>NC_090450.1:404284450-404587480 GCF_031143425.1 Pleurodeles waltl | reverse complement strand
TGGTCATCCAGATCCAGGCGACCAGAGTCGCTGTCCTCACTGTGGGCCTCTTCTGTGGGGGGACTGGATATTGCTGGTGCCTCTTCTCCGCTGACATTGGCTGGGTTACCTGTGGGGATGTGAATACAGTTGTATTGTTTCTGTGTGTGACATATTGTGCATCAGTGGGGTGCCTTCTTTGGTTGTATGTACCCTGGCAGCTTTCACTTGTGTGAGTTGGTATGTGGTGGGCTGGCTGATTCTCTCTAGTGTGCATGCTTTAGTGATAGGTGTCCATGCAGGGCTGTGAGTGGTGTCCATGCATTGGTGTGCATGCAGAGCTTTGCATCGGGATGGGTGATACGTGATGGTGGGGTGTGTGGGAGGTGGAGGAGTGATGGGAGTGAGGGTGAGGGTGGGGGTATGTGATGGCATGCAGGTAGGTGGGTGATAGTAATAGAGAGTTGACTTACCAGAGTCCAGTCCTCCTGCTACTCCAGCCAGGCCCTCAGAATGCATGGTTGCAAAGACTTGCTCCTCCCATGTTGTTAGCTGTGGGGGAGGAGGTGGTGGTCCACCGCCAGTCCTCTGTACAGCGAGTTGGTGTCTTTCTGCAATGAAACGTACCTTCCCCCGTACTTCATTCCACCTCTTCCTTATATCATCCCTTGTTATTGGGTGCTGTCCCACGGCTTTGACCCTGTCCACGAATCTCCGCCATAGCTCCATCTTCCTTGCAATGGATATCTGCTGCACCTGTGCTCCAAATAGCTGTGGCTCTACCCTGATGATTTCCTCCACCATGACCCTTAGCTCCTCCTCTGAGAATCTGGGGTGTCTTTGTGGTGCCATGGGTATTGTGTGAGTAGTGTGGGTGAGGGTGTGTAGGGTGATGTGTTGGGGTTGTGATGTAAGGTCCGTGGTTGGTGTACAGGTGATGGTGGTGTGTGGCTCTGGTTGTGAGGGTGCTCTGTAGGAGGCTGGCCTGGCTTGTACTGGGTACCATAGGTACTTACACCTTGTGCCAGGTCCAGTTATCCCTTATTAGTGTAGAAGAGGTGTTTCGAGCAGCTTAGGCTGATAGAAGGTAGCTATGGCAAAGCAGCTTAGGCTGAACTAGGAGACATGTAAAGCTCCTACTATACCACTGGTGTCATATGCACAATATCATAAGAAAACACAATACACAGAAATACTAAAAATAAAGGTACTTTATTTTTATGACAATATGCCAAAAGTATCTCAGTGAGTACCCTCAGTAGGAGGATTAGTTATATACACAAGATATATGTACACAAACCAAAATTATGCAGGTAATAGCAAGAAAAGAAATGCAAGCAGTGTAAAATTACAGTAGATTGCAATAGGAGCACATAGGTATAGGGGCAACACAAACCATATATTCCCAAAAGTGGAATGCGAACCACGAATGGACCCCAAACCTATGTGAGCTTGTAGAGGGTCGCTGGGACTGTAAGAAAACAGTGAGGGTTAGAAAAATAGCCCACCCCAAGACCCTGAAAGGTGGGTGTAAAGTGCACCTACTACCCCCAGAGAGCACAGAAGTCGTGATATGGGGATTCTGCAGGAAGAACAAACACCAGCAATGCAACAACAGTGGATTTCCGGACCTGAGTACCTGAAAGACAAGGGTACCAAGTCCAATAGTCGCGACAGTGTCGAGAGTGGACAGGAGCCCAGCAAATGCCAGCTGAGGGTGCAAGGAAGCTGCCACTGGATGGAAGAAGCTTGGAGTTCTGCAAGAAAAAAGAGAGCTAGGGACTTCTCCTTTGGAAGACAGATGTCCCACGTTGCGATGTAGCTTGCAGAGGTGTTCCCACGCAGAAAGACCGCAAACAAGCCTTGCTAGCTGCAAGGGTTGCAGTTAGGGTTTTTGGATGCTGCTGTGGCCCAGGAGGGACCAGAATATCACCACTTGGATGAGGAGACAGAGGGGGTGCCCAGCAACTCAGGGAGCCCTCACAAAAGCAGGCAGCACCCACAGAAGTACCTGAACAGGCACTTGGAAGAAGAGTGAACCAGAGTCCATGCAAAGTCACAAAAGGGATGCCGGAGGACAACTCAGAAGGTTGTGCACTGCAGGATAGAGTGTCGGGGACGCAGGCTTGGCTGTGCATGAAGGAAATCCTGGAAGAGTGCACAGGAGCCGGAGCAGCTGCAAATCACGCGGTACCCTGCAATGCAGTCTAGCGTGGGGAGGGAAGGACTTACCTCCACCAAACTTGGACTGAAGAGTCACTGGACTGTGGGAGTCACTTGGACAGAGTTGCTGAGTTCCAGGGACCACGCTCGTCAGGCTGAGAGGGGACCCAGAGGACCAGTGGTGCAGTCTTTTGGTGCCTGCGATTGCAGGGGGAAGATTCCGTCGACCCACGGGAGATTTCTTCAGAGCCCCTGGTGCAGGGAGGAGGCAGGCTACCCCCAGAACATGCACCACCTGGAAACAGTCGAGAAAGCTGGCAGGATGAGGCGATACAAGGTTGCTAGTAGTCGTCTTGCTACTTTGTTGCGGTTTTGCAGGCGTCCTGAGCAGTCAGTGGTCGATCCTTTGGCAGAAGGTGAAGAGGGAGATGCAGAGGAACTCTGGTGAGCTCTTGCATTCGTTATCTAAAGAATTCCCCAAAGCAGAGACCCTAAATAGCCAGAAAAGAAGGTTTGGCTACCAAGGAAGGAGGATTGGCTACCAAGAGAGGTAAGAGCCTATCAGAAGGAGCCTATGACGTCACCTGCTGGCACTGGCCACTCAGAGCAGTCCAGTGTGCCACAAACACCTCTGTTTCCAAGATGACAGAGGTCTAGGACACACTGGAGGAGCTCTGAGCACCTCCCCTGGGAGGTGCAGGTCAGAGGAGTGGTCACTCCCCTTTCCTTTGTCCAGTTTCGCGCAGGAGCAGGGCTGGGGGATCCCTAAACCCGTGTAGACTGGCTTATGCAGAGATGGCCACCATCTGTGCCCATCAAAGCATTTCCAGAGGCTAGGGGAGGCTACTCCTCCCCAGCCCTGACACCTATTTCCAAAGCGAGAGGGTGTTACACCCTCTCTCAGAGGAAATCCTTTGTTCTGCCTTCCTGGGCCAGGGCTGCCTGGACCCCAGGAGGGCAGAAACCTGTCTGAGGGGTTGGCAGCAGCAGCAGCTGCAGTGGAGACCCCGGAAAGGCAGTTTGGCAGTACCCGGGTACTATGCTAGAGACCCGGGGGATCATGGAATTGTTCCCCCAATGCCAGAATGGCATTGGGGGGACAATTCCATGATCTTAGACATGTTACATGGCCATGTTCGGAGTTACCATTGTGACGCTGTACATAGGTAGTGACCTATGTATAGTGCACGCGTGTACGAACGATGTGGGGGCACCTTGGCTAGTGCCAGGGTGCCCACACACTAAGTAACTTTGCACCCAACCTTCACCAGGTGAAGGTTAGACATATAGGTGACTTATAAGTTACTTAAGTGCAGTGGTAAATGGCTGTGAAATAACGTGGACGTTATTTCACGCAGGCTGCAGTGGCAGGCCTGTGTAAGAATTGTCAGAGCTCCCTATGGGTGGCAAAAGAAATGCTGCAGCCCATAGGGATCTCCTGGAACCCCAATACCCTGGGTACCTCAGTACCATATACTAGGGAATTATATGGGTGTACCATATAATTGGTAAATTTAGTCACTAGCCTGTTAGTGACAAATTTGTAAAGCAGAGAGAGCATAACCACTGAGGTTCTGGTTAACAGAGCCTTAGTGAGACAGTTAGGCATCACAAATGGAACACACATATAGGCCACAAACTTATGAGCAGTGGGGTTCTGGCTAGCAGGATCCTAGTGACACATAACAAACACACTGACACCATAGGGTTTTCACTATGAGAACTGGGCCCTGGCTAGCAGGATCCCAGTGAGACAGTGAAAACACCCTGACATATACTCACAAGGAGGCCAAAAGTGGAGTTAACAAAGCTAGAAAGAGGCTACTTTCCTATGTGCTCTTAATGTCTTTCTCTGTTGACAATTATTTGTATTCGTAAAGGGTTGTGGGTAATGTGGGTGGGTGTTTTATAGTGGTGTTGGTGTGGGGTGTGTATGGGTGTCAGGTGCGTGTTATTTAAACTGACCAATGTAATGTTGTTTTGTATTTGTGTACGTGTATTTTGAGCGCAGCGGTATGTACCGCCAATGGTTTACCGCCATTGAATGTCCGCCATGGTGATTCGTGGGTCATATTGTGGTGGCTGTAGTTCTGTTGGTGTAACTGTGTGTGTTTGGATACCGCCAGTTTATCACTGACCTTTGGTGTGGCGGAATTGTGTATGTGGCTGTATTCTGTCGGATTGATGTGTGTGTGTCATAATATGGTGAATGGATGTGTGCCGCCGCAGAGGTATGTTGGCGGTAGTCAGTGTGGAGGTACGCGGGATTTACCGCCAATGTCATAATGAGGGCCTTAGTTTCTTTTATTAAGTCACTATTTTTCAGAAATGTGAGGATCTAAGATAAATTCAGGTAAATCACAAATATTTACAGCTTAATACATTCTGCTTGAACTCAATGTTTGACACTTTTGGATTGTTTTCAAATAATACTGAGATGGGTTATATGGATTTCATGTTTCCAAATAATAAGATATGCAATTAAATATAAGCCGTGTGCAAATGAGCTTTACTACTTGTAAGATTTTTGCAAAGGTTTTGGCAAAGCGTTTATTATTTTCTATCTCTAACCTTGGTAAACCTATACCTTGTTTCTTTTATTCTGTAAATACTTTTCAGAAATGTCAGCATATAAGATAAATATACATAAATCACAAATATTAAAACATTGCTGTTGTTTCAAACTTGCATGAATTACCCGACTTATACTGATAGCCCACTTGGGCATTAGTACAATGTGTCTGAAATGGATCAGAGGATGCATTTTGTGCTAAGAAAATAGTGCTAAATGCAAAAGAACGAGAAGGGTAGCAGCCAAAGCTTGTAAGGGCCTGATTTACAAAGGTAAACATGCATTTTTTTGTAAGTGTACAATTGTTTTCTCTTCACATTGGGATTTACAAGAAGTATATTTATGAGTGTGGAGTCTCCACACATAAAAATGATAGGATAGTCCTATCTTTGTGAATAGCAAACAATCATAAACTCACCCAAAAGTGTAAGTTTATCTTGATGAACCAGGCCCTTAGTTTGGTGTTCCAGTGCTTCTGAGGTAGACTTTTTTGCCCCAAGGTACTCTTAATTATGCAAGCCAGTGCAATTATTGGTAATTTTGCATCACAAGAGTAACGCACAATTACAAAACAAAATGCATTTTTTAGGCTTAGTTACAATTTCACCCAGACCTAGTCAGGAGCCAGAAAGTAATTAAGCAATAGCTCCTGCTGTAAAGCCATCACTGTAATCTAGAGTATGTAATTAATTTCTTTGTATCTCAGCAACCGATAATTGGTGATATAATTATGAGCCTATGATAGTATCATTTGAATATATACGTATAATGAACACCTTATAATCAAATACCGACATTAATGGCTGTGCTCTGGAAGAATTAAAATACTTATTAAATAATTATGTCTAGTGTCTACAGTCATTCCAAAACGTTTTAGAACAACAACCCACTTTTTAGAGCAACAAACCATCGTGACCCACCTACCTTTAATGTACATGAAGAGAGGTAATTTGTAAATGTAACTAAAACATTGTTTGGTAGCCCATTGCCATTTATAGACAGCACATAGTCCATTGAAATAGCCACTACAATTGCACAGACATACAATTTTACTGATAAATATTTATAGCACCCACATATATAATGTGTGGAAATCATGTTTCTGTGAATATTTATCATTTGTTTATCACCAAGTAAATGTCTTGAATTGTTTTGATCCCATTAAAATCTATGTTTCAGCACGCTTCAGAATTACAAAAAATGCTTCACTTTTGCTTTCTTAACTATTGGATGCATATAGTTCATTTACAGATATTTACATTTTGTTGGGTATTGCAAAAAACAACATCCTACATTGTCATACAATTCACTTTAAACAATCCTCTAACTAAGCTGTCTTCCCCTTTCATTCCTACACCTTCCTCTAGGAACTATGTCAATAAATTCTTGAGTGTTCATCTGAATATACATGAGTCACCAAGCTGTAGACACTCTAAGCCCATTTCAGTCATTAAGGCCCATATTTATATATTTTTAGCGCCGCATTTGCGCCGCTTTTTGACGGAAAAACGGTGCAAACTTACAAAATACAATTGTATTTTGCAAGTTTGTGCCGTTTTTGTGTCAAAAAACCACGCTAATGCGGCGCTAAAAAAGTATAAATATGGACCTAAGTATCATAATACTTTTTTACGTTTGAGAGATTTTGGGTGGGATTATGCACAATACTTTCAGCATATGACATGTCAGCTCTCGGAGGAGATCAAGTGTTTGCTACAGTCCCCTTTTAGCATCCACTTCTCCAAGACTGCAAGGTCGTGGAGGACCAACTTTTTTTCCAATTTCAGATCTCTTTCTCTCTCTGTTTCAATTACCTCTATCCTTTTTATTAGTTTGTCTGTAATATTTTCTCTCTAGACATATAAGCAGAGATCAGAAGACATACATTGGAAATTTAAATCTTAGTATTGTGGTTAAAAAGACAGATGTCTGGTAGTTGTGAGTTCCAGTTCTTTCATTATGCTTTAACCAGTTAAAAACAAAATGGGAAAGGATTTCTACCTTTCTACACCCCTCATACCTTATCATTGAAGCTGCCAAATTGAGCTTATGGTGCATGTGACTAACTCCTTTGCATAATAAACCCAAATGATCCGGGCTCATGGACCTAACTGTGTTAAGCAAGCAAATCGTCTACATAAACGTCTGTTAAAATCTTGGCAAGAATGGTGAAACAACAGTAACTGATCAAACAGCTTACATCATAAAAGAACATCACAGAGATATGTAGAATGGCGGTTGAGAGCAGTAGAACTCCCCAACCCCAGCCAGAGACTAAATGCAGAGGTTGAAGATAACCCACATGAAATACAGATTTTGCAATTCTCTTATTGCTGGATATGTCTTTATCTGTGGTTTGTTGCTAGCATGTTATCTGTCAGTTGTTATCAGTCAGTTCCAGGCAGAGGCTAACTGACTCTAAACATGACAAAGGCCAATGCCTATCTCCTCCCTTATCATTTCTCTTAGGTCAGTGTCTCAAGATTTAGTATACAGTGTTACACATATTGTGACAGGTGGGGAGTCAAGAAGTATGTATTCACTACTTACATGCCTGGGCTCCACAGTATTGTGTTCTACCAATCTGCACAGTGCTTCATCACTTCGAAGCACGAATACTGTTTCTTTGGCATGTGCTGTGTAAAGTGTGTCTGCAACACATTTGCCCTTTCAGTCAACAACTCTTCTATTAGCCACTATCTGCTTCCTATAGGCCAGAAGCCACACCAACCAATACCCTTATCATACAGAATTCAGGGACTACAGTCAGGTGGAGCTATTACTGCATGTTGTGAGAGAGTTACAGCCCCCCTACTTTTAAGTCAGTGGTCTCATGTCATCCATAGCTGATGACATATGAAGTGCAGGGCCTGGCTCTAATGGCATACCCTTACAGCTTAGACTTTTGTAACACTTCACTAGTCCAGGTCTGGAAGCCAGACATGGAATCATCTTCCAGAGTACCCTGCTGACAAGTTCTTTAGGTAGCGGTCTAGTCTGCCTCAATTGCAGCAAATTCCTCACTGTGCTGTTATCAATGCTCACCCCTCTTATGCCTGCTGAGCCCATCCATTTTAAAACCTTGTCACTTCTCAGTTACATAGATTCCGTGCCCATTGTTCACGTTGCTGTCAAATAAATGTCTTCAAAGATTAATTATAGACTGAAATGGTTTACTGAAAAATGAACAATGAATACTCTATGGGTTACAGAGTCATTTCGCAGAGAAACCCCGGCAAAGATCAGTGAAAGCAAGCTTGTTGACACAATATTCAAGTTTATACCTTACTGTACAAGTATGTCTAATAGTATTCATATTGTAAATTCTTCTAACTTTCTTATAACAAACACAAACAGGTGCCTAACTGAGATCATGAGAACGAGTCTGAGTGGTATTCAGATAGTAACAGAAATGTAAATGGTTTCACTAAACAAGCTCTTCTTGGTTTTTCATGCCTCAGTAACCAAAATGAAAAAAGAACGCCATGTTACAGGCATGCACTTTCTGCCTACAATATTAGTTGGATCAAGAGAAAAAATGGCTGATTGCAATTGCACAATTGTGTTTTATGTTTTTTGATTTATATAACGCACTATCTCATCTGATCAGATTGTAAGTTCCAACTAGCTACTTCTTCTTCTTTACTTTATGTAGGTTTGAAAAAAAAGGCTTGCTACATCGCCCGGGTCCTCCACCATTCAGAAACTTATGTGACCTTGCCTCCACTATGGACTATTTCAGCTCTGCATGGTACCACTCCAAGTTCTCATGTCCCAGGGCTGGACAGGCATTTTATTCAACTGGGCATTTCCTCAGTGGGTTCAAGTCCTTAGAGCATGGTTTTAAAAGCCGAGGTCCCCTCCTGGTGCCACAGTCACTTTCTCCATCCCCCTGAGTTTAATTTCAGCAGCCATGGAAGGCTTCATGAGATAATAGGGAGAAGGTAGACAGAAAGCGATCAGAGAGGAGAAGAGAGAGAGGAAAGAGAGAGAGAGAATGGATGGCTGGATGG
This sequence comes from Pleurodeles waltl, assembly GCF_031143425.1. NCBI lineage: Eukaryota > Metazoa > Chordata > Amphibia > Caudata > Salamandridae > Pleurodeles > Pleurodeles waltl. The sequence continues at coordinate 404,578,753 of NC_090450.1, read as the reverse complement.
AAAGAGAGATAGCACAAGCAGAAGAAGGGATCAGGCTGGTTTGAGAATTCTTTTCCAGAGCTGCTATATGTTCCTCAGTTCTGCCCTGTTCTGTCCTTACTGCTCTCTTTCTAAAATCATGATACAGATTTTCAGAGTGGGACAAGCAGGAGGACGCACACCTTGACTGGACTGAGCTAGGTAGAGATTTAGCTATGGAATGGCCGGGTGTCACTGATCATGTACCAAGCTTCTGCTTAGTCACATTGGATGACAGAAGAAAAAAATTGGACCCATAATTAGGCCCATAAATCAGTAATGGAAACGTTACTTCGGCAGAAAAATATGACAAATGCTGAGACAGAATTGGCTGAAACAAACTAACACACTTTTTCGACGATGTCATCAGTGATATCACCAATGATGTTATCTGAGATGTCATAAATGATGACATAGAACATGTCTTGAATTATGTAATATGTGAGGTCACAAGTAGTGCAAGTTATAGTCAGCTCTGCCAACTAAAACTAGTGAATTTCTGTGTTCAAAAAGTTATGGTTGTGACTAATATATTTACCTAACTATAAAGCCACTTTAACCTTTGTTTTTTTCAGTAAATTTCAAAGTGTTTTTTCTAAACAAAAACTGATTTTTGTTTATCACACCTAACTATAACGTTACTTTGCCTTTGTTTTTTAAGTTAATGTTTCTTTAAAGTCAAGTATTATTTTATTACCCTATTTAAAGCAACCCCACCCCTGCTCAAGAGTTAACTGCAGGGCCTCCAGCAAACCCCACAGGAAGCCAACCCAAATCTGTGCACAGCCTTTAGCCGCATGCTGCAGGAGGTTGGCCACAGAGCTTGGCCTGCCACCAGGCCCTGTGCCCAAACTCCCAGCAGGCTGCCAACCCCATGCCACGCACAGCCTTTGGCATGAGTGACATTGAGTTGGTCTTCGGGCTCCAGGTAACCATCCCCAAATCCAAAACATATATATTAAGGGGAAGGGATGTCAGCCCCACTCCTTGAGCCTTATTGTTGCCAGAGACCCCATCCCCCGGGGTGACAATCTAAGAAGAAGGGGGCATGCAGCCACCCTGCACAAGCCTTAACAGGCTTGACAACCCTATCCCTTGGAGCCAAATGCAATCCAAAAGGGGAGGGGGCCACATGGCTCCCCTACCTGAGCCTTATTAGGCTCCAGAGATCAAAACCCCCAAACATATATGGAAGAGGTGCCATGTGCCCCCCTCTCAAAGCCTTCATAGCCCCCAGTGACCCCATTGCTTGAAACCTTTTTTTGCTTAAATGGGTGGCTGCATGGCCCACTCCCTGAGCATTATCAGGCCCTGGGGACCCCATCTCCCTGGGCCCAAGACATTTATTAAAGTGAGGTGGGCTTTGTGACCCTCCTACCCTAAACCTATTTTGGCCCCAGGGTCCCCATCTCCTGGGGATGATGGTTTATTAAAAGAGCAGTGGGGCACATGGCTCCCCTCCCCAACCCTGTTTTGGCTACAGGTACCACATCCCTTAGGCCCTCATCAGTTACAGATGGGTGTCCCGATGTCCACCGGGGGCACCCAAGAAGCACAATGTCAGGGGTTGCGGGGGTCTACCACTGCTCCTGCCCAGAATTAGTACCTCTGGGTGGGAGCAATATATTATTCTGTTTCCCTGCCCACATCAGTGCAGGCAGGCAAACAAAACAAGTCTGCTCTTAGCCAGCAGGAGCATTTTTAAAGCCCTTGCTGGCTGGAAGCAGACTTAGGGCCTGATTAGGATCTTGGCAGTCCCCCCACCAAGCCACGTCGGCCACGGACCAGAGAAGACCATCAAGTCAACCGTCTTCCGCCCACCGTATTTAGATGTTACAGCTCTGTAAGTGGATTGACTTGCGACGGATTGCTGGAGAAGAGAGACGAGGCAGCACCCAAAGTACTTTGTACAATGGCAGGAACTGTGGAAGACAGGTAAGTGATAGACACAGACTGTCCCTTAGCCATAGATGTACCCCCACACTACAAAACATGCAACACACCACATTCACACAACAACCCATTGCCATTCCGACACAACACAATCAGTACATACTAAAACCACACATTGACAAACATCTTTGCCACAACATACACACACCATTGACATGGCACCCACACACGGCACAACCACAACAGCCAACACAACTGCACATTCAGTTTCACAAACACACTCACACACAACTACACACATCACAATAACATCCGCCACAAAATGATCACACTCATCTGAATGTGTCACACTGCAACACAACAACATCGGTCTCACATGCAAGTGACACACATGCAGATACAAGCACGTCACCCACTCCAGCTCCCTTCCCCTCACCCAGCCAATTGCATTGCATACACACATACACATGCTGACTCCCACAAACAACTTGCAGCATAACATGACAGGTAGAGGTTCCCTGGCAATGTGCAAACATGGACACAGCTGACATGAGTGAATGTTCCATCACTGTGGTTCCATCATTCATTTGCCAATGAATACAGGCACCATAATGACAGTTGTGTAAGTGTGCGATATGTGTTGTGTACCAGTGTATCCTCATCTGTGTCTGACCCCCCTGGGTCCTCGACATATACATGTCACAGTGGTTTAAACAAATTACTGCAACACGTATATGCCTGCAGTGGTCCCAACCTACTGTGGATTGCAGACCCAACGTACCCAGGCAATGCAACTTCCCTACCTTTGAGTCTGGCAATGAGGGGTCAAGTTTTCTCCATGGGTAAGTGGCAGCAGTGACAGCAGGTATCGTCTAGTCGTGTCTAGTCAGAGATCAGAAATGGGAATGGAATGAGGAAAAAAGGTGAGTTTTCACCCCTCTTCCCGCAAACCTCCAAATCAGACATGAAGGTCGGACTTTTTTTTTTACGTTACAGCATATCCAAATGTGCACGATGGGAACGGTTTCAGGATTCCAGGATTCCGCCAGCATTCCCATTTCCCTCTCCCCCCGACGTGGAACAGTATTTCTTGGTGGAGAAGGTGGTTCTAATTCAAGCTTTTGTCTATGGGTCTCCCAACATCTAACTATGTCGGGTGGACCTTTGTTGCACAGACGCATTTTCAGTCAAAAAGTTGATGGCGGAACATCTAAATCAGGCCTTAGTGTTACCTCCCTCCACTTAACAAATGCATGTATATATATATATATATATGCATATATATATATACATATATATATAGAGAGAGAGAGAGAGAGAGAGGAAGTAGACAGAAATGAAGGACCAACATTGTATATTAGGCAATAGTGTATTGAAAAGGGAAATAGTCCATTGGAAGGCTTGTTTGCCGAAACACGTCGACTTGCTTTTGTTCGGGAGTCACAAATCACTTTACTAAAATAAAAGAATGGAACAATCCTGTGGTGTGTTGTGAACTCTGTGGGAAGAGATGATATGGAGTTGTGGGAATCTCAGACCATGGTGCGGCTGTTGAAGATTGAAAAAAGTCTATCTAAATGAGAATTTATATATATATATATATATATATATATATATATATACACACATACACACACACACACATATATATATATATAATAAAATGGTGCCATACCATTATTTTGGGGCACACTCCTGTCAGACTTCCGAGGGATTGCAGCAAAATTTAGTCCTTTTTCAAAGTTTAGCCCCTGGGAACTTCTGGTTCCTCCCCTGGGGCCTAGGGTTGCAGTGTAACCCTACCGTGCCCCTTTATATAATTTTTTAAACCTCAGGACAGGAGACTAAGGCCCTCATTATGAACATTGGCGGCTGAGCCCATCATGCTGGTGGCAGCGGTAATGACCGCCACCGGCATGGCGGGCTCAGCCGCCAAATAATGAAGGCTGTGGGGACCGCCACAGGTGGCCTTCCAACACTGCCAGGCTACCGCCGACAGGCAGCCTGATGATGGCAGAAATCATTATCCGACAGGACAGCGCTGCAAGCAGCGCTGCCCTGTGGATAATGATCCCTTTTCCTCCAGCCTTTCCCTGGTGGGTTCCCCTGCCAGGGAAAGGCTGGCAGAAGGGATGCTCCGGGACCCCCCTGGGGGCCCCTGCACTGCCCATGCACTTGGCATGGGCAGTGCAGGGGCTCCTTTGCAGTGCCCCGTTGCGCAGGTCACTGCCCGATTTACGAGCAGTGATCTGCGCGATGGGTGCTGCTGCACCCACCACACAGTGGCATTGACGGCGGCTCCACGTGGAGCCGTCGCCAATGTCCCGACCCTGCATTCTGCTGGGCCGGCGGGTGAAAACAATGTTTCGGCCCGCCGGCCCAGCAGAATGTTCTTAATGCAGCTGCCGGGGTCTCGAGGGGGCTGGTGGTCTATGGAAAGACCACCAGCATGAACACGGGGGTTAACACCGCCGTGCTCATAATGACCCCCTAAGTCCCTGAGTCCTGTAATGACTGCCAGAATTTTTTTTCTTATGTTGCTGGCAGCCAATCAGAGCTCATGCTCCCACGGGAGTCTGACTCCTGCAGGAGCAAGATGACCAAAGGAAAAAAAAAGACCCCTAGTCCAATCAGATTGCTCATTTTTTAAATTTACACTCCCACATGACTCTCACAAGAGACCCAACTGTCCAGATATACTCATATTTTCAAACCTTAATTTTTCAAAAATTACTGAATGGATTTACATCAAGTGGTAACAAGCATCAACAAGCTGAAAGTACTCTCCACACACAAAAATACCAACAACCTCCACAGCCCCATCAAACGTCTGCTCCTCAACATCCGCTCCCTTCACATACACGCCACCGAACTCTGGGACTTGATCGACCGGACATCGCCTTCCTTACTGAGACCTGAATCAAACCTACCTCGGATCCAGACATCGCCACTGCCATTCCCGATGGTTATAGCATCCTAAGGAGGGACTGGCCCTCCCACCGGGGCGGAGGACTTGCCATCGTACACAAGCCCTCACTACGTGTCAAGGCTGTCCCAGAAGAACACTGCACCACCATGGAACACCTTCACTTCTTGGTCCACTCCAACCACAACTCCTCCATCCGCGGAACCCTGGTGTACAGGCCACCGGGCCCCTGCCCAGCTTTCATTGATGATGTCGTAGACATCACTACCCCCAGGCCCCGGCATCAGTCGACTACCTCCTCCTCAGGCGACCTGGATTTCCACCTCGAGGACCGTACCGACCCAATCACCATAGCTCTATTCGACAACCTTGCCACCCTCGGCCTCAGACAGCTGGTCTCCGCACCCACACAAATCGCAGGAAACACACTGGACCCCATCTTCACCTCAAGCAACCGGATCACCATTGAGACCATCTCCACCCCAGACTGGACTGATCACCGCTGCATACACTTCACAGTCACCGCACCCAGCAGCTGCACCTGCACCTCCAGGACCCTCCACAGAAAATGGAACGAAATCACCAATGAGCAACTCACCTCATCGCTGACCAAATCCCTCCCTCTGATGACACCAACACAGCAGAGCGCAATCTCAACGCATGGATCACTGAATGCGCCAATACTCTACCCCCTCTCCTTCTGACATTGGCCAAACACGCACCCAAGAAAGCGAGGTGGTTCACCACCGATCTCCAAGACTGAAAGCAAACCTGCAGACGTTTAGAGAAAAAATAGAGGAACAGCCAAACCAGCGAAGACCTCGCCTCATTCAGAGCCACAACTGCTGCCCACCGACAAAAAATCAAGAACGCTAGGAAGGATGCACTCCAGGAGCGCATTAACTCCTCCACAAAACAACTCTAAGAAACTCTTCTCAGTTCATTGAGTTCACAGATCGCTTCTCTTAAGCCACCAGCATCCCCCCTCACAGGACCTATGCGACAAACTCACCTCCTTTTTCTACCACAAGATCCAGGACATTGACAACAGCTTCCTCCCGGAAAATCCTGGCTCTGGAACCTGTGATCGACCCCCCCCCCCAGAACCAACCCAGACCATCCACAACTGGTCCACGCTCACCACAGAGGAAAAAGTCAACATCATGAACAGCACCCACTCCGGAGCCCCCTCGGACCCTGTAGCACATATACATCAGAGCCAGCGCATCCATCGCCCGAGCTTTAGAACACAATCAACTGCTCCATCAACATGGGTACCTTCCCTGAGAACTGGAAACATGCTGAAATACGCTCCCTACTAAAGAAACCTTTGGCCGACCCATCAGAACTAAATAATTTCCGCCTATCTCGCTGCTACCCTACCCCGCCAAAATACTGGAGAAAGCAATCAACGCAGAACTATGGAATTTCATCGAGGCCAACAACTCTCAGGACAGCTCCCAGTCTGGCTTCCGCAGCAACCACAGCACGGAGACAGCCCTCCTGGCAGCCACTGATGACATCAGATTATTCCTAGACCATGGCCACACCTCAGTACTTATACTCCTCGACCTCTCAGCAGTCTTCAACACTGTCTCCCACAGCACTCTGTGCACCATACTCCATGACATAGGAATCCGCAGAAGAGCCCCAGAATGGATCCACTCCTTTCTCTCCAGGAGGACGCAGAGGGTCAGACTCCTGCCCTACACTTCCAGGCCCACAGGAGTCAACCGCGGAGTCCCCCAGAGATCCTCACTGAGTCCTACACTGGTAAACGTATACATGGTCCCTCTCGCTGCCATTTGTCAGAAGCCACTGTATGAACTTCCTATCATATGGCAATGACACACAACTCATCATTTCCCTCACCGAAGATCCAGACACGGCCAATAGGAACTTCCACTCAGGAATGGAAGCCGTCGCCACCTAGATGAGAGAAAGCTGCCTCAAGCTCAACTCCGACAAGACTGAGCTTCTCATCTTCGGAAACGCCACCTAGGCTTGGGACGAATCCTGGTGCCCATGCCCCTCAGCGCCCCCCCTGCACCGACTGAGCATTCCCGCAACTTAGGAATCATCCTCAACTCCTCCCTATCCATAAACTCTGTCACCTCCTCCTGCTGGCACACACTCTGCAAATTTCAGAAGCTCTTCAGATGGATCCCGGCAGACTGTCGGAGGACAGTCACCCATGCCTTAGTCACTAGCAAGCTTGACTCCGTCTACGCCCTCTACGCCAGCACCTCAACCAGGAACATCAAAAAATGACAACTCATCCAGAATGCCGCCACCAGACTCATTCTGGACTTGCCTCGCTGAGAACACATCTCCCAACACCTGAGGACCCTCCACTGGCTACCTGTCAAGAAACAAATCACCTTCAAGCTTCTCACCCACACGTACAAGGCCATACATAGGACCAGCTTTCCTGAACCACCACGTCTCCTTCAACACCCCCATTAGATCCCTCCGCTCCGCCCAGATGGCCCTGGCCACCATCCCTTGCATCTGCAAAACAACCGCCGGAGGACGATCCTTCACCTACACTGCAGCGAAGAGCTGGAACAACCTCCCGCTGCATCTCAGACAAAGCCCGTTGCTCACCATCTTCAGGAAGAACCTCAAGATGTGGCTCTTCAGACGAGGCCCCTCCCCTCACCCCCAACACCCTCAGACCCTCACGTTTGAGTTGCTGTGCTTTACAAATACTGACTGATTGACAAAAAGCAAAAACTGAAGAACATAATCTAGCTTTCTGCCAAATTTGTTGTAATTCCATTCAGGTGTTTTTGCTGTAGCCCTCCTAAGAAGTCTATTGAAATGCCTGGGGAAGTTGGCTTTTGGAACCCCTCTTTTTTTGGTCCTCACTTCACCGATCACCCCAAAACTTTCCATGGAGGAGCTGAAGGGAATCTGCTTTGTTTTTTAGAAAGTTTTGTGAATATTTGTCAAACAGTATCAAAGTTATTAGCAAACCAAAAAATGCAATCTCTCTGATAAAAGATTCTTAGATTCTTAGCTGTAACTGGGTCTTCAAACGGTGCCAAGGTTATTAGCGACAGAAAAAAAACATTTTCCTATCTAAAAGCAGACCTAAGTATAGTTACTTAGTGCTGATCGCCACTGGATAAAAAAAAAAAGTATATATATTTATATATATATAAATATATATATATATATATATACACACACACACCACACACTTAATTTAATCCACACATGTAATTTACATTTTATAATAAATTAGCAACATTGAGTTTATTTATAAATATATTAAATAAATATAATACATTTATATATACTTACAGTGTGAATAATAAATATGCACACATTATAACTGTCATAAATATATTTATATTTCTAAATATAACAAATATATGTGTATAATATATATGTATTCACTTAAAAAACCAAAGGTTATAATGAGGCTCACATTTTAAACGTACCATAGAAATTCACCAGTTATAGTTAGAGTTATCTCAAGGAACTATAACTCATGCCCTAATGTAACTAAAAATCTCCCTTCCGCCATGCACCGTTATCTGATCAATAACTTAACTGCAGCTGTTACAGTGTCATTATTAATAATGTTATCAAAGATGTCATGAGTGCTGTAATTTGAGCGGTAAATAGCAGTACATGGCAAGGGTGCGAGTTACAGATACATTAGGTCACGTGTTATAGTTACTTGAGATAACTCTAAGTATAACTGGTGAATTTCTATGGTTTGGTACACTTAAAATATGAGCCTAACTATTACATTCCTGTAACCTTTGTTTTTTTAAGTGAATTTCTATGTTTATAAAAAATTCTATTTCCTGATTATAATGTCCCTGCAGCCTTTGGGTCTTCAGTGAATTTCTATGTTTTTTTAATGTAAAGTAATTTTAATTACTGTATGGTAATCCAACCACTACAGCACATGGCGGTTTGCCATGCGCAGCAGTGGTGGGATGCACGTTGTTGGGATGCAGGGTGTGACAACCACCTCTCTAACCACCCAACCCTCTCTCCTTTTTTCATCCTGTCCTTGTGTGCATTAATATCATTTGGTGAAGGAGCAAGGGCACTGGCAAGTGGGGGAGCTGCAGCCCACGGGACCCAGGAGGCAGAATCCACTGACCTCGAGGCGGCGACCAGTGAGGTGAAGGGGGAGGGGAGCTCTATGGGGCAGACAGGAGCTACAACATTTGACTCAGATTCCTCCTCCAATGGAAGCTCCCTGGTGGTGGTGGACCCCTCAGGGACCACCTGAGCTAAAACATCTTCCCCCACCCCTCGTACCAGCACCGCCCTCCCAGTAGTGCCCCACCTAGTTGCCTGTGCCGGCTCACCCAGGAGGGTGGGCATCTCCTTTGCCCCATGCACCTCAGGCCCTCCCCCAGTCAGCCCAGCTGCCCTCACTGAGGTGGGTATTGACCTCCTGAGATCCATCCCAGTAGGGCAGTCAACCATAGTGAATGCCATTCAGGGGCTGGCATCTGAGATCCAGCAATGCAATGTCTACCTGGAGAGCATTCACAGTGGCTTGTCTGCCCTACAGACATCGGTTCAGGCTCTGGCCTCCTCTTTCACTGCAGTCAGTTGTAGGAAAATACCATCTTGCCTGGCATGTTACCCCCATATTTCACTGTATGTATGTTGTTTTAGCCCTTGTGTCACTGGGACCCTGCCAGGCAGGGCCCCAGTGCTCATAGTATGTGCCCTGTATGTGTTCCCTGTGTGGTGCCTAACTGTATCACTGAGGCTCTGCTAACCAGAAACCTCAGTGTTTATGCTCTCTCTGCTTTCCAAATTTGTCACTTACAGGTTAGTGACTAAATTTACCAATTCACATAGGCATACTGGTACACCCATATAATTCCCTTGTTTATGGTACTGAGGTACCCAGGGTATTGGGGTTCCAGGAGATCCCTATGGGCTGCAGCATTTCTTTTGCCACCCATAGGGAGCTCTGACAATTCTTACACAGGCCTGCCACTGCAGCCTGCGTGAAATAACGTCCACGTTATTTCACAGCCATTTACCTCTGCACATAAGTAACTTATAAGTCACCTATATGTCTAACTTTCACTTAGTGAAGGTTGGGTGCCAAGTTACTTAGTGTGTGGGCACCCTGGCACTAGCCAAGGTGCCCCCACATTGTTCAGGGCAAATTCCCCGGACTTTGTGAGTGCGGGGACACCATTACACGTGTGCACTACACATAGGTCACTACCTATGTATAGCGTCACGATGGTAACTTCGAACATGGCCATGTAACATGTCTAAGATCATGGAGTTGTCACCCCAATGCATTCTGGCATTGGGGGGACAATTCCATGATCCCCCGGGTCTCTAGCACAGAGCCCGGGTACTGCCAAACTGCCTTTCCGGGGTCTCCACTGCAGCTGCTGCCAACCCCTCAGACAGGTTTCTGCCCTCCTGGGGTCCAGGCAGCCGTGGCCCAGGAAGGCAGAACAAAGGATTTCCTCTGAGAGAGGGTGTTACACTCTCTCCCTTTGGAAATAGGTGTGAAGGGCTGGGGAAGAGTAGCCTCCCCCAGCCTCTGTAAATGCTTTGATGGGCACAGATGGTGCCCATCTGTGCATAAGCCAGTCTACACCGGTTCAGGGATCCCTCAGCCATGCTCTGGCGTGAAACTGGACAAAGGAAAGGGGAGTGACCACTCCCCTGACCAGTACCTTCCAGGGGAGGTGCCCAGAGCTCCTCCAGTGTGTCCCAGACCTCTGCCATCTTGGAAACAGAGGTGTTGGGGGCACACTGGACTGCTCTGAGTGGCCAGTGCCAGCAGGTGATGTCAGAGGCTCCTTCTGATAGGCTCTTACCTCTCTTAGTAGCCAATCCTCCTTCCTTGGTAGCCAAACCTCCTTTTCTGGCTATTTAGGGTCTCTGCTTTGGGGAATTCTTCAGATAACGAATGCAAGAGCTCCCCAGAGTTCCTCTGCATCTCCCTCTTCACCTTCTACCAAGGATCGACCGCTGACTGCTCTAGGACGCCTGCAAAACGCGACAAAGTAGCAAGACGACTACCAGCAACATTGTAGCGCCTAATCCTGCCGGCTTTCTCAACTGTTTCCAGGTGGTGCATGCTCTGGGGGGTAACCTGCCTTCACCCTGCACCAGAAGCTCTGAAGAAATCTCCAGTGGGTCGACGGAATCTTCCTCCTGCTAACGCAGGCACCAAAAGACTGCATCACCGGTCCTCTGGGTCCCCTCTCATCCTGACAAGCATGGTCCCTGGAACACAGCAACTCTGTCCAAGTGACTCCCACAGTCCAGTGACTCTTCAGTCCAAGTTTGGTGGAGGTAAGTCCTTGCCTCCCCACGCCAGACTGCAAAGGTGTGTACTGCGTGATTTGCAGCTACTCCTGTGCACTCTTCCAGGATTTCCTTCAAGCACAGCCCAGCCTGGGACCCCAGCACTCCGTCCTGCAGTGCACAACCCTCTGAGTTGTCCTCCGATGTCGTGGTACCCTTCTTTGTAACTTCGCGTGGACTGCGGTTCACTCTTCTTCTAAGTGCCTGTTGGGGTACTTCTGCGGGTGCTGCCTGCTTCTGTTAGGGCCCTCTGAGTTGCTGAGCGCCCCCTCTGTCTCCTCCTCCAAAAGGCGACATCCTGGTCCTTCCTGGTCCTCAGCAGCACCCAAAAACCTCTACCACAACCCTTGCAGCTAGCAAGGCTTGTTTGCAGTATTTCTGCTTGGGAATACCTCTGCAAGCTTCATCGTAACGTAGGACATCTGTCTTCCAAAGGAGCAGTTCCTAGTCCTCTTCTTTCTTGCAGAACTCCAAGCTTCTTCCATCCGGTGGCAGCTTCCTTGCACCTTCATCTAGGGTTTCCTGGGCTTCTGCCCCCCTGGATACTGTCACGACTATTGGACTTGGTCCCCTTGCCTTGCAGGTCCTCAGGTCTGGAAATCTGTTGTCAGTGCACTGCTGGTATTTTTTGTTCTTGCAGAATCCTCCTATCACGACTAATGTGCTCTTTTGGGGTAGTAGGTGTACTTTACTCCTACTTTTCAGGGTCTTGGGGTGGGGTATCTTGGACACCCTGACTGTTTTCTTACAGTCCCAGCGACCCTCTACAAGTTCCCATAGGTCTGGGGTCCATTTGTGGTTTGCATTCCACTTTTGGAGTATATGGTTTGTTTTGCCCCTATACCTATGCTTGCCTATTGCAACCTATTGTAATTCTACACTGTTTGCATTACTTTTCTTGCTCTTACTTACCTAATGTTGGTTTGTGTACATATAACTTGTGTATATTACTTACCTTCTTACTGAGGGTACTCACTGAGATACTTTTGGCATATTGTCATAAAAATAAAGTACCTTTATTTTTAGTAACTCTGTGTATTGTGTTTCTTATGATATTGTGCATATAATATAAGTGGTATAGTAGGAGCTTTGCATGACTCCTAGTTCAGCCTAAGCTGCTTTGCCTTAGCTACCTTCTATCAGCCTAAGCTGCTAGAAACACCTCTTCTCTACTAATAAGGGATAACTGGACCTGGCACAAGGTGTAAGTACCCATGGTACCCACTACAAGCCAGGCCAGCCTCCTACATCAGTGTCCCTGGTTCCTCCATCCCCCCTCCAACTACCTGTTCCAAGTCCCATAGCCCTCTACCCCAACGCAACGCATCCCACGCACACAATCAGACCAGCATGCACCCAAGACAACAAACCGGACTCACACAGACAAGCACAGGAACCACACTTCACTCCACAAGCACACACACAGCCAACACACAGAAGCACACAAAACAGCAGCCACTGCCTCTAATGTCTCCCACTCTTCCGCTCCTCTCTCACAGTCACATCAACACTCACACCTGCAATCACTGCATCTTCAGTCCTAGTCCTACCATCTGTACACCATTGCCCACAGTCACCACAACAGCAGACACAGACTAACACCCCATACACCACATGCCCAGTCACCACCATCACAACCTCATGCAGTACACCTCACTTGTAGACACCACCACAACATACAGACAGACGTCCTGTTTGTCCTCTCCCACCCTGTCTGCCCCCCTCCAAAGACACATAAACTTTCCCACACACACTGTACATGCACCTGCAACCACAGTCCAGCACACCTACTCCTCCTACAACTACTCTCTCTACCTCCACTCCCAAACCGCCTCCCAAAACACGCCCCACTGGGCCTAAATAACCTTTCCTTTCCTGCCTTGACCACTTCCCTCCTCCTCCCCCCGTCCTGCCCCTGAGAGGAAGCTCCCTCTCCCCAAGCCCAGTACCTCCAGCTCCCAGTTCACTCATGTCCCTCCCCCTGCAGATACACCTGCCCCTAAGAGGCGCACGAGTGGCACTCCGGCTCCCACTCCAAGCAACCACCTCTGCCCTCTAAGCAACGGAGCAAGGACCCACCCCCTCCCAAACCCAAGTTCCGCTCCCAAGAAACCCCCCCCACCCCTCTGCCCCTGAGGTGCCTGCCTACCATGAGCACAATGCCCCTGCCCAGTGGAGTGACTTGGTCTGTCAGGAGTCAAGCTGGGCCTTGGACGTTGCCCTGTGGCTTTTCATTGATATTGGACTGGCCAATGGCCCTTTCTGTAAATATATATATATCATTTATTTTATTGAGGTTGCTGTTCCCACCGAATTACAGTGGTTGGGCCAAAGGTATGTGTTCTGGCTTTCTTTGCTCCTGGCTTATGTCGTTGTTGAATTGCTCTGCAGATAGTTCTCGATGTGTGGTATGTGTGTATGGTGTGTGTTGTGCATGTGGGAGTGTCACTCTCTCCTCCCTCCCTTGTGTGCTAGGCTGCTGTACTCACCGTCACCGTCGGCATTGCTGCTCCTGGACTGCCATTACATGGTAAAACATCGGCAGGACTTCCAATTTGGGTTCCATGGCGGCGTGGAATCCTCTGTGTCTCTGGAGGTGAGTGTCTCCTTTATATGATTAGTTTCCTCCAGGCTTTTGGTGGAGGTGGTCCGGCCCCGGAAATCCTGGCGGTCTGCTATGTCATAGTATAGTGGCCGGGGTGCGGTGTTCTGCCAGCCTGAAGATCTCAACGGCCGCGGTGAGTGGATCGACAACACTGGCAGGTTGGGTGGCACTTTGGCTGTCTATGCAGGGATCACTGCCACGGTCATAATTTGGCGGTATTCACCACTAGTCTGGCAACGGACCTACCGCCATCGCCGGCGTGACAATCAGCTGAACGCCAATGTCATGATGACCACCTTGGTTAGGACATAGGCCCTCATTCTGACCCTGGCGGTCGGTGATAAAGCGGCGGCCAAGCCGCCAACAGGCCGGCGGTCTAAAATATGCAATTCTGACCCTGGCGGGAACCGCCAACACAGCCCGCCAACTTAACACTCCGACCGCCACAGCGGTACAAACAAACAGCGCGGCGGTTCCCGCCAACAGCCCGGCGGCAGACAAAGTACCGCCCACCCTATTACGACCCACCAATCTGCCACCTTTTCCGGGGCGGGAGCACCGCCGATAAGAACACGGCGGAAACAGACTACGAACGGGAAAACGCTCACCTCTACGCACTCCACGCGAGATTCCGGCAGTATGGAGCCAGAGTTACAGGTCATCCCCGCACTCCTATTCCTCCTCATATACCAGGAGCACGCCCGGCGGCGCGGAAGACATCGGTGAGTACTGCACCTACGACACAGGGGAGGGAAAAGATTACCGGCACACACCCACCCACCCACACCCACTACAACACACAAATCAATGCATTCCCACAGATCACTGTCACAACCCACAAACCACCCCCCTCCGAAATAATGCAAAGACCAAAAGAAGAGATCATAAACGGGCAGATATATTTAAATATGTACGCCATTAATCCCAATAAATAAATAAACTATGTACAAAATATATACAGCTACTAAATGTAGTCCAACCACTGTCCGTGGATCACAGGGGTCCTGTGCAAAGGGGCAAGGCCCAGTCCCACGACAAGAACTCCACGGAGAGAACACTGCAGGGGCATCAGAAAGAAAATAGGACAGGCACCTCAGGGGGAAGGGAAGGGGGGGCACCTCAGCCACTTGAGTACACGACGCCAGATCCACGAGGGGACTCCATGCCCACTGGGCCATCCTGGGGAGAGCAAAGCCACAGTCCAAACTGTCCATACAGTGGGTGGCCTGCCCACTGGGCCATCCTGGGGAGAGCAAAGCCACAGTCCATACAGTCCATAACAGACCCCACTGCCACTGGAGGAGGCAAGTTGGCCAGAGGACATCCTGCAGCCCTGCCCGAGATAGATCCTGCCCTGCCACGTCTGCCAAAGGGCCAGCGGTTCTTGCCCTGAAGGGCCCAGTTCAGCGGTTCATGAGACGGCGGGGCCCAGTTCAGCGGTTCTTGAGACGGCGGGGCCCAGTTCAGCGGTTCTTGCCTTGAAGGGCCCAGTTCAGCGGTTCTTGAGACGGCGGGGCCCAGTTCAGCGGTTCTTGAGACGGCGGGGCCCAGTTCAGCGGTTCTTGCCTTGAAGGGCCCAGTTCAGCGGTTCTTGCCTTGAAGGGCCCAGTTCAGCGGTTCTTGCCTTGAAGGGCCCAGTTCAGCGGTTCTTGAGACGGCGGGGCCCAGTTCAGCGGTTCTTGAGACGGCGGGGCCCAGTTCAGCGGTTCTTGCCTTGAAGGGCCCAGTTCAGCGGTTCTTGCCTTGAAGGGCCCAGTTCAGCGGTTCTTGCCTTGAAGGGCCCAGTTCAGCGGTTCTTGAGACGGCGGGGCCCAGTTCAGCGGTTCTTGAGACGGCGGGGCCCAGTTCAGCGGTTCTTGCCTTGAAGGGCCCAGTTCAGCGGTTCTTGCCTTGAAGGGCCCAGTTCAGCGGTTCTTGAGACGGCGGGGCCCAGTTCAGCGGTTCTTGAGACGGCGGGGCCCAGTTCAGCGGTTCTTGCCTTGAAGGGCCCAGTTCAGCGGTTCTTGCCTTGAAGGGCCCAGTTCAGCGGTTCTTGAGACGGCGGGGCCCAGTTCAGCGGTTCTTGAGACGGCGGGGCCCAGTTCAGCGGTTCTTGCCTTGAAGGGCCCAGTTCAGCGGTTCTTGCCTTGAAGGGCCCAGTTCAGCGGTTCTTGAGACGGCGGGGCCCAGTTCAGCGGTTCTTGAGACGGCGGGGCCCAGTTCAGCGGTTCTTGAGACGGCGGGGCCCAGTTCAGCGGTTCTTGAGACGGCGGACGGTCTATGGCCAACTGCTAAATGCCTGGTGGTGCCCTCCTGGGCAGCGGGGATGGTGCTCCTTCACTGCCCACCTGGGCTGTGGGTGGTGGGGCCCTCCTGGCCAGCTGGGCTGGGTCCTCCCTGGGCAGCGGCTATGGGGCTGGTGGGCTCTCCCGGGGCAGCTGTGCCGGTTCCTCCCGGGGCAGCGGCTATGGGGGTTGTGGGCTCCTCCTGGGCAACAGGCCTGCTGCCTGACCTCTCCAACTTGCTGCCCTTGCCCTCCTTAGTCGTCGGCCTGTGGCCCTTTCCTCCCTTTGGAGCTGTGGCTGGTGACTGTCTCTGGGTGGTGTCCGGGGGGGATGTAGAAGGCGGGCTCCTGCGGCGCCCCTTCCGCCTTCTGCTCCTCTTCCCAGGGGGTGGGCTGGCTGTCCCCTTGCTGCTGGGCGAAGATCCAGACATGCGGGCTGGCGGGCTCCAATACCCCTGCACCCTTGTCAAGGGGGCTGCAGGGCTGGTGGTGGCTGAGGTGCTCTTCTTACCCCGACGAGAAGGAGGGGGGGGCTCAGGGTCAGGAAAGAAGTTAGTAGTGGCGAGGAAGAGCTTCTTGGGACAATGGAGAGTGGTAGGTACAGTGGGAATGGGAGTGGAGGGAGAGGATGTGGTTGTAGGTGAGTCACGTTTGCTGTCTTTGGGTGCAGGTGAAGGAGGGATAGGCTGTCGTGAGGTGGATGGCTGTTGGGTGGGTGGGTGGCTGCGTTTGTGTGGTGTGGAAGAGGGGGTGACAGACACAGTGGGAGAGGACACGGGACGTGTAAATGGCAGTGGGGGTGGTGACTGCACGTGTGCGGACTGGAGTGGAGGGTGTGCTGGTGATGGAAACACTGGCTGATGGTGAGGTGAATGGAGGTGTGAGTGTAGACGTCACAGGGAGGGAGGAGGGAGACGAGGAGGTGGGGGTCACAGAGGTGGTAGTGACTGTTGGCATGTCTGCATCGGAATGTTGCGTGTGTGAATGTCTGCGTGATCTGTGGTGCTTATGTTTGGATGAGCTTCTCTTGGGTGTTGAGGTGTGTGCAGGCTGGTCTGATGGTGTGGGTGGGACAGGCAGAGGAACAGGAGACTGGGAGGAGGGAGTTAGTAGAGGCAGGCAGGAGACAGGGACAATGGCTGCCGTCAGTGCTGAGGCCAGAGCCTGGAACGATCGCTGATGGGCAGCCTGACCCGAATGAATGCCCTCCAGGTAAGCATTGCTGCGATGAACCTCCCTCTCCACCCCCTGGATGGCATTCAAAAGGGTAGTCTGCCCAACAATGAGCGTTCGGAGGAGGTCAATGACCTCCTCACTGAGGGCAGCGGGGGTAACAGGGGCAGGGCCTGAGGTGCCTGGGGCGAAGGAGATGCCCGGCTTCCTGGCAGAGCGGGCACGGGGCGAACGCGGAGGGGCTGCTGGGAGGGCGGAGATGGTGCGCTGGGTGGCGGCTGTACCTGTAATGGCGGGGGGCACGGATGGTGCCACCCCCGCAAGGGAGCCCCCTTCCGAGGACGTGTCCGTGTCGCTGCAGGGTCCAGTCGTCCCCGTCGTGGAGCTCCCCTCGCCCTCCGTCTCACTGGTCCAGTCTGACTCTGTGGCATGGCCCTCCTGGGCCATGTGAGATGCAGCTCCCTCCTGCCCCGATGCCACTTCTCCTCCGCCTGATGATGCTGATGCACACAAGCACAGAAAGACAAACAAAAAGGGGGGGGGAGAGAGAAATAAAGGGATATTGAGTACATGGATCTCCGGTACAGTTAGCGGACATGACAGACACAGATGCCCCCTGCACTAAGTTGCGCACTTGGGGTACGCTACGCATTCCGTGGAACATGCCCTACACGCCTAGAGTTGACAACTGCACCCATGGATGACACGGCCCAGGGATGGCTGTACTGACAAACTACTGAGGGTGGTGGCTGGGGACACAGGGGCTTACGGGGGTGCCCAGCCTACAGATATCGCCCTGGCCTAGGGGGACCCCCAGCCCTCCTCCCCCACCCAGACACCTCCACTGCGCGACAACAGAGTAGATAATGCTTGTACTCACCCCCTTGTGTCTGCTGTGCTGCCCTCACGCGCCCATCCAAATCAGGGTAGGCCACCGCCAGGATCCGGAACATCAGGGGGCTCAGTTGACGGCAGGCACCCCGCCTACGTTGGGAGGCCATCCCCAGCAGAGACTCGGCGGTCTTCTTGGTCCCGCGGCGGATGTCCTCCCACCTCTTGCGGCAGTGGGTGCCCCGTCGATGGTGGACCCCCAGGGCCCGGACTTCCTTGGCGATGGCACGCCAAATCCCGATCTTCTCATGGGCGCGGACCTATGTGACACGTACAGGGAGGGAGAAATACCACGTTCAAGTTACTCAGCATTTTCCTTTCCAGTGGCCCAACGCCCCCCATCCCCGCCAGGCCCCCCGCCAGGCCCCCCGCCATGCCCAACATGCCCCCCATCCCCGCCAGGCCCCCCGCCATGCCCCCCGCCATGCCCAACATGCCCCCCATCCCCGCCAGGCCCCCCGCCATGCCCCGCCATGCCCAACATGCCCCCCATCCCCGCCAGGCCCCCCGCCATGCCCAACATGCCCCCCATCCCCGCCAGGCCCCCCGCCAGGCCCCCCGCCATGCCCAACATGCCCCCCATCCCCGCCAGGCCCCCCGCCATGCCCAACATGCCCCCCATCCCCGCCAGGCCCCCTGCCAGGCCCCCCGCCATGCCCAACATGCCCCCCGCCATGCCCAACATGCCCCCCATCCCCGCCAGGCCCCCCTCCAGGCCCCCCGCCAGCCCCAACATGCCCCCCATCCCCGCCAGGCCCCCCGCCAGGCCCCCGCCATGCCCAACATGCCCCCCATCCCCGCCAGGCCCCCCGCCAGGCCCAACATGCCCCCCATCCCCGCCAGGCCCCCCGCCAGGCCCCCTGCCAGCCCCAACATGCCCCCCATCCCCGCGAGGCCCCCAAGCCAGCCAGTGGCCCCAAATCCATATTGAATTAAACTCACTTGTTGGTCTGGAGGACCGTAGAGTAGCGCATACTGGGGGAGGACCCCATCCACAAGTTTCTCCAACTCCTCTCCAGTGAAGGCAGGGGCCCTTTCCCCAGTCGCAGCAGCCATTGTCCCTTCCAGACCGAGGTCACAGCAACACTTGCAGTATAGGTCCTCTCCTGTGAAAGTTCAAGTCGCAAGTGGATAAGTAGATAGAAAATGGCGGTCACGTCCGCGGCGGTGCGTACCGCGGCGGTGCGTCCCGCCACCGCCGGCGCCCTTCGCCATTGGCTCCTGAAACCCATAGGCTTCAATGTTAACCAATGCGGCTTCGCGCCGCGGTGTTCGCCCGCCGCCCGCCGCGGTGTGCCACGCCAGCGCATTGACCTCACATCCCATTGTCACACTTCACAGGTCAGGCAGCCGCCATTTCCAGGGCCCACATGGCTCAATTTCAACTGCGTCACACAGGCCTAGGCCTTGCATAGCCACTCAGACACGCCATTCACTGCATAGAGAATCGTATACTGTGCTAGCTGTGAGTACGTACCTGTGGGTTGCCTGACTGTGTGCTCCATGTTGTCCTTCCTAGGCACCGTCCGCTGGGTTGGGCGAGGAGACGGATGAATCCTCCCGTGTACCGACCGCTGGTGGACCTGTCGACAATGGAAGAACGCCACATTATCCTGACCTACCGTCTTAACCGTGCCACTATCTATGAACTGTGTGCCCAGCTGGAGCCCGACCTGATGTCCCCCATCCGCCAACCCACAGGGATTCCCCCTCTGGTGCAGGTCATGTCAGTACTACATTTCTTGGCAAGTGGGTCATTTCAGACAACCGTGGGAATTGCTTCCGGGATGTCTCAGCCCATGTTTTCAAAGGTGTTATCCAGAGTGTTGTCTGCCCTGATGAAATCCGTGAGGAACTACATCATTTTCCCTGAGGTGGGCGAATTGGCTACAGTGAAGGGTGATTTCTACGCCCTTGGACATATTCCCAACGTAATTGGTGCCATTGATGGGACCCATGTGGCTTTGGTTCCCCCAAGAGACAGGGAGCAGGTGTACAGGAACAGAAAAAGTTACCATTCAATGAACATCCAGGTGGTGTGTTTGGCTGACCAGTACATCTTGCATGTAAATGCCAAATTCCCAGGGTCAGTGCATGACGCCTACATCCTCAGGAATAGCAGCATCCCTTACGTGATGGAACAGCTACAGAGACACCGTGTATGGCTAGTGGGGGACTCTGGGTACCCCAACCTGTCGTGGCTACTGACCCCAGTAAGGAATCCCCGGACCAGGGCAGAGGAACGGTACAATGAGGCCCATGGGCGTACTAGGAGGGTGATCGAACGCACCTTTGGCCTCCTAAAGGCCAGGTTTAGGTGCCTGCATATGACCGGTGGATCCCTAATGTACTCACCTAAGAAGGTGTGTCACATCATCGTGGCCTGCTGCATGCTTCACAACCTGGCTTTGCGCCGCCAGGTGCCTTTCCTGCAGGAGGATGGTCGAGACGGTGGTGTTGTGGCAGCGGTGGAACCTGAGGAGAGTGACGAGGAGGAAGACGACGGGGCTGAAACAGACAACAGGGACAGAATCATTGAACAGTACTTCCAATAGGACACAGGTAACATTTCAAAGATAATTTAGTAAATGTTAACTACTCTGCAGCATCTCTGCTGCCTGTCTATTTGCCCCAGTGTATGATGACTGAGTTTTGGCTTTTCCCTCCCTATTTCAGATCTGGGGTCCCCACTACGAGTCCTGTGCTTCGTTTCCCCATGGACTACAGCTTTGTGGCAGCTGTTTGTTGACTTCACCATGTACAAGGACATATTTGCACTGTCATGTCAATTACAATCTATTGAAATCACAGCCAGACTCCTGATATTTTGGTGCAAAATAGGTGTTTATTGAAGTGCTCAAAATGGGATGGGTGGTTTCAAGTGGGTGGGGGCTATGGTGAAGGAATGTCCATGGCAGAGTCCAGAGTAACAGTCACACAGGTGCATTGTCCAGAGGCCTGTGGAGAGATGGAGCATGGGCAGTTCAAGGATGGACAGGGTGACAATGTGGGACAGTGGGATGACATCAGGTGGTATCCTTTGCTGGCGGGGGTCTTGACATCCTACTCTGTCTTCTTGCGAGATCTCAGGGCCCTCTTGCGGGGTGGTTCTTCTCCTGCAGGAGGTGGGGGTCTGGTGGGCTGCTGCTGTGCGGGGGCCTCCTGTCCACTAGCGCCGGCGGAGGTGGATGGCTGTTCTTGGTCCAGGCTAGTGGCAGGGGCCCTTGGGTGTTGTTCAGTGTCCGCCCTGCTGTTTACGAGGTCCTGCAGCAGCCCTACCATGGTAACCAGGGTGGTGTTGATGGCTCTGATGTCCTCCCTGTACCCCCGATAGTGTTCCTCCTGCAGCACCTGGATCTCCTGGAACCGGGCCAGTACCGTCGCCATCGTCTCCTGGGAGCGGTTGTATGCTCCCATGATGGTGGTGAGGACCTCGTGGAGAGTGGGTTCCCTGGGCCTCTCCTCCCCCCCCTGTCGCACAGCTGCCCGCCGAGTTGCCCTGTTTCCCTGGGCCTCTGCCCCCTGGCCGGTGTGCCCACTACCACTGCCCCCAGGTCCCTGTTGTTGTTGGGGTGGTGGGTTATCCTGGGTGCCCTGTAGTGGTAGACACACCGCAGATTGACGCGCCCTGGAGACAGAGGCATGGGCCCGCTGGGTGGGAGCTGTGCTGGTGTTCCCAGAGGGGTTAGGGTCTATAGTGGCCTGTGCCTGTGTGAGGGGAACCGACTGTCCAGAGGTCCCCGATGGTCCGGGCTGGTCATCGGTGTCCAGATCGACAGAGCTGCTGTCATCGCTGACGGCCTCTTGGGTGGGGGGTGTGGATAATTCTGGCCCCTCCGCCGCGGTGTGTTGACGGTCGGGTCCTGCAGGGGTATAGAGGTATGGTTATAGTTTCAATGTGTGGCATATGGGTGTATCTGTGGGTTCCCGTGTCCCCAAGTGCTGGCATTCGTGTGTGGGGGCTTTGGTGAGGGTGGCTTGTGGGGGGGATGTGTATATGCATTGGGCATGCTTTGGTGATGGGTGTCCATGCTTAGTGGACGCATGCAGGCCTAGGTTTTGGGATGTGTGGGTTGTGATGGTGAGACATTGGCGGGGAATAGGTGTGCTGGGGGTGGGGGTGAGGATGGTGGTGGGGGTGAGGGTGGGGGTGAGGATGGGGGTGGGGGTGAGGATGGTGGTGGGGGTGAGGGTGGGGGTGAGGATGGGGGTGGGGGTGAGGGTGGGGTTCGAGGATGGGGGTGAGGGTTGGGGTCTGATTTGGCATGCAGGTGGGGGGGAAGCAGTATTGAAGCTTCAACTTACCAGTATCCATTCCTCCGCCGACTCCTGCGAGGCCGTCAGGATGCAGGATGTTCAAGACTTCCTCCTCCCATGATGTGAATTGTGGGGGTTGAGGTGGGGGTCCTCCGCCAGTCTTCTGCACGGCGATGTTGTGCCTGGATACCATGGAACGCACCTTCCCCCGTAGGTCGTTCCATCGCTTCCTGATGTCTTCCCGATTTCTGGGGTGCTGTCCCACTGCGTTCACCCTGTCGACAATCCTCTGCCATAGCTCCGTCCTCCGGGCAATGCTGGTGTATTGTATCTGTGTGCCGAACAGCTGGGGCTCTACCCGAACGATTTCCTCCACCATAACCCTGAGTTCTTCGTCTGTGAAGCGGGGTTGTCTTTGGGGTGCCATGGGGTGGTGTGTATGATGTGTGGGGTGGAGTATGTGTATTTAAGTGAGTTGAGTGTGGTGGTGTGTGTTGTTTTGTGTGTGGATAGTGTGTGGGTGATGGTGTTGAGTGGCTGTGGCTGTTATGTTTTGGATGCTGGTGTCTCGCTCTTGTCTTCTTTACGAATTTTTAAGCGTAGGGGTTTGTGGGTGATGTGGGTGGGTGTTTTATATTGTATTGTGTGTGTGGGAGTGGTGTGTGTATGTGTATCAGGTGTGTGGGATTCAAATCGTCCAATGTGGGTGAGTTTTGTTCGTTTGTGTGTATTCTGACCGCGCCGGTGTGTCCCGCCAATGGAATACCGCGTTTGAATGACCGCCGCGTGGATTCGTGGGTCGTAATGGCATGGGCGTATTTCTGTTGGCGTGGCGGTGGAGGTTTGGTCACCTCCACCTTTCCGCCGACCGCTGGTCTGGCGGTCTGTTGTGGCGGTCGGATTTTCGGAGGTTTGCCTTCTGCGGGTCAGAATGACCGTGGCGGGTTTCCGCGACCGCGGCGGGATTATGGAGGATTTCTGACCGGCGGTAGGCGCCTTTTACCGCCGAGGTCAGAATGACCACCATAGTTTCTATAGAAAGAGCGATTTTTGGTTTTGCCTACAACTTTGGCGCCGCTTGATGAATCTTCATGAAATTTTCAAAACGTATACTTTGTAAATTTCAGCTTCTGTCTTGAAAGTTTTGGGGTGATCTGTCAAGTGGGGGCCGAGAAAAGAGGGGTCCCAAAATTCATTTTTCCCATTTATTTTTCCATAGGACCTTTAGAAATGCCTAGAGCCCGAACCACTGAACGGAATGACACCAAATTTGGCACAGAGCTAGACTGTTACACAGATTATGATTTTTGTTTGTGAATACATTCAGTAGTTTCTGAGAAATTCAAGGCCAAAAAATATAGATATATAGGGATGCAGATAATACGAGGATCCAACTGTCTCCGTGCTGATATCTAATTGCCTGGCAAAACTTCAGCAAGGAAGTGTTGGCAGCCATCTTGTGACTCGGCTTGAGCTGAGTTCTAGAAAAAAGACAAAAAAGAAAAGGGCCAGGGCAGATTCACCCTGACCCTTAGCCCTGGTGTTGGCATCCCTGAGGGACCCGCCAGGGCTAAAAAACATTTTTTTTTTTTAAAACATTGCAAAAATCTGCAGATGGCCCCCCCAATGCACTGGTAATTACCCACAAATGATGGCACTTATGAAATCTTTCATTACATCATTATAATATCAATGTAATGTTTGCAGTGAAATTTTTGATGAAAGAACTGTGCATGGCGGGGGTGTGAGCTATAGTTACCTTAGGGCATGAGTTATAGTTAGTTGAGATAACTCTAAATGGCAAATTTCTAAGCTTTTGTGCGTTTAAAATGTGAGCCTAACTATAACACCCCTGTAACCTTTGTTTTTCCATCAATTTTATCAATAAATATATATCAATATCTATATAATATATTTATATATATAAATATATATATATATCTCCAAAGCACTCACCACCTCAATCAGCGCGTTTCGACTCTCCACCTCAAACCTTGTTCATTTATTCTTGATTATTCACACGGACACAAATCCCACACTCACTTACCACTCTTGCAGGGTTTAACCCTTACAGGGCCTGCCACCTGTTACCAGCATGTGGGGGTGGTGGTGCTACATCCAGAAATTAGTGCGCCCACCTCTGACTTTTTTAAGATGGGGCAGGACTGCACACCTGCCCTCCTAGGTTGCCCACAGCGAGCGTGGGTGACTGCCTGCTTGTTCTGCCTTTTGGAGGAAGTTGGACTGGGATGGGAATGGGAAGGAAACCGAAAGCTAGACAGGCCAGGAACGAAAAACAAAAAACAAAGTACTAGATTGTCAAAAAAACACACACACAAACAGAAATACACACAGGGAAAGTCAGACAGTAATAAGGAAAATGTGGGATTGGGAAGTGGGTAACCAGATGAGGTGGATTTGGTTGGGATGGAGTTGGGATGGAATTTGGGTTCTGGAATTAGGAAGAATAAAGGCTGGCAGTAGCAGGCAAAACAAAACACCCATGTGCTTGTGCTGTCGTTGACTCTGATTTTTAAGAGCAGAACGTGCTACCGGCGCAAAATCACAGCGTGATGTGCATTTGCTGCCCATTCCTAGAACTCTGCAGAATCTAGATGACTTGGTTTAATTCCATGACATGACAAACTGTGAGCTACACCCACCCTCAATATTACTTAGACACTTCAATTGCAAACAAGCATTGGAAAAGCCAATAGGTTTGAACTATGCATGAACGTTTGGCTTTGTTAATGTGTTTTAGCCACGTTCTTCACCAGTGTGGCTGCTGTTTGGCATGGCTTAAAGTAAGCGGCGTAGAGTGGACATCACAAGCTATAAAAAAAGTTGCAGGTTATTCAAAATGCCGCAGCACACGCATTACTAGGAGTAGCGAAAAGGAAATCTGCAGGACCAGCATTAGCTCAATTGCACTGGCTGCCGATTAAAAGAAGAATTGATTTTAAAGCTCTGTGAACGGTACATAGACTAAAATACTCTGTAGGCAATCATCCACTGCAACATCCAATTACCCCACAAGTGGCTAAGGGAACGTTAAGATCTAACAACCTCTCCGACCTCACTGTCCCTCGAATTAAGAGAGAAAGAGGAGGGGGTGGTCGATTGCCTACAGGGCCAAAAAACTGTTCTCCCAGTCAAGCCCCAGTCCAATAGTATTTTATTGAGCTTTAGAAAGCAATTAAAAATGGAGGATGCACCTCCCTGGTCTTTGCAGCAGGAGGCCGCCACTGGTATTCTGTTCATGCCTGGAGATACATAAAGTTCATACCACGCTCTCGCAGAGCGGAATGCTCAGCTGTTGGTTGGGAGACTCAGGGGCTTCCTAAACTACATCTCCCTGGTGTCTTTGCGGCAGGAGGCTGCCAGAGTCATTCATTTTGCGCCAGGCGGCGCATAAAGGGCCATATGTACGAAAGCTTTTTCCCATAGACACAGAATGGTTAAAATCCTTTGGTACATCTGGCCCAAAGTTCCTACCATGCCCCTGCAGCACGGGACACTCAGCTGTTGTTTGGGGGACCCAGGGGATGTCTGAACTACACCTCCCTGGTATCTTTGCGGCAGGAAGCTGCCACAGTCTTTCCATTTGTGCCTGGAGGCGCATAAAGTTCATACCACTCTCCCACAGCACGGGACGCTCAGCTGTTGGTTGGGGGAACTAGGGGCTGCCTGAACTACACCTCCCTGGTGTCTTTGCGGCAGGAGGCTGCCACAAGCATTTCATTTTTGCCCAAAGGTGCATAAAGTTCAGAGTGCGCCCCGCAGTGTGGGATGCCCAGCTGTTGGTCGGGGTACCCGGGGGTTGCCTGAACTTCACCTCCCTTGTGTCTTTGGGACAGGAGGCTGCCACAGTCATTCTGTTTGCACCCGGAGATGCATAAAGCTCATCCCGTGCCCCGCAGAGAGGGAAGCGCCTGGGTGCATGCCTGGGCGAAGACCGGTCCAAGAGCGGGCCCATCTGTGCCTGTCGGTGGCCAGTCGAGGCTGTACTGGCCCTACTCTCTTGGCTCTTGGCCCCAGGCTCCAAACACTGTTGTGTGGGTTTACACCATAGGCGGTTGTACCTAGAGGAATGAAGTAAGTGAAATGGTTGTCAATTTGTCATTTCTAATAACCTGTTTCTTTTTTCATCCGGTGCGGAGGTCCCTGGTTGTAATTTACAGGTGTTTACTCTTACCTCTGTGTCAGCACCCAGTGTGGACATGGATAAGCGCAAATCAGGAAGTCAAAAGTCAGCCCCTGAGACAACTTGCTCTGCCATTGACTTCTTCCTAGTCCGGGCAGTGGGATTATAAGCAACGACATAGACCTTGCAGAAAGGAGCCTATCCCTGGGAGTGGCTGGGCTTAGTGAAGCCACAGGGATGCCCTCTGGCCCAGTGGATTCAGTTACTGATATAGACCATGCTCTAGACATCGACATAGGGAGATGTGTTGAAGAAACTTTAGGACTTATTGAAGGAGGCTGGCCTGGCTTGTAGTGGGTACCAGAGGTACTTACACCTTGTGCCAGGTCCAGTTATCCCTTATTAGTGTAGAAGAGGTGTTTCTAGCAGCTTAGTCTGATAGAAGGTAGCTATGGCAAAGCAGCTTAGGCTGAACTAGGAGACATGTAAAGCTCCTACTATACCACTGGTGTCATATGCACAATATCATAAGAAAACACAATACACAGAAGTACTAAAAATAAAGGTACTTTATTTTTATGACAATATGCCAAAAGTATCTCAGTGAGCACCCTCAGTATGAGGATAGGATATATACACAAGATATATGTACACAATACCAAAATTATGCAGGTAATAGCAAAAGGAAGTAATGCAAGCAATGCAAAGTTACAGTAGATTGCAATAGGAGCACATAGGTATAGGGGCAACACAAACCACATACTCCAAAAGTGGACTGTGAACCACAAATGGACCCCAGACCTATGTGAGCTTGTAGAGGGTCGCTGGGACTGTAAGAAAACAGTGAGGGTTAGAAAAATACCCCACCCCAAGACCCTGAAAAGTAGGAGTAAAGTACACCTACTACCCCCAGAGAGCACAGAAGTCGTGATAGGGGGATTCTGCAGGAAGAACAAACACCAGCAATGCAACACAATGGATTTCCGGACCTGAGTACCTGTAAGACAAGGGGACCAAGTCCAATAGTCGCGACAGTGTCGAGAGTGGGCAGGAGCCCAGGAAATGCCAGCTGAAGATGCAAGGAAGCTGCCACCTGTTGGGAGAAGCTTGGAGTTCTGCAAGAAAGAACAGAGCTAGGGACTTTTCCTTTGGAAGACGGATGTCCCGCGTTGCGATGAAGCTTGCAGAGGTATTCCCATGCAGAAAGACCACAAACAAGCCATGCTAGCTGCAAGGGTCACAGTAGAGGTTTTTGGGTGCTGCTGTGGCCAAGGAGGGACCAGGATGTCGCTTTTTGGAGGAGAAGACAGAGGGGTCGCCCAGCAACTCAGGGAGTCCTCACAGAAGCAGGCAGCACCCGCAGAAGTACCCCAACAGGCACTTAAAAGAAAAGTGAACCAGAGTCCACGCAAAGTCACAAAAGGGAGTCCCACGACACCAGAGGACAACTCAGAAGGTTGTGCACTGCAGGACGGAGTGCTGGGGACCCAGGCTTGGCTGTGCACGAAGGAAATCCTGGAAGAGTGCACAGGAGCCGGAGCAGCTGCAAATCATGCAATACACAATGTTGCAATCTAGCGTGGGGAGGCAAGGACTTACCTCCACCAAACTTGGACTGAAGAGTCACTGGACTGTGGGAATTACTTGGACAGAGTTGCTGTGCTCCAGGGACCACGCTCGTCAGGATGAGAGGGGACCCAGAGGACCAGTGTTGCAGTCTTTTGGTGCTTGCGTTAGCAGGTGGAAGATTCCGTCGACCCACGGGAGATTTCTCTGGAGCTTCTGGTGCAGGGTGAAGGCAGCCTACCCCCAGAGCATGCACCACCAGGAAACAGTCGAGAAAGCCGGCAGGATTAGGCGCTACAATGTTGCTGGTAGTCATCTTGCTACTTTGTTGTGGTTTTGCAGGCATCCTGGAGCAGTCAGCGGTCGATCCTTGGTAGAAGGTGAAGAGAGAGATGCAGAGGAACTCTGGTGATCTCTTGCATTCGTTATCTGAAGAATTTCCCCAAAGCAGAGACCCTAAATAGCCAGAAAGGAGGTTTGGCAACCAACAAAGGAGGATTGGCTACCAAGACAGGTAAGAGCCTGGGAGGTACTGGTCAGGGGAGTAGTCACTCCCCTTTCCTTTGTCCAGTTTCGCTCCAGAGCAGGGCTGGGGGATCCCTGAACCAGTGTAGACTGTCTTATGCAGAGATGGGCACCATCTGTGCCCATCAAAGCATTTCCAGAGGCTGAGGGAGGCTACTCCTCCCCAGCCCTTCACACCTATTTCCAAAGGGAGAGGGTGTAACACCCTCTCTAAGAGGAAATCCTTTGTTCTGCCTTCCTGGGCCATGGCTCCCTGGACCCCATGAGGGCAGAAACCTGTCTGAGGGTTTGGCAGCAGCAGCAGCTGCAGTGGAAACCCCGGAAAGGCAGTTTGGCAGCACCCGGGCTCTGTGCTAGAGACCCGGGGGATCATGGAATTGTCCCCCTAATACCAGAATGGTATTGGGGTGACAATTCCATGATCTTAGACATGTTACATGGCCATGTTCGGAGTTACCATTGTGACGCTACACCTAGGTAGTGACCTATGTGTAGTGCACGTGTGTAATGATGCCCCCGCACTCACAAAGTCCGGGGAATTTTCCCTGAACGATGTGGGGGCACCTTGGCTAGTGCCAGGATGCCCACACACTAAGTAACTTTGCACCCAACCTTCACTAAGTGAAGGTTAAACATATAGGTAACTTATAAGTTACTCATGTGCAGTGGTAAATGGATGTGAAATAACGTAGACGTTATTTCACTCAGGCTGCAGGCCTGTGTAAGAATTGTCAGAGCTCCCTATTGGTGGCAAAAGAAATGCTGCAGCCCATAGGGATATCCTGGAACCCCAATACCCTGGGTACCTCAGTACCATATACTAGGGGATTATATGGGTGTACCAGTATGCCAATGTGAATTGGTAAATTTAGTCACTAGCCTGTTAGTGACAAATTTGGAAAGCAGAGAGAGCATAACCACTGAGGTTCTGGTTAGCAGAGCCTCAGTGAGACAGTTAGGCATTACACAGGGAACACATACAGGGCACATACTTATGAGCACTGGGGCCCTGCCTGGCAGGGTCCCAGTGACACATAGACTAAAACAACATATATACAGTGAAATATGGGGGTAGCATGCCAGGCAAGATGGTACTTTCCTACACTTATGGATCCTGTTGTTGCTGCTTCTATATCAGCCGCTCATTCACCTGCTGCTAAAAGGAAGAGACGTTGCAGAAAGCGAGCTGCTGGTTATCTGGGTCCCCCTGCTCCAGCCACCTGTGAAGATAAATCCTGGAATAACTTAGTGACCTGCTCATGCCACTTAAAGACAAGTTGGACGAATTAGCAGGGGAGGATGGGAAGATCATTGCCTTATGTAAGAAGCTACCCTTGCCTACTTTGGCCCCTTACAGTTCAGCTGGCAGGTTACAAAGTAGGTAAGGTAACAATATAACTTGGCAGGTTGTAGATACTATAGCTGGTAATATTTAGGGGGCCAGCAAGAAGACCTCAGACACCAGGCAACTAAGGGAGGAGTGGGAAGTAGGACAAAGCACCAGGCGGTGTACGACTCCTTGTGAAAAGCTGCATGGCCTGGCAGTGGGTAATTCAAGACCTAGTATAATTCCCACAAAGAGCACCTCACTCCAGCCTTGCAACACTGAGATGGCTGAGCCTATCGGTATGCCCCCCTCAGGTGAACCAAATACCTTTGACTTACCACCAGCTTGTTGCCCTTATGTAACTGTTATGGTAAATGTCTCCCCTTTGCAGCCAGGTCAGATTGAATCCAGAGAGAATCTGAAGAATAAAGTTATGCATTGGTTGGGCTTAAATATCTTATTGTCACCCGATAGAGCATTTCAAATTCTTTTACCCAGTAGAGTCGGGTGGTTGGTCCTTTAGCACAAAACTTTGGGGGATGATTGTGTAATTCCTAATTTTCGGAGCCCTAGATTTGTGAGGGAAATTCTTTCCAGGGCAGTCCCATGCTCACCATGTGGCACCTCTCTGTCACTGTTCCCCTTGGGTTTCTTTTATCAAGACCTGCGATCCCCACAATCCCTTGCCCATCCCTGTTAAGTCATTCACCATTCTACCTGTTCCTACAAGTAATAGGTATCAGGTTTTGGGCTCACTATCAGCTAATTATTGACAAAGCCTTAGCAGATAGGAGGATACTGAAGTGGAGGGGCCTATAAGGGGTTTAAGGACTAGTGGTCATAGAAGGGACCCCACAGTTTCTCCGGGATTAGCTGAGGCTGTCAGCATGTCATGTATTACTAGCATTATTGGGGAAGCAACAGAGAGGAATTCACCCACTACTAGTTTGCCTTAGGTGGTATCTGTGGTGGCGATCATAGGAAGTGCAAGGACGGGAGCTATAAATTTGCCACGTGGAATGTGGGAGTCCTCCGCAACAAGATCGAAACAGAGGAGTAGTATAGTATTGTTAACGTTCTTCATATGATCTGTCCCCAGGAGATGTGGTGCATTAACCTTATACATGTACAAGGATTTACCACACACTTCTTGTGTGCCACCGCTTCCCAGTCAGGGAGGGATTAGAGCAGGCTTGAGGTACTTATTTCTAATAAACTTCCTGTAGTTATTAAAAAGTCCTTTTAGGTGGGCCCTAACTCTCAACTGCTGTAGCTAACTTCTACGATTTTGGTGGACGTGGCGTTAATCAATCTCTACAATAATGTCTTCGATTTTACTCATAGCGGAGCAGCCCACGAATTGGATCATGGTCTGCATAAATTCTTGCACTCAATCCATTCAACCTTTATTATATTATGGTCGGAGACTTTAATATTCAGCCCTGTTTTGCTCCAGCATCCCAGGTCTGTGGGTTCAGTAGTCAGGATGGGGTAGGCTATCACTTTTGCCACAACGACTATGGAGATGTTCTAATTCAATTTTATCTAAATATGATTTGTTATTATTGAGATGTAAACATGGTGGTAATGGGGAAGTGATCCCATCCTTTAGGGGTAATAACTCCTCATCTGTTATAGATCACATCTTACTGTCTTCAGCCGCTAATAATGTATGTGACACACCTTATATTGTACAATGCGCACTGAG
This sequence comes from Pleurodeles waltl, assembly GCF_031143425.1. Taxonomy (NCBI): domain Eukaryota; kingdom Metazoa; phylum Chordata; class Amphibia; order Caudata; family Salamandridae; genus Pleurodeles; species Pleurodeles waltl. The sequence continues at coordinate 404,547,133 of NC_090450.1, read as the reverse complement.
TGACCATGACCCCAATATTCTCCCGTCCATACTCTGGGGCCCAAAGCGAGCGTCTTATACTACAGTGAATCAGGTTGACGCACATAGGGCTAATGGGGTGAGATTAAAATGGACAGATATTGATCCACATGGCCTATTACAGAACATTGTGCAGGGCAGCCTGTATGAGGTTAATTATTGTTTACTAGATTAAACTGACCCTAAAAGTTTGCTTAGCTGCTTTGAACAAATTTTTTCCTGTATTAAGGTTCTCTTGACACGTCAATCAAAAGCCAGGGGCCTGAGAGGAAATGAGGATGGTTTGATCATGCATGTACAAACACTCTGGGGGAACTTAAGTCAGCTCTCCATAATTCTCCTAGAGACTCTGTGACTATTAGGACATTGTGTAGTAAATATAGGCAAGCCCTGGAAAGAAGGAAGACATTGTTGCAGGAGGAAGCATGGTCAAAATTAGCCTTGGCTACGAAACCAATGATAATAAACTGCTCTGTGAAACAATGAATGAACCCTTTTTGCCCAATGAGGCATCTCCTGAGCTAGGCTCTAGTGCTCCCTGCTTGGCTTGGGTGGCCCATTTCCCCTACGTTTTTAAACATACGAGGGGGTTTGATGACATAACTGTGGTACAGGAACCCCATTCATCCAAATATTACTATTGATGAGGTACTCCTGGCACTCTATGCTAGAGGTGTGGGGTAGAGCCCTGGTCCTGACTTGGTACCTACGGATGTTTTTTAATTAACTATTAACCTGTGGGGTCCAAGCCTTACCAGGGTGTTTGATAGGGTGGTGGCCAGAGAGATTCCATTATCATGAGTCTCTCCTATCATTGGACTAATATGTAAAAAGGGAGATAAATCAGACCCCAAGAATTACCAGCCAGTATCGCAAATGGAGTCGTCTACGAAAATATTAAGCAGGATTTTATTGGCAAGGCTTGATGAGTGGGTACGGGACAACAACATTCCATCACTTGTCCAATTCGTGTTCAGAAAAGGACTAGGAACCATTGAGCAATGTGCGAACCTAGACTTGCTGACTGGGAAATATACAAGGGCTAAACCAGGGGATTAGTACCTCTGCTTTGTTGATGTTAGCAGTGCCTTTGACGTAGTACAGCATGCTTTTTTGTGGCCTACATTGCTGGAATTGGGTGCTCCTAGGGAAACTATTGGTTTTCTGGCATGCCTGTATGAAAATTTAACATGCAATGTCAGTTTTGGCCTAAGGGGAGAAGTTACCCCTCCTTTTAAGGTTGGGAGAGGTATTCACCAAGGTTGTGTCCTCATCCCATTGCTATTCTCTTTATTTATGAAAGGGGTGGATAACTCCTTGCAGACCATTCAAGCAGATCCACCACGTATGGCAGGGCTCCTTATACCTGTGTTATTATATGCAGATGATATTGTCCTGATTTCTCGGACTACCCTGGGACTCCAGTAATTAATGAATGTCTTTGAGGAATTTATGACCTTAAAGGGTATGATAATTAATAAATCAAAAACATTTACAATGGTTTGTGACCAAAAGGCCCAGAAATGTAGAAGCTTTTTTTATACAGAACATGTCAATTATCACTGTTAATTCCTTTAGTTACCTGGGGTCCTATTTTCCAGTAAAGGGTCTTGGGAACAGTATATTTCCATGAGCAGAAACAAAATGTGAGTACCTTGTTTGGTATCTTTAGATTTGCTAGCAAACTAGCTGTAAGAGTAATAGTGTACATCTTTAGGGTCAAAGTCTTATCTCTGGCCTTCTATGGGGCTGGGGTATGGGGATACACTAAAAGCACCCCTTCTGCAAATGGAGGAAAATATTTTTTTTAAAAGGTTGCTGTGTTTACCCACCCCAGCATCTAATTGGATTACACATCAGGAGGTGGATCTGCAGTATTTGTAGGATGTGCTGCAGATGAGCCCCCTGTTATTATGGTACAGCATCTGGGCCAAAGATGAAACCACCTTTACTAAACAACTCAATTTAGATATGTTTAAAATTGGATGCCTTTGGTATCCCCTGGTTTGCTTACATTGATTCTTACCTCAATACCAAAAATTAATAAGGATACGTTCCTGCAACATAGGTTGGATAGCAGAAGAGCAACTGAAATAATGAAATCTACAATTGGTGTATGTATGTCCTTTTCTCTTGAGAAAGCTGTAAAGGTTATCTATCTAGCTTTACTAATATACAGCACTGATTTGTCTTGATGAGATTTAGGCCCTCATTACAACCCTGGCGGTCGGTGATAAAGCAGCGTTAATACCGCCAACAGGCTGGTGGTAATAAAAATGGGATCATGACCACAGCGGAAACCGTCAACACAGACAGCCACTTTAACACTCCGACCGCCACGACGGTAGCAACAAACACTGCAGCGGTAACCGCCAACAAACATGCGGAAGACAATGCACCGCCCACCACATCACAACCCACCAATCCGCCAGCTTTTCCGGGGCGGTACCAATGCCATCAAAAGCACAGCAGAAACAGTACACAGAAGGGAAACCACTCACCTTTCGACACTCAACGAAGAACCAGGACGCCATGGGGCCCGAACTACAGGTCCTGCCGATGCTGGTGTATCTGCTAATACACCAGGATTATCAAAGAAGGCGGTGGCGACGACCACAGTGAGTACTGCACCTAGCACACAGGGGAGGGGGGAGAGAAAAGAGAGTGACACACACACGCAACACACAACACCCCCACCCTCACCCACAACACCATACACACAAAAACATGCAGAACATAACATTTACACCCGCAACTCCCTGGAAAAGGAATTGAGTGCAAATAGTGATATTTAGAAATATGCAGATAAAGTAAACGAATGTAAACAACAGTATATATAAATATTTACAATATGTACAGAAGGCCGTTCACTGTCCTTTGCAAATGTCTGTGGCATAGTGGGCCCACACTTGACTCCTGCCTCAAAATGGAGAGAACACTGCAGGGGCATCAGGTCGAAAACACACAGGCACCTCAGGGGGAAGAGGAGGGGGGGGCACCTCAGCCAGAAGATGGTACTACACCACTGCTCCTGGAGGGGGCAACATGCCCACTGCTTGGTCCTGGGGAGTGCAAAGTCACAGTCTCTCAAGTCTCTCAAGTGGGTGCTCTGCCCACTGCTTGGTCCTCGGGAGTGCAAAGCCACAGTCTTTCAAGTGGGTGACATGTTTCACTGGTTCTGGAGGGGGCCTTGTGCCCAGTCTGCTTCATCCTGCCAAGAACTGGGTGAGTGGATGCATATCTCCACTGGTTCTGGAGGGGGCCTTGTGCCCAGTGATGCTGCATCTGGGGTGTGGCAGTTCCAATGCCCTCACCTGGGTGTCTGAGGCACGAGATGTGCAGGGAACAGGTAGCATGATACTCCATGGAAGCAGAGCCAGACTCCATCCTGCGGCGACTTAGGCTGCAAACTGCTGGTAGTGCCGGTGCTGGTGGTGGTGCTTCAAGTGGTGGGTGGAGGGTTCAGGCTGCCTCCTGCATCCCCGGACGGCTGCCCACTGGGGATGCAGCTGATGACAGATGTAGTGGCATCGGCTGGGCAGGTGGCGGTGCTTGCCGCGGTGTCTGCGGCAGAGATGCTGCTGGTGCTGGCCTGGTGCAGGTGCTGGTAGTAGTGGAGGGAGACACCAGGCCGTCTCCTGCAGCCTCGGATGACTGCCCACTGGGGATGATGCTGCTGACTGTTGTTGTGGCAGTGGGGGTTCAGGTAGCAGTGCAGGGGGTGGTGCAGGTGGCGGGGCAGATGGCAGTGCAGGTGGCGGTGCGTTCCGCGGTACAGGTTGCTGGGCTGTCAGTACTAATGGTGGGCACCAGTCCCTCACCTGGAGGCTCTGAGGCCTGAAGTGCCTTGCCTTGGGTTTTCTTGCCCTTCCCCACCTTGGCAGATGCTGCTGGGACCTTGGCACTGGCAGATACAGTTTTGGAGGAGGCCCTACTGGGTGGGCGTGCTTCTTGTCCGTGCTGCATGCTGGCCCCTTCTTCATCGTGGCAGGTGGTGTAATAAGTTGGTCCTTTGCATTAGTCGGTGGCACACTGCCAGCTCTGACGGGTGCCCCCTTTGATCCCCTGGGACTTGCAGGTACCACAGCGGACGCCAAGTTGGTGGCTAAGGTGCTGGCCTGGGATCTTGACACCCTGGCCTGAGGGGAAGGAGGGGGGGAGGGGGAGGCATAGGGAAGAGGTCCAAATTTTCCAGGAAAAGTTTTTTAGACACACTGGGATGGGAAGATGGAGAGGATTTGGGCGTGGAGGAAGAGGGAGTGGTTGTAGGAGGTGTACATCTGCTGAGTTTGGGTGAAGGTGTATGGGCTGGATGCTGTTGTGAAGTGGATGGCTGTTGGGTGGGTCTGTGCTTGCATTTGTGTACTTTGGGAGGAGGGCTCACAGACACACGGGGAGCGGACACAGGGGACGTGTGCATGGTTGTGGGGGTGGTAACTGCCCGTGAGGGGTGTGTATTGATGGGCGTGCTGGTGATGGAGGTAGTGGATGATGTTGTAGTGCATGCAGTTGTGAGTGGAGACGCTACTGGGAGGGAGGTGGATGAAGAGGAGGAGGGGGACACAGTGGAGGCAGTGGATGTTGGTATGTTTGCATGGGTATGGTGCTTGTGTGAGTGCCTGTGAGATGATGTGTGGTACTTATGTTTTCCTGAGCCACTTTTGTGTGTTGATTTGTGTGCATGCTGGTCTGAAGGTGTGCTTGGGATAGGGTGAGATAGAGGGGATTGGGTCTGGGTAGTGGAAGTTGAAGGGGGGAGGCTGGACACAGGTACAATGGCTGTCATCAGTGCTGAGGCCAGAGCCTGAAATGCTTTCTGTTGGGCTGTCACACCAGAATGAATGCCCTCCAGGTATGCATTTGTTTGTTGCAAATGCCTCTCAACACCCTGGATGGCATTCAGAATGGTTGACTGCTCAACAGTGAGGGATCTCAGGAGGTCAATAGCCCTCTCACTGAGAGCAGCAGGGCTGATTGGGGCAGGGCCTGAGGTGCCTGGGGCGAAGGAGATGCCCACTCTCCTGGGTGAGCGGGCACGGGAAACACGCTCAGGGGCTGCTGGGAGGGCGGTGCTGGTAGGGGGGATGGCGGCTGTACCTGTTGTTAGGGTGGCCACAGAGGTGCCCGCCACCGCCAGGGAGCTTCAATCGGAGGAGGAGTCAATGTCACTGGTCTCCCCTCCTGTCCCCTTAGTGGAGCTCCCCTCGCCCTCTGCCCCACTGGTGCCTTCACCCTCAGTGGATTCGGCCTCCAGGCCCATGTGGGATGCAGCTCCCTCCGTCGCCGGTGCCTCTGCTCCTCTGCCAGATGATGCTAATGCACACAAGGACAGGGTGTCAAAACAAAAAGGTGGGGAGAGACAGAGGATACACTTGGTCAATTCCAGCAACACCACTACCGTTGGTGTACACAACACACAGGGAGCAGCCCTATGCACTAGGCCATGCCCAACCAGTCACTAAGATAGTCACCAGCCCATGGGGTACACTGACTAATGCCAGCATCTGCACACCTGACACCAACAGGACCCTGCCCAGTAGTAGTTGGCCACTTGTTACCATTGGGGTAGGAGTGCTTCAGAGCCTGCACACAAGGGACCTACCCTGCCATGATTGCCCTGGCCTGTGGGCACCCACATCTCCCACCGAGCTAGCTTCTAAAGCACGCAAAGTGAGCTGTCTGAATCTGTACTCACCCCCTTGTGGCTCCTGTGATGCCCTCAAGCGCCCATCCAACTCCGGATAGGCCACCGCCAGGATGCGCAACATCAGGGGGGGTCATGGTGCGACGGGCACCCCTTCCACGTTGGGAGGCCAGGCCCAGCTGGGCCTCCGCCGTTTTCTTGGTCCAGCTGCGCAAGTCCTCCATCTCTTGCGGCAGTGGGTGCTCCGTCTGTGATAGACCCCTAGGGTCCGCACCTCCTTGGCGATGGCACACCAAATACCCTTTTACTGGTGGGTGCTGACATAGAGGGAAATGACAGCGGAAAAGGAAATTACTCACCCGTCCGGACTGTCATACTCATTGACCACCAGTTCTCACCCATGCCCTGACGCACATACACTGACCACCTCTCATGCAGCACTCAGGCCAGGATACCTTAGCACCCCCCAATATGTGGCTTACATCCACACCACTCCAAACATGCATTGCCCACACATCATGCTCACAGTGTACTCACCTGTTTGTCTGGAGGACAGTAGAGTAACGTGTACTGGGGTAGGACCCCATCCACCAGTTTCTCCAACTCCTCCACAGTAAAGGCAGGGGCCCTTTCTCCAGACACTCTAGCCACATGCAGTGTAGATCCTCTCCTGTTGATGGTCAGGTAGCAAGTGAGTGAATAGCTAGAAAAAGGCGGTGACGTCCTCGGTGGTGCGTACCGTCACCACTGGCGTACATCGCCATTGGCTCCTGGAAGCCATAGGGCCCAATAATAACCAATGTGAAGTTGCACGGCGGTCATCGACCGCCTACCGTGACGGAGCACAACGCCAGCGCACTTACCTCATTTCCCTTGTCCCTCCTCACAGGTCAGGCAGCCGCCATTTTAGAAGGGCATATGGCATGCCACCAAACTGCGTCACAGCAGACATTGGCACATCAACTGACTTTCAACTTCACACACTGCTTCTGTGACGTAAATTCAACAACAGTTGTGCCATCTATGTGGAAATATGACCTTCTGCTCAACGTTCTCCTCCATAGGCTACAACCGCTGAGGCAGATGATTACATGGCAGCATCCTCCGATGTACAGACCCCTGGTGGACCTGTCAACAATGGAGGACAGACACATTATCATCACATACAGACTTGATCGTGCCGCAATCCAAGAACTGTGTGCCCAATTAGAGCCAGACCTGATGTCAGCTATCAGTCAGCCCACAGGAATACCCCCTTTAATGCAGGTTCTGTCAGTGCTCCATTTCCTGGCAAGTGGTTCCTTTCAAACTACAGTGGCTATGGCATCAGGAATGTCTCAGCCAAATGTTCTCCAATGTGTTGACTAGAGTGTTGTCTGCCCTGCTGAAGCACATGCGCAGCTACATCGTGTTCCCCCAAGTGAATGATTTGGCCACAGTGAAAGCTGACTTCTACGCCCTGGGACATATCTCCAACATCATTGGTGGCGTTGATGGTACACATGTGGCATTTGCCCCCCCCCGAAGAAATGAACAGGTTTACAGGAATAGAAAAATCTATCACTCGATGAATGTGCAAATGGTGTGTTTGGCGGACCAGTACATCTCCCATGTGAATGCCGAATGTCCTGGGTCTGTGAATGACGCCTATATCTTGAGGAATAGCAGCATCCCTTATGTGATGGGCCAACTCCAGAGGCACTGGGTGTGGCTAATAGGTGAGCCCAAGGCCCCCACACAGTATAAATTGGGGTCTGAGTATGGTGTTGTCCCTAAGGGTTAGTGTGTGTGTAACAGTTGTCCCTCAATATTTGCAGGTGACTCTGGTTACCCCAGCCTCCCATGGCTACTGACCCCAGTGAGGAATCCCAGGACAAGGCCAGAGGAACGTTACAATGAGGCACATGGGCGTACAAGGAGGATTATTGAGGGAACCTTTGGCCTCCTGTAGGCCAGGTTCCGGTGCCTCCATCTGGCTGGTGGTTCCCTGTACTACTCACCCAAGAAGGTGTGCCAGATCATCTTGGCATGCTGTATGTTGCACAACCTGGCCTTGAGACGCCAGGTGCCTTTTCTGCAGGGGGATGAGTCTGGAGATGGTCTTGTGGCAGCGGTGGAGCCTGTGGTCAGTGAGGAAGAGGAGGCAGATGAAGAAGATGTGGACAACAGAACAAGCATTATACAGCAGTACTTCTATTGACACACAGGTAAGAGACTGTAACTCAACTTTACATTTCAGTAATCTTTTGGACATTGTACATGGCAGGCTCTTACCATCTGTCTATGGACACTGACTGTTCCCTTTGGTTTCTCTATTTTCAGATCTATATACCCTATTCTGGCTCCTGCTATACGTACTGTTGCCCACCAAAGTCATCCTGTAGTATATTTCACTGAACAGATACGTTGCAATGCTTTTATAATGTTGTGATAATACATTTTTCTAATCATTACACTGACTGCAGTATGGTATATGTTTCAAATGTGTTAATTGTTGTGCAAATAAGTATGGGGGTTAGTGCAATGGGCTGGGGTGATGGTGGAGGAATGTCCAGTTAGAGTCCAGTCTATTGGTATCACAGGTGCATTGTCCAATGGGGCATTGGAAGTGGAGCAATGGCAGTTCAAGGTGGGCAGGGTGACATAGTGGGGCAGAAGGGTGGCAATCAGGAGAGTCTTATTTCCTGGCGGGGTCATGGCAATGCTCTCTGTCTTCTGCCTGGATCACAGGGACCGTTTGCAGGGTGGTTCTCCTTCTGCCGGGGGTGGGGTGCTGGTGGCCTGTTGGTCCTGGGGAGGGGCCTCCTGTCCACTAGCGCCAACGGAGGTGGAAGGCTGTTCCTTGGTTTGGCTTGTGACAGCGGCCCTTTATTGTGCCATTCCCTCCCTCATGGTCTTGCCCATGTCATCCAGTACCCCTGCAATGGTGACCATGGTGTAGATTTTTGTTAGGTCCTCCCTGATCCCCAGGCACTGTCCCTCCAGCAGCCGCTGGGTCTCCTTTAACTTGGCCAGTACCTGGCCTATGGTCTCCTGGGAATGGTGGTATGCTCCCAAGATGTTTGAGAGGGCCTCATGGAGGGTCGGTTCCCTGGGCCTGTCCTCCCCCTGTCGCCCAGCAGTCCTCCCAGCTTCCCTGTTGTCCTGTGCCTCTGTCCCCTGAACTGTGTGCCCACTGCCACTGACCCCATGTCCCTAATTGTCTTGGGTTTGTGGGGTTGCTTGGGGACCCTGTAGTGGTGGACAAACTGCTGATTGACGTGTCCTGGGGACTGAGGTATGGGCTCGCTGGGTGAGTGCTGTGGTGGTGTTTCCTGAAGGGGGAGTCTCTGTGGTGGTTTGGGACTGTGGCAGGGTAACCGACTGTCCAGAGGTCCCTGATTGGCCAGGTTGGTCATCCTGATCCAGGCATGCAGAGCTGCTGTCATCACTGTGGGCCTCTTCTGGGGGGGGACTGGATGTTGCTGGCACTTCCTCTCCGGTGACATTAAATAGGGGTCCTGTTGGGATGCAAATGTATTGTTAATGTATCTGCGTGTGCCATCTTGTGCATGGGTGTGTTTCCCTGTATGATTGTGCTTTCCCTGTCGGCTTGGCCTTGTGTGAGTGGTGATGTTTTGGGCTGGGTGAGTCTCTCTATTGGACATGCTGTGGTGATGGGTGCCCATGCAGGTCTGTGATGGGTGTCCATGCATTGTTGTTGCATGCAGGGATTGGTATTGGGATTGGTGGGTTGTGCTAGTGGGGTATATGTGAGTTGGTGGAGTGATGGGAGTGAGGGTAAGGGTGGGGGATATAGTAGTGAAGATTAGACTTACCAGAGTCCAGTTCTCCTGCTACATATGATTTCCTACACCATGACCCTTAGCTCCTCCTCTGAAAACCTGTGGTGTCTTTGGGGTGCCATGGATGTGGTGTGAGTGATATGTGTGAGGTGATGTGTGGGGTGATGTGTTGGGGCGTATACTGTGATGTGCATGGATGGTGTATGGGTGATGGTGTTCTGTGCCTCTGATTGAGTGGGTGCTCCTTGCTTGTTTCTCTGTGCTTGATCTCTTTTTTTCATTGTAAGGGGTTGTGGGTAATGTGGGTGTGTGTTTTATAGTGGTATGAGTGTGAAGGTGTGGTGTGTGTATGTGTGTCAGGTGTGTGTATTTTGAATTGTCCAATGTGGTGTAGTTTTGTAAGTGTGTGTGCATTTTGAGTGCAGCAGTGTGTACCGCGAAATGGTTTGCCGTGGTTGAAAAACCGCCACGTTGATTTGTGGGTCGTGATACTGTGGGTGTATTCCTGTTGCCGTAACTGTCTGGGTTTTGCTATCACCAGTTTATCACTAACCTTTGGTGTGGCGGACTTGTGTGGGTGTCTGTATTGTGGCGGAATTCTCTGTGTGGGTCATAGTACCCGTGGTGGGTTACCGCCGCGGTCACGGTATGTTGGTGGCCGTCAGCACGGTGGTAGGCGGCATTTACCACCAGGGTTGTAACGAGGGCCTTAGACTGGGAATGGTGCATCACCTAGTAGCGTTCCATAAAATGAGGTCTTGTCCAGCTGAAACAGTTTGTTGCTCTTGTGATGGGCCCAGTAAACAGGGCACCTTGCACTTTATACTGTTTTGTACATTTTATGTACAACTTAGGATCTCCTACATGAAACCATTTCTTATTGCCCAGAATATAAGAACACATCAGGCTGCAATGGAATTTTGATCTGGTGTAAATAATAGTCACTTGGTTTATAATGTGGTGCTATATATTTTAAATGCTATTTATGTAAGGAAAAGTCTTATTTTTTAGATGCGTATCGACCTGATATGAGCAATTGCATGTGATGCATTCTGTTTTATTAATTATTTATTAATGTTGATATTGTGGCTAGGCTTGTGTATAATGATTTATTTATGTGCTTTTATGACTATTCTGTATTTGCTGAATGAAGCTTAGAAACCAATTAAAAACACACCTGTTTGTATAAGGCTAACTCAATACCCTTAGCTAAAGGTAGATTTCTGTGCCTTTTTACAGCACTGGGATTCCCGTGGGTTGGGTAGCTGCTTGTGCTTTATAAGAGCATTTAACATAACATAACATAACATAACATAACATGACATGACATGACATGACATAACATTCCAGAGAAAACCGTACATTCAGCAGTAGTGCAATGCCATATCCAGATCTTTGTACGTGTCACATATCAGTTGGGTATTTTTAGCCACACCCAAAGCTTTTTTGTTTTTTTGTCACTGTGCTAAACAAGCAGCAGGAGTCAGAGAGTACTGGGACAATTCCATGAGATTAGCCAATACTGTGTTATTGACACAAAACCCTCTTGTTGCATAGACCGAAACATTTTGGCCCTCATTATGACCTTGGTGGGCGAAGATCGGACTGCCGGATGGCCGCCAGTGCGGCCGCACCCCGCCGCGGCCATTTGGAGATCCCCGCTGGGCCAGCGGGCGGAAACCTAGTTTCCGCCCGCCGGGCCAGTGGGGATCTCGGGCGTAACACAGGAGCCGGCGGTGTTGCGGCCGTGCGACGGGCCGCCAGGGGCCCCTCGACTCCCCGTACCGCCAGCCTTTTCCTGGCGGTTCTGTAATCCCTTGGGGAGCACTGCCCTGGCGGATTACAACCGCCGGGGCCATTGTGTCGGGAAACCGTGGGCCCCGGCGGTGCGAACGCGGCGCTACCGTCGCAGTCGTAATGCCCTGGGAAGCACCGCCATCCTGTTGGCGGTGCTTCCTCCAGAACAGCCCTGGCGGTCTTGGACCGCCAGGGTTGTAATGAGGGCCTTTGTCTTTAGGCTTCAAAGCAAATATCCTCACTATCGGTGTTATTGTGCCTTGAGTGATCATGAATGACAACTCCTAATTATGTAACTGGAATCGATGAAAGAAAATGTTATCAGCATTCACATAATTAGCTAATTTAAATAAATACTTGATCTTGCTGAAAGAAAATGTACATCGAATTTCATCTTCTTTCCAGATTTTCACATTTTGTTAATAGTAAGCAACACCAAGGCAAAATTATTACTTTTCCTTGCTGTGGCACATGTGTAAAATCCCCTATGGTGTCTATTGTTTCACTTGTCTTAACCTAGAAGAGGCATTGATTTTGGCATAGCTAGGTGTCACTTAAACACAAAGATGAGCTCCATAGAATGGATTGAAGCAAGATAACAAAGTGCCTACCAACTATACTCCATGAGGTGTATTCGTTGATTAGTGCTAAAGAATGCTTTAAGACCTGGCATCGTGCATCACTGCCGCTACAAGGGCTGTTAAATGTTGCATAACTTGAGTATTTTTAATAGTTTCTAAAGAGCAAGTGAACATTGTTCTCCGATGTATTAAAAACATATTAGGGAGCCATGGGAGACAATGAGCTAAAACATTAATTTGTTTTCCACAGTTGTTTTCCTCCAAACTAAATATAGGAACATGCTCTTGTTGGACTTGGCACTTTTTACAGGGTCATCCTTAAACTTTTTGCCTTTTTTCCCTATTTTTCTGACCTGTTTTTGTTGGCTTTTGGACTCTGGGCACTTAACCATGCTGACCAGTGCAAAAGTGCAATTGCTCTCTGAATAAATTGTATTGGTAATTGGTTTATCCCTGATTATCATATTTGACTTACTAGTAAGTCCCTAGTAAAGTTCACTATGTGTGCCCAGGGCCTGTAAATCAAATGCTACTTGTGGGTCTGCAACACTGATTGCGTCACCCACATGAGTAGCCCCGTAAATATGTCTCAGACCTGCCACTGCAGTGTATGTGTGGGCAGTTTTAAAGTGCCAGATCGACCTGGCAAGTGCACCTACTTGCCAGGCCCAAACCTTCCCTTTTTCTACAAGTAAGTCACCCCTATGTTAGTCCCAAAGAAGCCCCATGGGCAGGGTGCAGTTTATTTAAAAGGTAGGATGTGTGCTGGTGTGCTTTGCATGTCCTGATGGTGAAATACTGCTAAAATAGTTTTTCACTATTGTTAAGACCTATCTCTCCCATAAAGTAACATAGGGACTGCCTTGAAATATCTTTTAAGTGTAATTTCCCATTGGGAGCAGATAGACATATGGAGTTTCGGGTCTCTGAACTCACAATTTAAAAATACATATTTTGGTGAAGTTGGTTTTTAGATTGTAAGTTTGAAAATGCCACTTTTAGAAAGTGGGCATTTTCTTGCTTAACCAATCTGTGCCTCTGCCTGTCTGCTGTAATACAGGTCTGGGTCAGGATGATAGTTGGTTGTTCATGAATTCACTTCAGACAGTCACATGAAGGGAGCTGAGGTGTGCCCTAAATATCCTGACGGTGTTCCTGGGCTAGAGTGGTGGGAGAAGCTGGCACTTGCACCTGAATAGGGCTGTTCCTGTCCTTACACAAAGCAGTCTCCAACCCCATGGAGTGTTTCTGGGGCAAGTCAGAAAAGGCAGGGTCTTGTGCACTACAAATACTTTCCTTTGAAGTTTGCCTACTTCAAAGGCAGAAATTAGTATGAGTATTGGACCCCTGACCCCACAACGTTGGAACACTTCTGAACTGAGGACATTCTGCCAGGAAGAAGAGCTAGATGTCATAGGAAGGGCTGCTTCTCTGCCTGTTTCTTTGCTGTGCTGACCTGCTGCTTGCTGCTTCTGTCCTGGGAGTGAAAGGATTGGACTTTGCTTTCTACATCCTGCTTTCCAAGGTTCTCCAAGGGCTTGGTCTGAGCTTGCCTCCTGTTAAGAAGTCTCAGGGACAGCAAAAACTTCACCTGCCAGTGCCTGGGCTCTTTTGCTGAGAGTCCTGACTTGCCAAGTGGTGCCAAATCTAGTTCCTGGGCTGGTGGGAGTGAGTTCAGTTGTAACCAAGAAGAAACCAAGGCCCATATTTATACACTTTTAGCCCGCATTGGCGCCGCTTTTTGACGCAAAAACGGCGCAAACTTACAAAATCCAATTGTTTTTTGCAAGGTTGCGCAGATTTTGCGTAAAAAAATGGCGCAAATGCAGCGCTAAAAAAGTATAAATATGGGCCCAAGTGCATTGACTCCATATTGACTTTGGAACTGGTGCCACTGTCTGACTACATGCCGCTGCCTGCATCAGGAGCCATGGTCCCAGCTGAGTGCAATGACCACGACCTACGCTGCAGGCCAGATGCTGCTGCAGTGCCTTCGAAGTTCCCACCACAGCGTGAATCCTGAGTGCTGTGTCCCTGAAGTCTGGGAAACCTGACTCCAACTCAGATGCAGCATTTGCGGCCCTTAGTGTGATCATGACACTGCGGAATCGACAGCCTGCGTCTTGACCTCCTGGATTCATCGGCCTTGCAGGATCGTAAGGAACCAGCCCCTCACTACAGATGCCACATCACCTCCGCTGCAACCGTAAGGAACTGATGCCTAACCTCCCCTGCCTCGCAGTAAGGAGCAGGTGCCTCACCTCCCCGGTAGCACTAAGGAACCAACACCGCACCAGCTCCAGCGATGCCTCACCTTCCCGACTCCGTGTAACATCTTTGTTTCATTGTTTTCCGAAGGCACTGTGTCTGAGGTCCGTGCGACTCCGTGACTGACTCGCACTCCCTTGCAAGTGGCATTGGATGGTTGTGAACGACTCTGTCAATGGTGTTGTGATAACCCCAGTTGGAGCTACTGTGTTTCTATGTGGTTTATAGATATTTAACTGTTAAAAATGTGTATTTTGGCTTGTGTATGTTGGATTGTTTTTAGTCTAGTTTTTGTTTTATGTATATAAATATTGGCTATTTGTTCCTAAACTGTTTTTGAGTACTTTTGTGGTGTTTTCTCTGTGTTACTGTGTGTGTGTGTGTGTGTATACAAATACTTTACACATTGCCTCTGAGATGAGCCTGATCGCTTGTGCTGAGCTAACCATGGGGCAGGAGGAGTTTTCTTAGCTGTGTGGCTCCCTTACCCTGATTAGAGTTAGGGCTTGGACAGGGTGCAAACCAGACCCAGAACATCACATTTAAAACAAGAAAACAACGAAATGTTTGAGGAAATCTCAAAAGTACCAAAAAACATTATTACATACTTAAATTAAGGGCTCGAGCCCTAACTTGAAAATGTATTCTTGGTGACCATTAGAGAAATGTGAATGAAAACGAGTAAAACATTTCTATGGAAGGCATTAGTGAGAGAAGGCTCTTGGGCAGAGACAATATTGAGCAGAACCTAGTTGACAGGGAAGTGTTTTGCCTGCGCACAGAATTACCTTCAGTCTTATTCATTTTCCTCGAGAAAAGTTGATTTGAATTTCATCTCGGAGCCTGTCCAAATAAACATTGCATTATCAGAGAGTTTAGAAGTTCCCCTGAGCAGTTGCTAATGCAGAGGGACTCTTCTAAATATTAAGGGTCTTTGGTTTAAGTCCTACTAGCTCTGTTATCTTTTTCATTTTTTATTATTTTACTGTTAATACATTACAAACTCAGGCACTTGACATTCAATGACATTAGAAGTAGCACTGCATTAGGAATCCTACCTTCAGCAGTGAAGTTCCCAGAAGCTTCCATCATACATAGACCTCCCAGTTTGGGGATGGTTCAACACTCTCCCCACTTTTTGGTGCATTTGCTTCCAGTAATGAGGAATCCCTGGGCATTCTCAAATTGTATGTAGAAAGGAGCCAAGAGACGTTGCACAACTAGGGCAATCAGGTGTGGGGGCCTTCCATTGTGCATGGTTGAAGTATGTCCTGTGGAAATGTTTACATTGAATCCACCAACAGTGAGGGAAATGGTCAGAAAATGTGAAGCCATTCTCTCTTCTGTTCATTTGTCATCATCGAACCCCCAAAGATCATGCTCCCACTTGCATGTAGATTTATAAGGGAGTCTGGTGTGTTGAATACTAAGTACTGACATACACTGGATATACTTTTCCTATCAGCATGCTCCATGTTTGATTTGGGTTCTACACAGTTAAACTCGGGAAGAGCTTTCAGTTTATCCTGATAAGGTTCAAGGCTACGTTGAAATTTTAGATATCTAAACAACTGTGGGTCATATTGACAAGCCCCACTGGAGCATCACTTTTTTGATTCTCTGGTGGTGCAGTGTGCTGGCCCAAATTTACAAGGCCACGCAAAACAGCCTTGTTTGTTTTTTTCTTGGCCTCATGAATATGACCCCCTTTCATGCATTACTCTGCATGAAAGGGGCATTCCTTTGGTATTGCTGTGGGTGTTTCTACGCAACACCCTTGGAATCTGATGAATTCACAGATTTACAAGGCTGGGAATGCATAAGATTCATACACCACCCCAAGGTGGAATCAAAGTGGTGCAATGTGGTGAAATATCTTTATTTCTCCTCGTTTTGTTCCTCTTTCTATGTGTGCTGCACTCTTCACACTTTAAAGGAGGTAAACACCATTAATGACTGTTTATGTCCAGGAAGGTTTCTCTTCCTGCACATAAACATTCAGCCCTGCAATGTAGGCACCCTTGCATCATGGTTGCCAATTGTGCACCAGCGCCAAGCAAAGTACGGGGATGCGCTGTATTGCTGTAAGTACAATGCATCCCCGCATTTTCCTAATTGCACAGCTTGGCACTGCACGATGGCTTTTGGTGCAGGGCTACGTCATTATTTTGTAAATATGCCCCTGTGTTTTCTAAAGAGTAAATATTGTGTACAATTGTTCAGATGGTTTAATATGAACGAGGACGCACACATCACAGAAAGTACAGATGCCTATCAAGTTCAAGGGCAAAAGCGGGTCCAGCCTGGTCGTGTGGAAAAGCCATGTCCCATGCCACAGGAGTTTTGTTGTTAATAGTCCATGTCATTAAATATATTTTAGAGATTTGTTCCAGCAGATCAATGGGTTCTTGGTGATCGGTGGTAGCTCATGAGGGTCAGTAGTCCGATAGATGAGAGAGTAGGTTGGATTCCGCTAGGTCAAACTCCAGTCTGAAAACCAAGTTCCCTCTAACACAAAATTCTGAGAAAAAAACTCGCTGCGTAAAATAGTGGGGGTAATACACCTATTCTTAGTTATCTCCTATATTCTTGTAACAGCTTCTTGCAAGACACCTCGGGATGTGCTACCCCCTCTAATCCTTTGTTCTCTGATATCCTGATGCCTGCGTACACGATAGGTGGCAGCCAGCTGAAGCAGGTTAAAAGAATAGAGTCCAGAACCAAAACTGTAATTAGGCAAATGCGAGGGGTATAATGTAGGGCTCTTCCTGTAATGCCAAAGGCTTTCTGTTGATGGGTTCAAGGCTTCAGGTAGATGCATAAGGGCTCGACTTGCATTTTGACAGAGGTCTATTAACCAAGAAGGCTTGACTTAGTGGCAAGAGCAGGTGACGCTAGATCGTGGGAAACCAGATTCGAATCCAAAACTCTGCTCAACATTGTGTCATTTAGTGCATACCGCTTTTTCTCTATGTGCCTAAAAATATATATAACATAGCTGGGCCCATAGTGTCAAATACTGTTGTTTGAGCTTTCATTATCTAGTCTGTGTTTTGCCCTTTGCTTATAGGCACTTTTGAAAACCACACCTCTTAATTACAATATAATGTTAGGTAAAGTAATATATCGAACGTATAAAAGCCCACCTTCATTTTTAAACTTGCTTGTTTTCAGTCTGACACCTTTCGCTCTTCCTCTAACGTTTCTTTGAAGTTGGTAGCAAACAATGTTTACAGATAGTAGAAATATGGTATGGGAAGCTTATGAGGATGAGAGGATTGCAAGGTAACCATGTTTTTTTTTATAACTGAGCTGCTTTTTCCACGAGGCATTTATGTCAGATTTTGACATTTGTGGATTTTGAAAATCCAGATATTACAGGTTACTTCACTCCCTGAGGGACTCTCTCTCCTTTTAGCTATTTTACTCCCTCGCTGTCACTATCTAGCGTACTCCAATAGTTTGTTTCCTATTTTAATAAGTCATGACTGAAGTTCTGAGCTATAGAGAAGTATTAGCTAAAAATTAATCGAGAATTGTGTCATTGGGGCAACAGGTGGAACATTCATTTGGGTGCTTGGATTGGGAATGAAGGGGGAGACACTCATGTCATATTTTCAGCTGAAAGCGCCGCAAATACCGCCAGGGGCGGCTCCTCCATATGGGCGGAGGAGCGTTGCCCGCTCCGCCAGCAGCGGCAGCTGCAAACCTTTTCCCAAAAAACGATCACAAACTACGTTTATGATCGTTTTTTGGGAAAAGGTGTGGGGCCACAGCGGTGACAAACAAAGAGGGGGAGTGCAGAGTGCAGGTGTGCTTGACCGGCTGTCTAGGGCCGGCCAAACACACATGCACACAGGGCTTTCTCCAGCCCAGCAACTGTGTTGCTGGGCTGTAGAGAACCTGCTCTAAGCAGCACCAGGATTGGTGCAGGGCAGGCTGGGAGCCTGTGCCTGCGTGCAGCAAGACGGGAGGAGGCAAAGGAGCGGCGTGGGAGCGCAGGTAAGTGTTTTTTTTAAGACCATTATTTTTAATTTAATTTAATTCTTCTTCCGCCGCGTGCGCCGCCCTGCCCCTTTTAATCAGTGCCAGACTGATTACTACATGAGCCTAGTGGAAACATTCTGTATTGTAATCACACAAGAAAACGTAGTCAATTTATTCGAGTGTATCCACTTATATTCCAAGGTGAAACAAGCAAGCATTGGCCAAGCCAATATGTCTCACCTATACAAGAAGTATTGGCTTGACAATGTGTTTTTGTCATGTTTACACCAGTGTGGCTGCTTTTTAGCATGGCTAACAGTTAGTGGAGTGGAGTAGAGTGACATAGAAAGAAGTGGGAGAGTCATATTATAGAGTGGATTTGTTGGAGTAGAGTGTCGTAGAGTGGAGTAAGGGAAGTAGAGTGTCATAGAGTTGACTAGAGGGGAACGGGGTTCAGTGGCGGAGAGTGTCGTAGAGTGCAGTATCATAGAATGGAGTGGTGTGGTGTTAAGTGGAGTGGGGTTCAGTAGTGCAGAGTTGATTGAGTAGTCTGGTGGAATGGAGTACAGTGGGTGGAGTGGGGTGGGTGGGCTGGATGGAGTGGATTGGAATGGGATGTAATGAAATGTGGGAGGTGGATTGGAGTGGGGTAGATTAGACAGGATTGGGGTGGGTGGATTGAGATAGATTGGATGGAGTTTGGTGGGTGGACTGGATGAAGTGGATTGGAGTGGGGTGGATTGAAATGTGGGGAGGTGAATTGGATTGGACTGATGTAGATTAGATTGGATTGAGGTGGGTGGATTGAATTGGAGTGATATGACTTGAGTGGGGTGGATTGCATTGGGGTGGGGTGGGTTGTGCTGGAATAGGCTGGTTTGGAGTGGGGTGAAGTGAAGTGCGGTGAATTAGATCAGACTGGAGTGGGGTGGATTAGTTTCATTGGATTGTAGATGGGTGAATTAACTAGAGCAGGCTGGATTAGAGAGGGGTTGATTGGATTGGATTGCATTGGAGTGGGGTGGGGTGGGCTGGATGGATTAGATTGGAGTGGTGAACTGAACTGGGGTGCAGTGGTTTGGATTGGGGTTGCTTGGTATGGACTGGAACAGACTGTTTGGGGGTAGAGTGGGGAAGTTTGGAGTGGACTGGGGAGGACTGGAATAGGATGGACTGGATGGGGTAGATTGGATTGGAGTGGGGTGGATTGGAGTGGGGAGGGATGGATTGGATTAGGCTGGGCTTGATTGGATGGGTTTGATTGTGGTGGATTGCGGTGAGGTGGGTTGGAGTGAAGTGGGGTGGATTAGAGTGGGATGGATGGGAGTGAGGTGGATTGGGATGAGGTGGATTGGAGTGGGATTGGATAGAGTGAAGTAGATTGGATTGAGTTGGGAAGATTAGATGGGGTGGGGTGGACTGGAGTGCAGTAGATTGAAGTGCAGTGGATTGGATTGCTGTGGGGTGGGGTGGGGTGGATTGGAGTTGAGTGGATTAGATAACAGTGGGTAGATTGAATTGGAGTGAGGTAGATTGGGCGTGTATTGGGTTAGAGTGGATTGTAGATTGGATTGGGTTGCAGTGGATTGGAGGGGGGTTGGCTGGAGTGGGGTTGATTGTGGTGAGTTGGACTGGAGTGCAGGGGGTGGATTTGAGTGTGATGAATTGGACTGCTGTGGGGTGGATTGGAGTGGGTGAACTTTTTGGATTGAGATGAGGGGGATTTGGGATAGATTAGAGTGGGGTGGATTGAGTGAGGTGAATTAGAATGGTGTGGAGTGGATTAGAGTGGGTTGGATAGGACTGGAGTGGGGTGCTTAGGGTGGCTTGGATTGGGGTGGATTGGAGTGGGGTGGATTAAGGTAGACTGGATTGGACTGGAGTGGATGGATTTAGGGGAATTGGATTGGAGTGGGATGGATTAGAGTGGGTGGGTGGATTGAAGTGGCGTGGATTGGGTTGCAGTGGATTGGATGGGGTGGGGTGGGGTTGATTGGATAGGATTGGAATGCGGCTGAATGGATTTGAGTAGGGTGTATTAGGTTGGACTGGATTGCAATTGGTTGGATTGGTGTGTGGGGAATTGGACTGCAGTTGGGTGGATTTGACTGGTTTTGGGTGGATTGGACTGGAGTAAACTGAGGTGAATTGTGGTGGATTGGAGTGGGGTGGACTGAATTGTTGTGATGTGGATTGGAGTGGGGTAGATTGGATTGGGCTGTACTGGATTGGTGTGGGGTAGATTGGAGTAGGTGTAATGTGGTGGATTGGAGAGCAGTGAAATGGGGTGTTGTAGGGTGGATTGGATTGAGGTGAGGTGGATTGGATTGGAGTGGGCGGATTGGAGTGGGGCAGATTGTTTTGGGTTGGAGTGGGGCAAATTAGAGTGGCACAGACTGTTTTGGATTGGAGTGAGGCAGACTTTTTTGGATTGAACGAGATTGTTTTGGGTTGGAGTGGGGCAAATTAGAGTGGCACAGACTGTTTTGGATTGGAGTGGGGCAGATATTTTTGGATTGGAGTGGGGAAGATTATTTTGGATTGGAGTGGGGCAGATTGGAGTAGGGCGATGGGAGTGGGGCAGATTGAAGTGGTGCAGATTGTTTTGGATTAGAGTGGGGTGGATTGTGGTGGATTGCAAAGTAGTGAGGTGGATTGGCCTGGATTTGGGTAGATTGGATTAGGGTGGATTGCGGTGAGGCAGATTGTAGTGTGCCAGACTGGAGTGAGGCAGATTGTAGTGGGGTATATTGTTTTCGATCAGAATGGGGCAGAATGCAGTTGTGCGGATTGGAGTGGAGCTGATTGTTTTGGATTGGAGTGGGGGAGATTGGAGTGTCGTAGACTGGAGTTAGGAGAATCAGAGTGGGGTGGATTGGAATGGGGCAGATTGTTTTGAACTGAAGTGGGGCAGATTGCAATGGGGCAAATTGTTTTGGATTGGAGTGGGGCAGATTGAAATGGGGCAGATTAGAGTGGGGCAGATTGTAGTGAGGCAAACTGTTTTGGATTGGAGTGAGACCGATTGTAGTGGGGCAAATTGGAGTGGGCATATTGTTTTGGATTGGTGTGGGGAAGATTGTTTTGGTTTGGAGTGAGGCAGATTGAAGTGCAGCAGATTGTTTTGGATTGGAGTGAGGAAGATTGAAGTGCAGCAGATTGTTTTGGATTGGAGCTGGGAAGATTGGAGTGTAGAAGACTGTTTTGGATTAGAGTGGGACCGATTGGAATGTGGCATATTATTTATGATTGAGTGGGGTAGATTGGAGTGGGGCAGATTGTTTTGGATTGGAATGGGACAATTATTTCAGATTGAAATGGGAAATATATGAGTGGGGCAGATTTTTTAGTTTGGAGTGGGGCAGGTTGTTTTAGATGGGAGTGGGGAAGATTGTTTTGGATTAGAGTGAGGCAGATTGACATGTAGCAGATTGTTTTTCATTCATGTGGGGAAGATTGTTTTGGATTGCAGTGGGGCAGATTGCAGTGGGGTGGATTGGAGTGGAGCTGATTGTTTTGGATTGGACTAGGAGAGACTGAAGTGTCATCTATTAGAGTGGGGAGGATTGGAGTGGGGCAGATTGAAATGGGGCAGATTAGAGTGGGTAGATTGTAGTGGGGCATATTGTTTTGGATTGGAGTGAGACAGATTGAAGTGGGCCACATTGTAGTGGGCATATTGTTTTGGATTGGAGTGGGGCAGATTGTTTTGGATTAGAGTGGGGCAGATTGGAGTGGCACAGACTGTTTTGGATTGGAGTGAGGCAGATTTTTTTTAATTGAATGATAGAGATTTTTTGGATTGGAGTGGGCAGATATTTTTGGATTGGAGTGGGGCAGATTGCTTTGGATTGGAGTGGGGAAGACTGGAGTGGGGCGATTGGATTGGGACAGATTGGAGTGGTGCAGATTGTTTTGGATTAGAGTGTGGTTGATTGTGGTGGATTGCAATGTAGTGAGGTGGATTGAACTGGATTTTGGTAGATTGGATTAGGGTGGATTGCAGTGAGGCAGATTAGTTTGGATTGTAGTGGGGAAGATTGGCGTGTGGCAGCATGTTTTTCATTTAAATGGGGAAGATTGTTTTGGATTGCAGTGGGGCAGATTGCAGTGGGGTGGGTTGGAGTGGGGCTGATTGTTTTAGTTTGGACTAGGGGAGATTGAAGAGTCATAGATTGGAGTGTGTTGATTAGAGTGGGGCAGATTGAAATGGGGCAGACTAGAGTGGGAAGATTGGAGTGGGGCATACTGTTTTGGATTGGAGTGAGACAGATTGGAGTGGGGCAGATTGTAGCAGGCATATTGTTTTGGATTAGAGTGGGGCAGATTGGAGTGGCACAGACTATTTTGGATTAGATTGAAGGAGAGAGATTTTTGGGATTGGAGTGGGGCAGATATTTTTGGATTGGAGTGGGGCAGATTGTAGTGGGGCGACTGGAGTGGGACAGAGTAGAGTGGTGCAGATTGTTTTGGATTCGAGTGTGGTGGATTGTGGTGGATTGCAATGTAGTGAGGTGGACTGAACTGGATTTGGGTAGATTGGATTAGGGTGGATTGGGATGAGGCAGATTGGTTTGGTTTGTAGTGCGGTAGATTGTAGTGGGGCAGATTGTAGTGGGCCAGACTGGAGTGGGACAGATTGGAGTGGGGCAGATTGTTTTAGATTAGAGTGGGGCAGAATGCAGTTGAGCTAATTCGAGTGGGGCTGATTGTTTTGGATTGGAGTGGGGTAGATTGGAGTGAGACGACTGGAGTGGGACAGAGTAGAGTGGTGCAGATTGTTTTGGATTCGAGTGTGGTGGATTGTGGTGGATTGCAATGTAGTGAGGTGGACTGAACTGGATTTGGGTAGATTGGATTAGGGTGGATTGGGATGAGGCAGATTGGTTTGGCGTGTAGTGCGGTAGATGGTAGTGGGGCAGATTGTAGTGGGCCAGACTGGAGTGGGACAGATTGGAGTGGGGCAGATTGTTTTAGATTAGAGTGGGGCAGAATGCAGTTGAGCGAATTGGAGTGGGGCTGATTGTTTTGGATTGGAGTGGGCATATTGTTTTGGATTGGAGTGGGGCAGATTGCTTTGGATTGGAGTGGGGAGGATTGGAGTAGGGCAGATTGTTTTGGATTGGAGCGAGGCAGATTGAAATGCAGCAGATTGTTTTGGATTGGAGTTGGGCAGATTGGAGTGTGGCAGACTGTTTTGGATTAGAGTGGGGCTGATTGGAAAGTGACAGATTGTCTATGATTGAGTGGGGTAGATTGGAGTGGGGCAGATTGTTTTGGATTGTAATGGGGGAATATTGGAGTGGGGCAGATGTTCTAGTGTGGAGTGGGGCAGGTTGTTTTAGATGGGAGTGGGGAAGATTGTTTTGGATTGGCGAGTGGCAGATTGTTTGGGATGGAGTAGGGCAGATTGGTGTGGGGCAAATTTTATGGTTTGCGTGGGGCAGATTGTTTTGGATTAGAGTGGGGCAGATTGGAGTGGGGCAGATTTTTTTAATTTTAGTAGCGCAGATTGAAGTGGGGAGATTGTTTTGGATTGGAGTAAGGCCGAATGCTATTGGCATGGGGCAGATTGTTTTTTTATTGGCGTGGATCAGATTGTTTTCGATTGTAGTGGAGCAGATTGGAGTGGGGCAGATGGGGCAGATTGGAGTGGGGCGGGTTGGGAGGATTGGAGTGTGGTGTATTGAAGTGAATTGGGTTTAATGGTCTGGTTTGGAGTGGAGTGGATTGGAGTTGTTTGTATTTGATTGGTCTGGGGTCTATTGGATTGAATGGGGAGTGAATTGGTGTAGGGTGAGATGGGATGGATTGGTGTGGATTGGACTGTGGCGGAATGGATTGAAGTGGGGTTGATTGGGGTACTGAACAGTTATTTGTTAAAGAATAATTTTGGAAATTACACATGAAAAGGAAATAATGTTGCTTTGTAACATTTTGAACAAGGTAATCTTTTGAGAACAGCACCCACAAGCAAAAACAAAATAAAACCTGAGTGGAGATTGAGAAAAAGAAGACTTGGAAAAAGAAAAGAAAAGAGTTAAGTATAGAAAATAAAACTTTCCAATTTTGTTTGTCCTGCTGGGCACATTTTTGAGAGTCACACTCCTTCTGTTTGTAGGGCCCTAGACATTAAAATGAAGTACCTCGCTCATGTCAGGAGCAGCAGACAGGCACTGATTAAGTTGAATAAATCAGTGCTTGGCCCCTGCTCCACAGACAGGAACGGAAATGATG
Organism: Pleurodeles waltl; assembly: GCF_031143425.1. Lineage (NCBI taxonomy): Eukaryota > Metazoa > Chordata > Amphibia > Caudata > Salamandridae > Pleurodeles > Pleurodeles waltl. The sequence goes on along the minus strand of NC_090450.1, from coordinate 404,522,816 downwards.
TTAGGTCTGCAGTGACCAATTACATGGCTGTAAAGAAGAGTGACAGGCAAGCAAACAAATGATAAACAACAGGCGGGATCCAAGCCCTTTTTAGTTGACAACAGTCTTGCAAGCGAAACACATGCGCAATTGGAGTGGTGTTGATTGGAATGGGGTAAATTGGATTGGTCTGGTGTCAATTGAATTGAGTGGGGTGGATTGTATTGAGTGAGGTGAATTGGAATGGGGTGAGATGGGGGTGGATTGACGTGGATTGGAGTGTGGAGGATTGGACTGGAGTGGGGTGGATTGTGGTTTACTGAACGTTTATGTGTTAAAGCATAGTTCTGGAAATTGCACATAAGAAAGAAACAACGTCGCTAGGCAATATTAAAAAAAGATAATCAGCATCTTTTGAAAAAAGCGCCCACGAGCACAAACAAAACAAAACATGAGTGCAAAGTTAGAAAAAGAAATTTGTAAAATAAAATGGTTAACTATAGAAAACAAAATGTTCCAAATTTGTTTGTCCTGTTGGGCACTTTTTTGACAGTCACCCACCTTCTGTTTGCAGTGCCAAGGAAGTTAAAAGGAAATACCTCAATCAAGTTGAGAGCAGGGGACGGGCACTGATTAAGTTGAATCAATCAGTGTTTGGTCCCTGCTCCACAAGCAGGAACGGAAATGATGTTATGCCTGCATTGACCACGTATGAGGCTGTTAAGAACAGTGGAAGGTGAGCAAACAAATGGTAAACAACAGACAGGTTCCAAGCCCTTTTTAGTTAACAACAGAGTCTTGCAAGCAAGACGCATATGCTAGAGTATGCTCTCACAGGCCCAACCCTAAAAATGTCTCTTTGCTAAGTAAAAAAGATGAAAAAAGGGTTTCAATAACAAATCTGAATTCCATTCCAATGCTAATGGATAATGAACTACAAGCGGATTATCTTTGTATGAACAAGGACAAAAATCAAATTAATGCTTTTCGTGGAAATGGTGGAAAAACCACATTATCTACTATCAACATTGTTAAATTAATTTCTTGACGTTTACTCTTCTTTGTACAACAAACCTACATCTGTTGAAAATCACTTTATTGATGAACTTTTAGTGTCAAATAATCTTCCACTAATTTCCCAGTCTGACAGATGTAATTTAGACATATTAATTTCCAGTGAAAAAATAAGATAGCCATTAAGTCATGGAAACAACTTAAACCACCAGGTCCAGATGGTATCTCAGCAGAAGTTTAGAAAATATTTTCTCCTCACCTCAGTCCTTACTTGTTTCAATTATTTACTAACTTTAGCAATACTGGTGTACCTTAATATTCTTTTACTAAAGAACTGATTATTGTACTCCCAAAACCAGATATATATCATACTAAACTTTCTAACTACCACCATATGGGCCAGATTTAAAGAAAAGTGGCACTGTACCCAGTCCAGAGCCACTTTTCTTGCACCCCTTAGCACCCCCTAACGCCACCATGTGTGCCCCGTATCTATGATACAGTGCACCATGGCAGTAGTTAGGGAACTAGCGTCAAACTTTTTTACACTAGTTTGGACCTTTGCAGGATTAGCATCAAAAATGTTGATGCTAATCCTGCGAAGACCATTGATGCTCATTGTAAACAATGGTGTGCTTCCTTTTCACGCCTGCTCTGAGCAGGCGTTAAAAGTGCCAAACACAATGACGCAAAAAAATCTCTTAGATTTCTTTGTGACATTTTTTCAGCCCCCCCAATGGGGGAACGCCCCATAGCATACATTATGCGTGGCGCCAGCATAATGAGGCGCAAGGGGTTACAAAGATGCACAATGCATGCATTGCGCCACTTTGTAAATTTGGCGTCGCGATTTTGGCCTTGTTGGGTCACATTAGCCTAAAAAAAGTGACGTGGTGCAAGAGGGCGCTAGGGGCTCTTAAATCTGCCCCTATAGCTTTAATTAACCAAGACTGTACAATGTGTGCAAACATTCTTGCTTTTAGATAGTCTAATATTTTATTGAGTATCATTCATGCAGGTCAAACACCTTTGATAAATTTCAGTGGCAATACTTATTTCATAATCTTTCTGTATTTATCTATGGTTAATAATTTATGTGAATGATGTCAGCTTTTTACTCATACCCCATGAGCATTTTTTTCAATTCTTTTAAACTTTGTTTTAGGGCATCAGACAAGGCTATCCATTATCATCTTTACTTTTTCTCATTGACCCTCAAACCTTTCCTTTCCATCATCAGATATTCTTATGAAACTCAAGGTTTTACTTTTAAAAACATTAACATTAAAACCTCTGCTTTTGCAGGTGATGTTTTACTATTTCTTAGCAATCAAGAAATCTCCATCCCTAAGATTTTCAATCTTATACAAAACTATTCCCTTGTTTGTTTCAGTATATACTTTGAACACTAATAAAACATCATATTCTTTCCTGTAAATATCCTTTGTACCCCTGGTATGCTAAATAATACTGACATCATATGACACAAAGAGAAAAGACATATTAAGTATTCAATTTTCAAACGTTATTAAACAATCATCACATTGAACTGTGACTACCTACTTTCAAAAATCACTGATAAAATTAATAATTGGTCTTCCTTATATCTCTCCTGGTGGTGGGTAATTGATTCTACGAAAATGGTTATTGTGCCTCAATGTTTCTATACTTTATGTATGTTTTGAATAAAATTACCTCTCACATTTTACACACAATTAGACAGACTTCTATCTCCGGTTATTTGGAATCACAAACCACCACGTTTAATTTATAATAAACTCAAAATTGTAAAACTCAATGGTGGCCTTGGCTTACCAGATTTTCATACGTACTTAAAGCTTTTTGTGTTAAAACGAGGTTTGTTATGATGTAGACAGGTAGACCCAACTAATTCACCCAAAAGGCTTAATATTGAACAAGGATTGGTCTTGCCTTTCCTTTACCTGCTTTATTATCCACTAACTCCAATAGTTTATTAAACTCCTCTACCATTCTCAAATCCACTAAATTAATTTTGTTTCTTTGTTTCAAACACCTATTTCTGCATCGATAAAACTGTACCACTTGCATAACCCCCTAATAAAACCTGATCACACCATGGAAATAGGCCCACAGGTCCCCTAACCCCTGCCCTGACGCAGGCGTTAAATAATAGTGCAAAGCAAGCTTTGCATCGTTATTTAACCCCTTCTCCCCCGTGCATGATTTTAGCACGGGGGAATAAATATGCCACTGAGGCCATAGAGTCATTTTTTGCACGAGAACGCCTACCTTGCATCTCATTGACGCAAGGTAGGTTTCCACGTCCAAAAAAAGACTTTAACTCCATAACTTTGGTGCTAGACCCGTATTGCGTCGAAGTATAAATATGGAGTTCGTTTTGCCCCGAACATGTGTTAAAAAAATTATGCAAATTTGGTGCAAAACAAGTACAAATATGCCCCTTTAAACCATAAATAGATCAACTGACATTATGTAGGAGTGGAAGACGAAAGTGTGGAACGAGAAGGCAAATTTCGTGGGATAGTAGGGTGCCTTCCATGGAAGTATTATTTCCTCATTTTTACATTTTTACACACATTAATACTTTTAGACAAAAGTGTCAACCCATTAAGTACAAGTTTATAGTCCGATGCAGCAATCAGCAACTAAAAATCCACTGCTAACCTTTGCAATTAGCTTGCGTCTGCTGTGCATGAAGTGTAGCTCTTTCTAGTAGCTTTTCATCAGTGGAACCTTCCGCTGGTGCGACTTACATCCCATGGCACATACAGAATGAACGAACAATCACGTGGTGGTGGTTATTAAAAGTACTGGAAATGGAAAAATATGCACTTAAGAGTTACCTTTGTTGGACAGGGGCACTGGTTCTGAGGTGAGGGGAGTGCTCTTAGGTGACAGACAGCTAATAAATTGCTTGGCTGAAATGTGCTTCAGAAACCTATCATGTCCCTACTGCTTTAGTTATTTCACATTTCAGCATGGCTGCAGCACTTATAGTGAAACTGTACTAACACGCGTCCACATGGCTACATTACAATTATGGACAGTTTGAGGACTGTTACAATTTAGCAAGACAGTACTAGCTATTCCTAGCAGAGTGGCTATTCTAGTTAAAGACAGATGACAGCGCTTTTCCACAAGGTCTGGTGAAAAGCATGCAATAATTAATCGTACTGAGATGGCCGTCAGTGGAATAACAACGGTCAGTAGGCAACAGTCTTCATACCTAGACACGTATACACTATCTGAAGTACAAAAATCGCACACTTGACTCAGACATGCTTGTCAAAACTCACAAGGCCCTAAACCAGCTACTGAGCACCCATCATTGGGAAAAACCAAACTGACAAAACAGAATGCACACCATGATACAAGCCCCATAACTAAAGAACAAGCCAATTAAATCACTGCAAATGTTTTGGGGAAGGGCACACCCATAACCTGGGTCTTTATATAGTCCGGCGCTTTAATGGGGCCGCACAACAATCCACAGAATTTAGCAAATTAATAGACACCTCACAAGTGGGCAGTTAATATTGGTTTGGACAGTAACAGGAGTTTCTGCTCAAATCGCTATTATTAGTCATACAGTTATATCACATATAAGAAACACCATGGGCCCCTAAGGCGACCTCTAAAAAGGACCAGACTTTGGAAACATCATGAGGAAATCAGTGCAGCTACACTGATGTCCATGTGTTACTCTCCATTCCTTAGAGACCTATGTGCATTGTAATCCCATGGTTATACCGGCATCTAGAATTACGGAAACTTGCAATATCATTAATACTGTGGGCTGCATTACCGTGTAGCAAGTACAGACGGACCCATGATGTGGACCTAATACTGAAATGAAAATACAGCAGTATGCCAAACTCCTGTCAAATAGACTCAGGCAAGTGGTGACTACACCTGTCTGGGGTGCTGGCTGGAACGCTAGATGCCGATGTAACCACGTTAGTTCTCTCAACAGACGCATCTGAAGCCTTTGACACTCTCGAATGGGAGTACATGTATGCAGTGCTTGAACATTTAGGCTTTGCCCTTCTTTTTGGGGATGGATCCGCCTCATAACAAGAACCAGAGGACCAGGTGAGAGTTAATGGGGCAACATCGCAAGCCTTCATATTATATTGGGGCGATCAAGCAGGGTTGCCCGCTTTCCCCCTTATTGTTTGCCCTAGCATTATAGTCCCTGGCGGTGTGGATCAGAGGCGATCCATTGGTTTGTGGGGTCACTTGGGGAGAGTCTTGGGAGGATCGTATATTCCCATACGCAGATGATATCCTATTATATGTCATGGACCCCACATTTGCTATTCCACGAATCATAAAGGTCCTTCGAACCTTCGTTTTTTTCTCAGGAAACACCATTAACTGACAGAAATCCCTCATATACCTAATAACAGTTTCTCTACTGACCCTTAGCACTGAGATACCAATGCCCATGATAAAGGAGGATTTCAAATATTTAGGTGTTTATATAACTAAAGACCCAAAGACATTTTATCAGTGCAATTTTATGCCAATCTTGGAACAGTTCAAGGCAGATGTTCACTATTGGAAAGACATGCCGCTCTCTCCCTTAGGGCGAGAGGCCGTGTTTCAAATGATGACAGTGCCCCAGATGATTGATACCTTAAAAAACATCCCATATCCAGTACCCAAGGAATACTTCTGGAGAACGGAGGCTGCCTTGCGGCTATTACTCTGGGAATCCAGCCCACCTCGTATTGCATTCCAGAAACTGACCAGGGAGTATAGAACGGAGGCATAAGGCTTTCCGATATAGGAAAATATTATTGAGCCTCACAAATGGCAGTAATTAGCGACTAGGTGTTCGTCCCATACGAGAAACCAGGGGTGAGGATTAATAGATATGTCTAAGGCAGAGAGGATTATGATGGTGCACTCTATAAAGCAAGACTAGCACAGTAGCTCCCCACACACACCAAGATGGTAGTATCCATATGGCAGGAAGCGACTGCTTTTCTAGGTTGGAAAAATCGGCTCACCGAAATGAATCCCCTCTGGTCCAGCGACCTACTGTCAGAGGTGGATTTGAAAAACTGAAGTTGATAGACATTGCTAAATTAAGAGACGTAAGGAAAGGGGACACACCCAAAGCCATGGCAGACATGACCAATCAGATCGAACTATTGCAAACCCAAAGGTATAATTACCTTCAAATAACACACACCCTAGCTGCCCATATACAGAAAGGTAACGTTCTGGAGGAATCCACCCCACTAGAGCATTGTCTCCTCTCCGAAAGACTCAGCGCCAAAGCTATCCCGTCATATACAAAAAACTGATCAATAACTTCCCTGACATTCTACAGACTATAAAAGGTAAATGTGAGGCAGATATTAGGGAATTTTCAGAGGGGGAATTGGAGGAAGCACTAAGAGCCTTCAGGGAGATCGCCATCAGAGCCTGTTTGAGTTTGGTTCAACTATGCCTGTTACATCGCTCTTACTATTGACAAACTGCTCTGTATGCTACGGGAAGATGCCCTAACACAGATTGCGTAAGTGGGTGCGAGGAAGAGGGACCTTCCTACATGTAATTTGGTGCTGTCCTCCAATACAACACTACTGGACAGCCATTGGGGCATAATGATGGAAGTAATGGGATTTTCCATCCCGGTCACAGCTAAAGGTTGTGTGCTGGGCCTTTGAAGAGACGAACCGCCTTTGCGGTACTGTAACTTATGGTTAGGGAAGTGCCCTGGAAAAAATGGGAAAAGGTCTGGTCCCCATGGAAAAACTAGAGGACATAGGGTAGAATGAGAAATATTAAGGATGAATACATATATGGAGATTTAGGGCCTCATTACGAGTTTGGCAGTCGGACCACCAGACTGCCATGTTGGCGGTCCTGAAAAGAATGTCTTGTTGGTGGTCTTACAGACCGCTCTATTACGAGTTACATAGGCAGAACCGATGACCGCCAAACAGAAATGCCAGACCAGCAGTGGTGTGGAGGCCCGGAAATAGGTGGTCCGAACTCCAGCCCCCACAGCACTGTGACCAACCACTGACTGTATTACAGGCCCAAAGTCACAGCTGGGGTCACCGCTGGCTATCAGCCAATGGCGGTCCGAACCATGGGGGTTCGTGGTAACCATAGTAATACACAACGCCACATTGGATGAATTTGAACAGAACACAGCTGACGCACATTGCCATACTGGACACACCTGCAAAGGACAGTATAAAACACACCCCTTCACCGGCCACAGTCCTTAATGTTTACAATGCAAGACCAAGCAAGACAGAGCAACTATATTCCCACACTGCACATACACTAGACACCATTGTTTTCTCCACCCTTTACAACATCCTGCACACACTTTTGTCCAGTTACACCCTTTTGCACTACCCCCCTTTAGAAAGTCACTGTCACTGTTTTGAATTTTAATTTAGATTTTTTTTTCCACCATGGCACTGTCCAAAAATCCCTGTTTCACAAATGAAGAGTTAAAAGTCATGGTGGATAACATCAAGAGTATAGCCACAAATGTGTGGAGCACCAGTCAAGCACATTCCTCTCAGTAGGAAAATGGAAATGTGGGACAGGATAGTCAAGAGAGTGAATGCTGTAGGCACCGCCATGCGTACAAGGGAGGTCATTAGGAAGAGATGGTTCAACCTCAGTGGCAAGGTCTGTTATCCGGTCTCCGAGCACCAGCTGCAGGACAAGAAGACTGGCGGGGGCCCAGCCAGTGCCCCATTACAACTCTATCCCTGGGAGGAGAAGGTATTGGCCATCCTGCATCGTGAAGGCTTGATAGGAATACCTGGGGGAGTGGAGTCTGGTAAGTCACAACACTAAAAATGTCACAAAAATGCTATGTCATGCTTGCTCACTGCTCACCTTTTGCCACCTTCACTGCCAATCCACTCACCAGCCCAGTGCCCCCTGTCCAAGGACCCCATCTGGCGCCTCACAATTGAAGTGTACTCACCTGGGGGGATAACATATGTGTATAGTGTGTGTATGACAGGGAGTTACATGACTCCAGCTGCCAGCAGGCACTGTTCTACAACTCCAAACACCAGACCAGTGTATCCTTCAAGAAATACCCTTGTTTGTGAACTCCCAATTTTACTGTACCCACCTGGGAAGATAAAATGTGTCAAGTGTGTGTAGTACAAGGACTGACATGACTGCCAAAGCCAGGAGGCAATGCTACTGTTACTCCACTCAGCGCGCCCTTTGTCATCTTCACCAAATATCCCTTGTTTGTTAAGTCACAATTATAGTGTACTCACCTGGCAGGATAACATATGAATAGTGCGTCCACTAGAGAGAGTGACATGAGTGCAACTCCCAGCAGGCCCAGTTTATGTAACTTCATTCATCAGCACAGTGTTCTCTTGTCCAAAGACCCCTGCGTCTTAACTCTCTATTGATGTGTTCTCACCTGGGAGGCTACCATTTGTACAGTGTGTTTAGTACAGGGAGTTACATGACTTTGAGTCACAGGAGGTTCTGTTACTGTCACTCCAACCACCAGTTCAGGGTTCTCTTCTCCAAAATACATGTTTGGAACTCACACATGAAGTGTACTCAGCTGGGGGGATTGCATTTCTCAGGTTTATGGAGTAAAAGAAGTGTGCTGACTGCCAAGGCCAGGAGGCTCTCTCTTACCTACTCCAAACACAAGCCCACTGTTTACTTGTCCAAATTCCCTTGTTCATCAACTCTCAATGGAAGTGTTCTCACCTGGAAGGATAACATTTGTATACTTTGTGTTGTACAGGGAGTAACATGACTGTAACTCCCAGAAGAGCATGTTCCTGTAACTCCAGTCATTAGCCCAGTGTGTACTTGTCACAATGCAGCTGTCAATGAACTCTCAAATGAAGTTTACTTACCTGGGAGGTTGCCTATTGTCAATCGTTGGAAAGTAGAGGGAGTGACATGACTGCAATTCCCAGGAGGGACTGTTCAAGTGACTCCAAACAGCAGAACAGTGGCCACTGTTCAAAAAAACTTTGCCTGCTAACTCTCAATTGAAGTGACTCACCTGGGAGGGACACAGATACAGATCTTACTCAACTCAGAGATGTATCCGGCCAAATAGCTCCTTCTTGAACAGCTAACCCAAGATGAAACTACTAAGGACAGGAAGGACAGCTTACTCAGTGTGCCAAAAAATGATCCCAAGGCTTCAAGATGCCTAGCCAGAATGGTATTGGCAGCATACACATTCATAATGCACCAACCACATGATGACTCCAATCACATATCCAACAAAGTCCTGGGTCTTCCTGTATGACTATCAACTAAACCCTAAAAAGGTCAAAGCCACATCCTGCCCAGCCACTGTTCTGCCTGCACTGGTGGCAAGAAATAATTCTCAGCCCATCCTTCCAAGTGCTAATAATCTGCACAATTCAGCAGCTGCCTGACGTTAATGGAATTGGCATGCTTCACAAATCTCAGGTCAAAACAACCAATAGAATGGGTATCTGTCACAATAGGATAACCTGCAAATCAACTATGGACAAGGGCTTTGCAAAATGTCACTGTAAACCTTGGGAGGTAGATCTCACAATACAACCAGTAACATTTTATGTTTCACATCAACAGGTCGAGCTGCCACTGGACACGCAGAGGCCACTGAAGAGACTGCCACTACCCCCCTGGATGAAGCTCTCAGTGAAGAAAACACTCCTGGACGGTTCTGGTCCACTTGGACTATCTGGTAAGACACTGACAGTGAGTCTCACTGTGCCCACATCATCTCCCGGCCTGGTTGCCTCAACATCACAGGCAGCCATTGACCCTCCAACCTGTGTCCCTAGGACAGTGTCTACCATCTTGTGCCCCCCAGTCCAGGATCCTGAGTGCCAGCACCACACTTTGGACAATGATGGTCCGAGAAACAGTGGGAGGGGGCACCCTGTGGTAGGGGCACAAGCCTGTGGGTGTAGGGTACACGGGAGGGAACCTGTCGGCCATCAGGGTAAAGCCACTGGGGATGCTCCAGGCCAGGATCCTCTCAGCCACATCTCAGGGTTCTATCAGAAGTCCCAAGGCATGATGGGCCAGGTACTTGCAGAACTCCAGGAGATCAGTGGGAGGCCCACAATACCAACATGGCTTACCTAACAGAGGTGTTGAAGGACATTAACACTACCCTGATCAAGGATTGGCAACAGCAACCTACCCCTTTTTTTAGGGCTTACGGTGGGTGGGGTGTCGGGTCGTTTTTTTGGAGCTCATCTGGGTTCTTTCATTTTTAGGGGCGGGGTTGGGTGTGGGGATTGGATAATTTTTTGGGGGTTCAGGGCAGGTGGGTCGGGTACTGTAGTTTTACGGGGCAGGTAGGGTCAATGTGCAGGTATTGGTGGCCAGTGCCAGATGTTGAGTTCATGTGTGGTGTGCCAAATGTAGAGTTCATGTGTGGTGTGGGTTTTTTGGGTTCCTATATCCTCCCTGTGTTGAGTGTACATAACTAGGTGAGGAGACATTACTGCCATCCATATACAACTTGTTCCGCATGATTGATGTGGGTGTCAGACAACATGTATGTGCATGACAGCATGAGCTGAGTATGCATGTTGTATGAGTCACTTGAGTAATGTGAACAATGTTAATGGTGCCACAGATCTTTTCAAACCACATCTGGCCTTGCTAAACTGTTGTGTGGAAGGAAATTCATGACTCACTCTGCCCTTCAGGTTGCCACACACACCCCATGCCAATTTGCTGATTGCCACATGATGTATTGTCATGCATGGAAATTATGGGAATGGAGTGTCATGTAGACTCTGTCTGCTCAGCCTGCTGAGACCAGCGCCAGTCAAATGTATCTCCCAGAATGGGACTTAGTCTAGGCTGTGAGAGAGTCACTGTGGCTATGCACCTGTGTCACTGTGCCCACCCCCTGTACCACAGCATATCCTGACATGTGGCCAATATGATGCGCTAGTGGCAAAACCAGCCCTGAATGCCTCATTCCTTTGACTAGATTAGGAGTGGGTACAGAGGTAAATCATTGATCTAGTCCATATGTGCAGTTTGCATCATTGTCAATGTGTGTCTTAAACTTTTGACAGGCCCCTTACTTCCACAGGTCTGTTGACGGTCCCACAGTGCAGACAGTGTGTTGATTCCTTGGAGGCCATTATATGTGACTCAGTAGCTTGGTCACATAACAGAAACTGGACAATGCGTACCTTTGTTTGTTAGATGCCATTTCTGTAGGATGGGCACATTTGTTCTGTGGTCCAGGTATATAACACAGAATGCCACCCCCTGAAGTGGCACAAGTCTGCATTTGTTAGGCCACATGTCCACACGTGGACAGGGTAGACACTTTCTGTACCCACCATGCCAGTACCTTCATTGTTACCCATGTGTGATGTTTGAGTTTGTATTCTGGCAGTAGCCTGTAGGGACTGTATGCAGACAGTCATTCTCACATAGTGTGAATGTGTTGGTCCATTCATGCCTAAGGAGTTTACCCTTCAGAAGTCACCGTGGTGTGATGTGTCTCACAGTGGCTCACATGTCAGTCAGGTTGCTACAGCATGGCCCACATAATGTCAGTAAGCTTGCTTAGTGATTGTAGGGCCTGGGCAGGGCGGTGGGTTGGTCTGCAGATTGGGAAGTTCATGTCTATAGTCATGGCCCTGTCCCTTTTGGTTTGTATGTGAAATAATTGGAAGTATTTACAAATCAAAAAGTTTCAGCTTGATGTTACTGGCATGTAAGTGACTCAACCATTTGTGATGAGACTTGTGATCATGGTATCTTGATTTGTCTTGTGAATCCATGCAGGTCAGCGCCCATCAAAATAAGGGAATATGGAAAGCCATTGCCAAGAAGGTGCAGACCCTGGGGGTCCACAGCCGACGGAGCGCCCACTACAGAAGAAGATGGGAGGACCTGGAATGGTGGGTTCGGAAGATCACAGAGGCCTAGTTGGGGCTGTCCTCCCTACGTGGGCAGGGTACCCATCAGACCATGACCTACCTAATGGCCTGCATTCTGGTGGTGACCTATCTGGAGCTTGATGGGTGGAATCCACAAACCACTTGCTCTGCACAGAGGACATATGGCTATGTACATTTGGTCAATCAAGTACAGTTTGGTTTTGTAGTGGGTGTAATTTCCATACAACAGAACACTACTCCTAAATGTTCCAGGCTAGAGGTAAGAGGTGATGGATCAGTGTCCTCTGCCATGTGTATGGGTAAATTTATATTTAGGCATCTGCCACCCAGAGGCTAGTTGTCTTCAGCATATGATGGGTGCTGGTGCCTCACTGCAGTCTGTAATGTGAAGATGTCCAAAATACATGTGACCGGGCTTACATTGTTCCTTGGGTGCACCTAAAAATCACTACTTTCCCTTGGTAAGTGGAGAAAGTCCATTGACATGATTTATGTGCCATCACTGTTGCCAACATTCCTAGTGTCTGCATGTCAGCATGTGTCCCTTTCTCAGTATTAAACATTTGTGAGCATGCGTGGTCTACTTATGTTGATAGGATGATGTCTGCATTTCCTCACATATCTGCCCATGGCACACTTTTTGGGAATAGGAAACGTAAAATGGGGCTATATTTCATGTAGTGCCACATACAGAAGGGTGTCACCAATATTTATTGGCTGACACATACCCTCACCCATCATAGCATATGGCATGTACAACTGCATTACCAATGAGGGACATGACAGGTAGGCCTAGAGTTTGGAGCCACAATACGTATATCTATGCCCTTGATGCGGCATCAGGTGGAAAAATGCATTGCACATGTGTAATTGATAAGGTTTGTGTCCTATCTATTGACATGCATCATGGAGTGACTTGCAGTTATGTAGATATCACATATATTTTGGTACAGGCATTCATCTACAGACATATGTGTTTGAATGACCAAATGTGGAGAGTGATGTAGCTTCCAATTGGGCCTTCAACAAGTACTTGCAAATCTCAGGGCCTCTCTAACATTCAAGAGACAAATGGCTTCTGCTGATGCCCTCAGAGTATGTCATAGTAAGGGGTTCCAGACTTGAGTGGTGATTACCCTGCGGTTTGCTGATTTATTATGTTGAGAATTTTGGGGACATCTCTCACTGACATACTGCACATGATGTATACAATGTCCATTTCCATGCCACATGTGTGGCCTATCTGAGCTGCTTTAAAACTACCTTCATGTCTCTATTCCGACAAATGTCACTTGGTGAAGTGTACGTTGCTGATATGTTTCCATTGTGACATGGGCATTTCCATGTCACCTTCTCCAGGATATTATACTAGTGTCACCTACATGGCTTTTTGTATCTTGATTTTGTCATCTTCACTTCTCACTGTTGGGTCTTTATGTACGTAACAAATAGCTGTGTGCATGACCTTGCATGGGATCTGTGGAAATGCATTCTGCATTGGCCCGCTATTGAAGGCCATCAGGTGAATGTGGCCTGCTCCATGGGGTAAAGCTTTGAGGCTGATGGTGTCACCTAATGGCTGTATGGTCATTTTGATTGCACAACATCTGCCATGCAATTGTAGTTGTATGTATTCCTGTTTTTCCTGTGGGCAACTGTTGACAGTTAAGATGGCATGCATGCATACGGTATTGCACATGTATGGGCCACTTAAGTGGAGCTTGTTGCTGGGGCCCACTTGACAGCATGGTACTGTAAGTTAATTCAAGCTGTTTTTAAGTGTGATCATGGACATGTGATGAACGTATTTCTCTTTGTATTTGTAGCATCAGCACCGGCAAGTGAAGGAGATGGGGCACAGCGAAGTGGGGAAGCATCTGGCCACTGGACCTCCCGTCATGACAACACCGACACAGAAGGGCCCAGAGGGCTGGATGATGAGACCACGGGGCGACATGTGACATCAACATCACCATCGGATTCTTCTTCCAGTGGACACTCCCTATTGGTGGCAGACCCATCGGGGCATCCCCCTGTACCATCCTCGCCTACCACTTCTAATACCGCCCTACCTCTTGCTCCCCACCTAGTTGGCCATGCCTGCTCACCCAACAGAGTGGGTGTCTCCTTCATGCCACCCCAGCCCCTGTAACCCCTGTTGCCCTTAGTGAGGAGGCTATTGACCTCCTGAGAAGTATCTCTGAAAGTCAGACAGCAATTGTGAATGCATCCAGGGATTGGCAAGTCAGCTATAACAGACCAATGCATTCCTGGAAGACATTTCATAGTGCAATTTCTGGCCTACAGAGATCTTTTCAGGCTCTGGCCTCCACACTAATGGCAGCTAGTCACCCTCCACCTCCCTCATCCCACTCCAAATCCCCTTAACCCCTACCTGGCCAAAGCACACAGACATATCTGCATGCTTCCACATCAGCACACAAGAGGAGCACACACAAATACAAGCACCAAAAAACACACCTGCATGCAAGCAAACAACTGCCACCCACAGACATAACAACAGTCACAACTTCCCTAGACATCTCCAACACCCCCATCATCACACACACAACATCCAGCATACCTACAGGCACCACACCAACAGTCATTGACAGACCTACCTCACCCATCATACCCACAGACACTACCCCAGCAGACCCTCAGACATCCACCACAAGCACCACACCCTCAGACACCACAACTACCGACACATAGAAATCCGCCACATCCAGCATACCAACAGTCACCACCCCAACAAACACACAAACACACACACATCCACCACTTCATCCCCCAGCTCCTCCATCTCCCAGCCCCCCAAGGCACACAAACAACTCACTGACCTACCCAACAGACACCCACCAAACACAAGCATACCTCCCAGAAGCACACACAACACAGCAGACAATCACTCCCTCTACCTCCAAATCTCAACCCCCTCTTCTGATGAACGTCCCTGTGTCCCTAAGAACGTTTTTAGGTTTGACCTTGCCCTTTTCCCTGTTCCCTCCATCACCGAACCAAACCCAAAAGGCCCCCACCCACCTCCCATCCCCTTCCTTCCACCTCCAAGGCCTCCCCTGTGCCCCCTGCAAGCACCCATACCTCTCTCCCCCATAAAAAGCCCACCCCTCCCAAAAAGAGAACCACCCTTCCCAGGCCAAAGTCCAACCTCCCCTCCCCCTCCAAAATTCAACCCTCCTCCAGGGTGATCCCTGAGGTGCCTGCCTGCCCCCCTTGATGCTATTTATTTTGGAGGTTCCATGGCCATTAGGAGTCAGGCTTGGGCAGAATGCTGTGCTATTATGCGCCAAAAAATGGACTGGCCAGTGGCTTTTCTTCTAATTCAATTGGCTATAATAAATTCAAATAGTTGTCGTTTTATTGGGTACACCTTTGTCCTGCAATTTATTTTCTACCATCATTTTGTTCCCAAGTGACTTGTGTTGTGTGTCTACTGTTGTGTGCGTTTCAGCCTGCTTGGTGTTCCTTTTGCTGTTGTTTGCAGTATGTGACCTTGTGGGCAGTGCTGGTGTCTGCCATGACAATGGTATGTGTTGTGCGTATGGATATGTGGATGTTCATGCAATTGTGGTGTCATGGCAGTGTGTACTGTTTGTTGTGATAAGTATTTCATCTTGTGTTTTCTAATGTGAGCATGTATGGTGTTAGACTTGCGGCCCTGATATGCTTATGGGTTCACCTGATGTGTGTCCGCTTGCATTTTGTTTGTGCAGACATGGAGTGTGTTCATTTGTGCTAGCTTTGTTTGCATTTGTCTGTGCATGTGTCCATTTAGCTGTGTGTACCTTGTAGCTAGTGCCTGTAGATGTTTGTCTCTTGCAGTTGGAGTTGCACTTCCACATTGTGCAGATGGGCATGTCATTTGGGTCTAGTACTGTTCTCCCACTGACAACTTAGGGGGCATTTCCTGTGCCAAAGCAGACTCCTTCCCTGGGGTCTCCTGATGCCCCCATCCATATTGTGCAGGTATTGTTAGCATAGTGTTCTTTGTCTATTTGTCTCTCTGGCTATTGTGCATGCCATTGTCCTTCCATTGTGCTGTGGTGTGGATGATGTGTGTGTTCATTGCAGGGTTGGTTCATGGTAGTGGTGTTTGTGTTCTATGCCACATCCATACATATGTGTGTTGTGTGTGAAGACAGGTCATGGCCTGTGAGGAATGTGAGTTGTATTTGTACATATGATGTTGGTGTGTTGTTGGTGATGTGTGAGACAATGTTGTGTAGCCTTCACCATCCCTGTGTGTTTTTGTGTAGTGTTGAAGTGCATTGTGAGGGTCCTGCCCAAAGGGGGTTTATTTTGGCTGTGCATGTGTCCATCTTTATTTATCATTCCGACCCGGAACACATTGAGACGTGTACTTGGCGCCCGTAGAGTGACCCCCATATAATGTTAATGACGGTGCAATGAGCTGGTGTTATGGTCAATAATACAGGTAGGTGTGTGTACTTGTGGTCGTTTGCGTCCACGGTGGTGTGGATTTTGTGCTCAATTGATGATCAACAACAGCCGCAGGGCATGCGTGATGGGTTCCATGGCGGCAGCAGACGTGTAAGGCTGCCTGCAGGTGAGTGCCTCACTTTATAGTCCCCATTTCCACCTTCTGAGACATAGTGGTTGGACAGTGTCTGTCTGTGCTGCCTGGCCTGGCCAGAGGGACCACAGTGGTCTCGGCTCCATAGGCCTGCATGATTCGTAATATGGTAGTCCAACCGCTATCTCAACAGTGGTTGGGCCGCCACTGCCGCCATGACAGTCGATGGACCGCAAAACTCGTAAAGAGGCCCTTAATGTATACACACTTTTCTGAATGTAATACAATGTTTGAGTATAATATGGATCTTCCATGGATATGAAACTGATGTGCTGATTTTTCCTGTGCAAAACGTTGCTTCATACTTGTTTGTATGTTCTTCATAGAAAACCAATAAAAAGATTTCTTAAAAAAAGAAGATACAGAAATAATGAAAAGAAAAACATCTCACTTTGGAACAGAGAAAATAGTGGCAGAGAATAAGGACACACAAATGTCACACAGTAGCATAGGGAGAAAATGACAAATGTTAAAAAATGACATATAAAATCCAATGGCAGGGCGGGACTGGGGAACCAAAAGCATTCCTTGCAAGAATGCTCAAACCAGCCCAGCCCCCGTCCTCTCCTTGCTCCACCTCTCTCTTTATTTCCATCCATTCTGTCTCCTCTTGTCTTTTTTATCCATCTGATCTCTCACTCCCCACCTGCCGCTCTCTCCCCATATCCTTCTCTTTATCTTGAAGCTCTATATCGTTATGGCAACCAATTTCAGGCATCTGAGGAAAGTGACATAGGCACCAACTTAAATTTCCAAAACTGATCTTCAAAGTTCACAGGGCACTTGAGAAATGACTGGTGAAATAAAAGGCCAGTCTGGCCCTGTGCATTGGCCACACTCACATGACCCAATCCCTTATTCAAAGTCACAAGGAGAAGCCAAGAGTCTTCAATGGAAGCCAACCAACAGTCCCAAGAAGAAAGATAAATGACCTGTGCGACACTTTGCGAAAACTTGTACAATAGCATAGCATGTGACATAACGTAACATAATATAATGTAACGTAACATAACTTTTTAGAAAACCTTGCAAACCTAAATTCGACAGTACTTTCACTTCTCTGCAGCAATGCCACACTTATTATAGAATAGAACCAGCTCTTCTCTGCAGAACAGCATGCTTTTAATGGGACATTACAACATTTCCTCATAGCACTTTCATAGTTTTAATCCAACAAACAATACACGTACGTGTCTGACTGCCACCCTTTTAATGCACTACAGCAACCCTGATCAGCCGAACAGCTGTACGTTTGATGTACCAATACCATCACTTTTAATCAGGGCTGTTACAGGGCAGTATAGAAATTTCTCAGCAGGAAGAAGGTGTTTTGGAACCGAGTTCTTGCATTTCTCTCTGATCATAAGTAATTGAATGATCAAATACCACTACGTAGTACAAATCTTAAACCATTAAATGACGCAGTTCATTGAATGAGAGCAGACAACACATCTCAAACTGTTGGACCCCTGTTGAAAACCAAACTGCCTTTTAGCACATTTCAATTTCCTTCTATTATATGTTAGAGGACTGAAAGAAAGAGACAACCTTGTGCCCCTCTTTGAGTCCTGGTGGAAAACCCTAATTTTACATTAATTACAGACACTATAATGTCATAAACGTTGAAAAACAACCAATGAATCCTAGTATGTGCTGTCTGGCACTAACCACAGGATGTCCCGGGAAGTGCCTTCTAAAGTGCAAGGAGATTCAGATTGTCTTTTAACTGTTGCAAAGATCAGATGCAAATTAGGACAATCAGTATTTCTCAATGATAGATGTCTTTGGTGCTTGATTCTGTATTGTGAACGGGTAGAGGCAACTATTCCAGGCAGTGTTGGAGTGGTGAACGTGGGGCACGCGCTGTCTAATTAGGGATCCGTAACTGTTTAGAATATTAAACAGATTAAGAATATTTAGAATATTAAGCAGATTAATCACGTATATATGCTTAAAAAAGGGAACATTAAGAATTTTAAAACACGTTGTAAATGTGAAGGAATTCGAAATTCATGCCTAAACTTAAGTTGCTATCCTTAGCTGGGTTAATGGAAGCAGTGCAAATACAACAACCAGGATCTAGTATGGATGTTAAGTGGCCTCAATTGAAGCACTGCTATGCACCACCATAAAGACAGTGCACATTAGGAGTGAAAAAAGCAAATTGATAAACTAGGTTTTATTAGATTGCATAAACTTTTAGAAATAGAACCACATTTGGAAAGCTTCAACATTTCCAAAATTGGAATTCCGATTTTTGTATTTCTTTTGTTTGTGAATTAAATAAAATATTTCATAATTCATGACTTGTTTTTTAATTCTTGGTACGATTTGAGGTTCAAATACCAGAAATTGATTAGGGTGCCTTCTCCTGTTTCCATAAGTGCTTCATTGGTGGTCCTGCGGTCAAATAGTTAAGAACCTTTGCTCCTGCAGAGTGCAGACGGAGCTTCCGTCCTTGATGCTGTGGCTCTCGGAACACCATTCAAGGACATTGCCGGGACTCTGCAAATTCAACTTCATACCAAAACATCTTTCTTGCCTTTGGATCATTGCTGAAACAGTGCTTAGGTCTGCTCTGGCCCAGTACCAGTGCGTATTATTAATGGCAATGAGAAAGAGATGGCCAAGCTCTTTTGAACATCAAACAAACTTTTGTATTCTTGCCAACAATGTTCTCCTTCATCTCATTCTTGTACTGTCCTAGATTTGCATCATCTTCAACAAATGATTGATAACAGATTTGGGGGCATATTTATACTCTGTTTGCACCGAATTAGCCTCATTTTGTTTTACTCTAATTCAGTGCAAAACAAACTCCATATTTATACTTTGGTGCTAGACTCGTCTGGCGCCAAATTTATGGAGTTAAAGT
Source organism: Pleurodeles waltl (assembly GCF_031143425.1). NCBI lineage: Eukaryota > Metazoa > Chordata > Amphibia > Caudata > Salamandridae > Pleurodeles > Pleurodeles waltl. Next base: position 404,503,414 of record NC_090450.1, on the reverse strand, counting down.
AATTTTTTGGAAGTGGAGACCTACCTTGCCTTAATGAGATGCAAGGTAGGCGTTCCCGTGCAAACAAATGACTCTATGGCCTTAACGCCATATTTAGGGGCATATTTATACTCTGCAGCATATTTATACTCTGTTTGCACTGAATTAGCGTCATTTTTTTTAACTCTAATTTGGTGCAAAATGAACTCCATATTTATACTTTGGTGCTAGACCTGTCTAGCACTAAGGCCCTGATTTATACTTTTTTTGCGCCACATTAATGTAATTTTTTTACAAAAAAGTGGCACAAGCGTACAAAATATTGGCCTTTATTAATACTTTTTGCTGCAAAATTGCACTAACTCAGTTTTGCACCAAAAAGTTTAGCACCGGCTTGCTCCATTTCTGTGCACCAGCCGGGCACCATATTTATGGAATGGTGCAAGCTGGTGCAAAGGGTAGGCTAGAGTAAAAAAAAAATGACTTTAGTCGGGTGGGGCTGGCAGTATAGAAGAAGAGGGTTTAGCCCCAAAAAATGACTTTAGGCAGGTTAGAGTAAAAAAAAAATGATTCTAACCAGATTAGCGTCATTTTATGGTGCTAAACCAACCATGCCACATGACTCCTCCTTTAGAAAAGGCAGGAGTCATGTCCAGCACCCCAATGGCCAGCACAGAGGACAAAGGTCCCCTGGGCATGGCCACTGCACCCTGTGCCATGTATGGGGGCCCATTTCAGGGCCCCCATACATGGCACTTTCAAAAATAAAATGCAATCTTACCTGTACTTACCTGGGATGGGGTCCCCCATCCTCCGCAGTCCCTCTGGTTTGGGTGGGGGTGCCCTTGGGGCATGGGGAGGGCACCTGTGGGCTTATTCCATGGTGTTCCACCATGGAAATAGGCCCAAAGGTCCCCTAACGCATGCCCTGACCCAGGCTTTAAAAAATGGGGCAAAGCTTGCTTTGCCCCATTTTTTGACCCCTCCTCCCTCCCTTGCACCATTTTTGCATGGGAGTATAAATATGACGTTAAGGCCGTAGAGTCATTTTTTGCACCGGACCGCCTACCTTGCAGCTCATTAGGCAAGGTAGGTTTCCACTTCCAAAAAATGACTTTAACTCCATAAATTTGGTGCTAGACGGGTCTAGCACCAAAGTATAAATATGGAGTTAGTTTTGCACCGAATTGGAGTAAAAAAAAAAATGAAACTAATTCAGTGCAAACATAGTATAAATATGCCCCTTAGCGTAAAAAAATGACGCTAATCTAGTTACAGTAATTTATTTTGACTCTAACCTGCCTAACATAATTATTTTTTACGCTAGCCTACCGTTTGCACCGGCTTGCACCATTCCATAAATATGGTGCCTAGCTGGTGCTAAAAAATGATGCAAGCCGGTGCAAAACGTTATGGTGCAAAACTGCATTAGTGCAGTTTTGCACCGAAAAGTATAAATAAGGCCTTTAGATTTTAAATTTGAAGATTTTTGTAAATTCTCTCCTTTTTTACTAAATACCTGGTTGGATAACCCTTTTTCGGATACACAAAATGTGATGAGAGGACTGCCCGCAATCAGTCTAACCACTGGCAACAGCTTGGGATAGGATTCCACCATATCACCTCAGTTTGGACCCCGCCATATGCAAATCAGTCTTGATCCTGCTCCAATGGGAACAGTCGAGCCCGAACTGCCAAACAAGGCCATTCCTGAACTGGAATTGGAACACAAAGAGGCCAAGACCAGTTTCACTTTGAGTGGGGCTCATCAGTTGGGTGTAGCTTGTACCAGTGGCAGAGTGAGCACAAGACCTAAGTCTATGCATATCCTTGCCACATAGGGAGGTACATCAATCAAACAAATGGAGATGGGAGGAATGCTTGCAATACGTTGAAGCACTGGTAATCACTTGGGGTTGCATTCCAACCCATTATTCTTTTGCTCACCAGGTGTCTCAATTTGAATCCAATCCATATCCAATATGAACAGTCTAGCATGAATGTCAGGACAGGTCCTCTCTGAGCCAGAATACAAGCAACCCAACACCAAGGGCGTTTGCCACTGAAACCAAACTACACCCGACTGACGAACCCCAAACAGGGTGAAACCGGCTTTGAATTGCTTGTTGGGAATTATTGCCCCATTTCAAATTTCCTGCTGTCACCCAAAATCCTGGAGAGGGTCGTCACCTTCTTACTGCAAAGCTAATTTGAGAAACACTGCCTTCATGATAGCAAACAAAATTACTTCTGGCAGGCACAAGGAAATTACTTGATGATAAGAGGATTTCAAGAACCACTTTAAACAGCCCAGAATAATAGTTAACTGGATGAATGGAGTTCATTTGGTGTAGAAACTCTAGTGCTGAGCTCCTGAGTATTATCTCTCATCAACAGAATACCAATAGTTTAGCGTGGTCCAGTTAGCTTTTTGATTCACTGTGTGCCCCCCAGAGTCCCTTGGCGCCTCCTTGTTCTTTGTAACATTTATATGAGGTTGTTTTGTCCCACCATTCAGCATTAAGTAATAGTCCAAGGCTGATAATGCACAAGGTAAATTGAGAGGCCCAGTGGCCAAATGTACAAGGAGGCAGATAGGAAAAATGATTGATAAGTGCACACCAACTTTTTGTATCCTGTCCATAATTTAGCAAAGGGATCTATGTACTAATAGGTCACATTGCAAAATCTCCAGCTGCAGGTGGTCTCAAAATGACTTGTCTAATGAGTATTTACTATCCAGGTTGCTATTTTCGATCTGTCTCCCGAGATTGGCTAAAACTACAAGGATGGCGACCTGCAAGAAACAGTACACACCATTCCTGTGTTTGTATTTCCAAACTGAAACAGTTTTTTTTAAATTAAAAAGCAGTCATCTCCCTTAAAGGCTGCCTGCTTCCCTTCAGGTTGTCTTATATAATTCTCAAAGGGGTAAGGGTGCCAAGGGGTCTCATTCCCCTTTGCAAATCAGTTACTACTTCCTTTGCGGTGACGGAGGTCAATGGTTTTCAACCACAACTGTGATTGCAAATCATTAATACATACCTTACCGAATCACAGTTAGGAATGAGTGCCTCTTTTTTGCCCCTTCCTAATTGCGTTTCAGTATGAGTCACTAAACCCATTTTGTGAGCCCAAAAAACAATTCTGACTCAAGGAATGGGTTTGTTACATTGTAAAAAAACATTTAGGCCCTCATTACAACCTTGGCGGTCAGTGATAAAGCGGCGGTAATTCCGCCAATAGGTCGGCGGTAAAAAAAATGGAATTATGACCAAGGCGGAAACCGTCAACACAGACAGACACTTTAACACACCGACCACCATGGCGGTAGCAACAAGCACCGGGGCGGTAACCACCAACAGCCAGGCGGAAGACAATGTACCACCCACTCCATTATGACCGACCTATCCGCCACCTTTTCCGGGGCGGTACTAACGCCATCAAAAGCACGGTGGAAACAGTACACAGAAGGGAAACGACTCACCTCTGGACAATCAGGGAACAACCACAATGCCATGGAGCCTGAACTACAGGTGTTACCCATGCTGGTCTACCTCCTCCTACACCAGGAATACCAACGCCGGTGAAGACGACCATGGTGAGTACCGCACCTAGCACACAGGGGAGGGGGGAGGAAAAAGAGAGTGACACACACACGCAACACGCAACACCCCCACCTCCACCCCCAACACCATACACACAAACAGATGCAATAACATAACATATCCACCCCTTACCCCTCAGGAATAATGCAAGGACAAAAGGAATTGAATAAAGTGAGTGTAACAAGATACAATACTAGAAATTTGTGATTCAAAATCAAAACAATATATACATTTATACAAATAGAGGGACACTGCCCAGTCCATAATGTCTGTGGGCCACAGGGTCATATCACATAGGCCAAGGCCCCGCTTGACTCCTGCCTCAATACAGAGAGAACACTGGTGGGGCATCAGGTCGAAAATACACAGGCATCTCATGGGAACTGGGAAGTGGGGGCAAATCAGCTGGAAGATGGTGCAACGCCATTGCTCCTGGAGGGGGCTACATGCCCACTGCTTGGTCCTGGGGAGTGCAAGGCCACAGTGTCTCTAGTGGATGGCTTTTGCACTGGTTCTGGAGGGGGCTGTGTGCCCAGTGTGCTTCATCCTGGCAAGGACGGGGTGAGTGGATGCCTTCTTCCACTGGTTCTGGAGGGGGCTTAGTGCCCAGTGTGCTTCATCCTGGCAAGGAGGGCGTGAGTGGATGCCTTCTTCCACTGTTCTGGAGGCAGCTTAGTGCCCAGGGTGCTTCATCCTGGCAAGGAGAGGGTGAGTAGATGCCTTCTTCCACTGGTTCTGGAGGGGGCTTTGTGCCCCGTGATGCAGCATTAGGGGAGTGCTAGGTGACAGTTCCTCACCTGGGTGTCAGACCCACGAGATTTGCAGTGGGCAGGATGCATGACACTCCATGGAGGCAGGACTACAGTCCCTCCGCCGGCAGCTATGGCTGCACAGTGGTGGTGGTGCAGGTGCTGGTGGGGGTGCTGGCAGTGGTGGGGGGAGCCTCTAGACCTTCCCCTGCAGCCTTGGATGGCTGCCCACTGGGGCTGCTGCTGCTGGCAGTGGTGCTGACAGTGGTGCAGGTGGCACTGCAGGTGGTGGTGCAGCTGGCGGTGCTGGTGGCGGTGCTGGCAGTGGTGGGGGGAGGCTCCAGCCCTTCCCCTGCAGCCTTGAACGGCTGCCCACTGGGGCTGCTGCTGGCAGTGGTGTTGACAATGGTGCAGGTGGCGCTGCAGGTGGTGGTGCAGCTGGCGGTGCTGGTGGCGGGGCTGGTGGCGGTGCTGGCAGTGGTGGGGGGAGGCTCCAGCCCTTCCCCTGCAGCCTTGGACGGCTGCCCACTGGGGCTTCTGCTGGCAGTGGTGTTGACAATGGTGCAGGTGGCGCTGCAGGTGGCGCTGCAGGTGGTGGTGCAGCTAGCGGTGCTGGTGGCGGGGCTTGTGGCGGTGCTGGTGGCTGTGCTGGCAATGGTTAGGGGAGGCTCCAGCCCTTCCCCTGCAGCCTCGGACGGCTGAAGTGCCATGGTTGGTATTGTGTGCTGAGATCCAGCACCAGGCCCCCTATCCATCCTGCCTGCAGTGGTCGGCCCTTTGTCTTTGACCTTGGCTGCTGGTGGTCCCTACTTGCCCTTGCCAGCTGGTGGTGCCTCCTTGCCCTTGCCAGCTGGTGGTGCCTCCTTGCCCTTGGTAGCTGGAGGAGCTTCCTTGCCCTTGGTAACTGGGGGTGCCTCATTTCCCTTGGTAGCTGGTGGTCCCTTCTTGCCCTTGCCAGCTCGTGGTGCCTCCTTGCCCTTTCCAGCTGGTGGTGCCTCCTTGCCCTTGGTAGCTGGTGGTCCCTTCTTGCCAGCCGGTGCAGGCACACTGCCAGTGCTGACGGGTGTCTCCTTGGAGCCTCTCACACCTGCAGTAGCTGCCAAAACTACAGTGGCCGTGGACTGGGTGGCTAAGGTGCTCGCCTGGGTTCTGCCTATCCTGGCCCGAAGTGAAGGATGGAGGGGAGGGGCAGGGAAGATGTCAAGGGTGGAGAGGAAAAGCTTTTTAGGGACACTGGGGTGGGAAGAGGGTGAAGGTTTGGGAGTGGAGGAAGAAGGAGTGGTGGTTGGAGGTGTCTGTCTGCTGTGTTTGGGTGCAGGTGCATGGGCTGGATGCTGTTGTGAGGTGGCTGGCTGTTGGGTGTCTGAGTGCTTACGTTTGTGTACTTTGGGAGGAAGGGGCACAGACACAGTGGGAGAGGACACAGGGGACATGTGCATGGATGTTGGGGTGGTGACTTTCAGTGAGGGGTGTGTAGTGATAGGCATGATGGTGATGGAGGTAGTGGATGAGGATGTAGTGCATGCAGGTGTGAGTGGAGACGCTACTGGGAGGGAGGTTGACGAGGAGGAGGAGGGGAACACAATGGAGGCAGTGGATGTTGGCATGTCTGATTCTGGATGTTGTTTGTGTGAGTGCCTGTGGGATGATGTGTGGTGCTTGTGTTTGCCTGAGCCACTCTTGTGTGTTGTCTTGGGTGCATGCTAGTCTGATAGTGTGCTTGGGATAGGCTGGGGTTGAGGAGAATGGGACTGGGTAGAGAAAGTTGGAGGGGAGAGGCTAGAGATAGGGACAATGGCTGCCATCAGGGAGGAGGCCAGAGCCTGGAATGATCTCTGTTGAGCCGCCGCACCAGAGTGAATGCCCTCCAGGAATGCATTTGTTTGTTGGACATGCCCTGCCAGCCCCTGGATGGCATTCACAATGGTTGACTGCCCAACAGAGATGGATCGCAGGAGGTCAATAGACTCCTCACTCAGGGCAGCAGGGCTGACTGGGGCAGGGCCTGAGGTGCCTGGGGCAAAGGAGATGCCCACCCTCCTGGGTGAGCGGGCACGGGAAACACGCTGAGGGGCTGCTGGGAGGGTGGTGCTGGTACGGGAGTGGCAGCTGTACCTGTAGCTGGGGCGGGCACAGTCGTGTCCGTCACCACCAGGGAGCTTCCATCGGAGGAGGTATCACTATCCGAACTGTCCCCTCCAGACTCTGCTGTGGTGCTCCCCTCGCCTTCCGTCCCGCTGGTGCCCTCATCGTCTGTGGATTTGGCCTCCAGGCCCATGTGGGATGCAGCTCCCTCCGTCGCCGGTGCCTCTGCTCCTCCTCCAGATGATGCTAATACACAGAAGGACAGGGTGACAAAACAAAAAGGGTGGGAGACACAGAAGATACACTTGGTCAATGCCAGCAACAACACCACCGTTGGCGTACACAACACACAGGGGACAGCCCTATGTACTAGGCGATGCACTACCAATCACAATGCTAGTCACCAGGCCATGGAGAATAACGTCTAACGCCAATAGCAGCATGCCTGAGACCCACAGAAGCCTGCCCAGTAGTAGATGCCCACTGGCGTGTTTGGGGGTGGAGTGCAACAGACCCTGCCCAACAAGGAACCTACCCTGCAATGTTCAACCTGGCCTAGGGGCACCCACAGGCCCACATCCCCCACCCAGATAACAACCCGCCATGCGCAATTTGCAGAATTGGAATCTGTACTCACCCCCTTGTGGCTGCTGTGATGCCCTCAAGCGCCCATCCAACTCCAGATAGGCCACCACCAATATGCGGAACATCAGGGGGGTCAGGGTCCAACAGGCACCCCTTCCTCGTTGGGGGGCCATTCCCCAGCTGGGCCTCCGCCATCTTCCTTTCCCAGCATCTCAGGTCCTCCCACTCTTTGCGACAGTGGGTGCTCCGCCTGTCGTAGACCCCCAGGGTCCGCAGATTCTTCGCGATGGCTCGCCATTTACCCTTATTCTGATGGGCACTGAACTGCAGGGAAACAAACATAGAATAATGCTATCAGTCGCACCGTCCGGCCTGTTAAACTAATGCCCCAACATATCCCTCTCATTCCCTTACGCACATACATTGCCCACCATACATGCAGCACTCTGCCCAGGACCCCTCAACCAGCTCCCCCTTACACGAGGCCTTCACGCACGGCACTCCATGCATTCATGTCCCATGCATCGTGCACACAATGTACTCACCTGTTGGTCTGGAGGCCCATATAGCAATTGGTACTGGGGTAGGACCCCATCCACCAGTCTCTCCAACTCCTCCGAAGTGAAGGCTGGGGCCCTTTCCCCAGAGACTCGAGCCACGGTCGCTTCAAGACACAGGTCACAGCAGCACTTGCAGTGTAGGTCCTCTCATGTTGAAGGTCAGGTAGCAAGTGAGTGGACAGATGGAAAATGGCAGTCACGTCTGCGGCAGTGCATACCATCACCGTCGGCGAACATCACCATTGGCTACTGGAACCCATAGGGCCCAATGATAACCAATGAGGAGTTGCACAGCGGTTCTCGACCGCCTCCCGCAACAGCGCACAACATCAGTGGAATTACCTCATTTCCACCTGTCCCTCTACACAGGACAGGTGTCCGCCATTTCAGGGGGGGCAGGCCATGGCACCTAACTGCATCACAGCCGGCATAAGCACATTTTGGGAATAAACATAAACATACTGTTTCTGTCACAACATACAATGCATTGTACAATGATGAAATGTTGAAAAGTGACCAGATGCTCATCGTTTTTACCCCTAGAGTACAACAGCTGAGGATGAATAGGAGATGGAGACATCCCCCGTATACAGGCCCCTGGTGGACTTGGCAACAATGGAGGACAGGCATATTATCCTCACCTACAGATTTGATAGGGCCATAATCCAAGAGCTGTGTGCCCATTTGGAGCCAGACCTGATCTCAGCCATCCGTCAGCCCACTGGGATCCCCCCTCTTGTGCAAGTCCTATCAGTGCTACATTTCTTGGCAAGTGGCTCCTTCCAAGCGACAGTGGCCATGGTAGTAGGGATGTCTCAGCCAACGTTCTCAAACGTGCTGACCAGAGTGTTGTCTGCCCTGATGAAACACATGCGCAGCTACATTGTTTTTCCCCAGGTAGAGTATTTGGACACAATGAAGGCTGACTTCTATGCAATGGGACATATCCCTAATATCATAGGGGCAATTGATGGTACATATATTACCTTTGTTCCCCCACCCCCCGGAGAAATGAACATGTGTTCAGAAATCGAAAGAGCTTTCATTCTATGAATGTGCACATAGTGTGCCTGGCGGACCAGTACATCTTCCATGTGAATGCTAAGTATCCTGGGTCTGTGTATGATGCCTTTATACTGAGTAATAGCAGCATCCCATATGTGATGGCTCAACTCCAAAGGCACAGGGTGTGGCTAATAGGTGAGCCCTGGTCCCCACCCAGTTGATGAAGGTATATGGGTGTGGGGTTGGCCCTAAGGGTGACTGTCTGGCTAACAGGTATCCCTTGATATTTGCAGGTGACTCTGGTCACCCCAACCTCTCATGGCTACTTACCCCAGTGGGGAGTGCTAGGACAAGGGCAGAGGAAAGTTACAATGAGGCACATGACGTACAAGAAGAATTATTGAGTGAACCTTTGGCCTCCTGAAGGCCAGGTTCAGGAGCCTCCACCTGACAGGTGGATCCCTGTGCTACTCACCCAAGAAGGTGTGCCAGATCATCGTGGCATGTTGCATGTTGCACAACCTAGCTTTGAGATGCCATGTGCCTTTTCTGCAGGAGGATGGGGCTGGAGATGGGCATCTGTGGAGCCTGTGGACAGTGACAAAGAGGAGGTAGAGGATGAGGATGTGGACAACAGAACAACTATCGTACAGCAGTACTTCCAGTGACACACACGTAAGACACTGTAACTTCACCTTCCATTACAGTTTTGTGTAGTTAATTTTCTCTAGGCAGGCTGCTGTTCCCACTACTCTGGCCACTTACTGTACCCTTTGACATGTCTATTCAAAGATCTTTTTGCCCTACTCTGGCTCATGGTGTATTGACTGCAGCACATTACAGGTCATACCTATGTATACATAACTGTACAGTCTAATTGTAATGTCTACAGATTGTTAAACAAATACATCCTTAAATCATTTGACAGACTCCATACTTGTATTTTTTAAGAGGGTGTTTATTTCAGTGCTGAGAAGTAAATGGGGATGTGCAATGGGCTGGGGTGATGATGGAGGAAAGTCCAGGATAGAGTTCAGTCTATTTGTATCGTGGGTGCATTGTCCAATGGGGCATAGGAAGTGGAGCAATGGCATTTCAAGGTGGACAGGGTGACAGAGTGGGACACAAGGGTGACAATCAGGAGAGTCTTATTTCCTAGCGGGGGTTATGTGAATGTTCTCTGGCTTCTGCCTGGATCGCAGGGACCGTTTGCATGGTGGTTCTCCTTCTGCAGGGAGTGGGGTGCTGGTGGCCTGTTGTTCCTGTGGCGGGGCATCCTGTCCACTAGTGTTGGTGGAGGTGGAGGGCTGTTCATCATTGTGGCTAGTGTCAGGTGCCTGTTGGTGTGGCACTGCCTCCCTCATGGTGTTGGCCATGTCAGCCAGCACCGCTGCAATGGTGACCAGGGTGGTGTGGATGTCCCTCAGATCCTCCCTGATCCCCAGGTACTGTCCCTCCTGCAGCCGCTGGGTCTCCTGCAACTTAGCCAGTATCTGGCCCATCGTCTCCTGGGAATGGTGGTATGCTTCAGGATGTTGGTGAGTGCCTCGTGGAGGGTCGGTTCCCTGGGCCTGTCCTCCCCCATCGCACAGCAGTCCTCCCAGCTTCCCTGTTGTCCTGTGCCTCTGTCCCCTGAACCGTGTGCCCACTGCCACTGACCCCAGGTCCCTGATTGTCCTGTGTTTGTGGGGTGTCCTGGGGTTCCTGGAGTTGGGGACACACTGCTGATTGACGTGTCCTGGGGACTGACATATGGGCCTGCTGGGTGGGTGCTGTGCTGGTGTTTCCTGAGGGGGAGGCTCTTTGGTGGTATGGAACTGTGGCTGGGTAACCGACTGTCCGGAGGTCCCTGATGGGCCAGGTAGGTCATCCTGATCCAGGCGTGCAAATCTGCTGTCATCACTGTGGGCCTCTTCTGTGGGGGACTGGATGTTGCTGGCACCTCCTCTCCGGTGACTTTGTGTGGGGATGTAAATGCAGTGTTATAGTTTCAGTGTGTGTCATCTTGTGCATGGGTATGTTGCCCTCTATGGTTGATATTACCATGGCAGATTGGCCTTAGTGTGAGTTGTTGTTTGGTGGGCCAGGTGATAGTCTCTAGTGTGCATGCAGTGGTGATGGTTGTCCATGCAGGTCTGTGAGTGGTGTCCATGCTTTGGTATATCATGCAGGGCTTGGCATTGGGATGATTGGTTTGTGATGGTGGGTTGTGCGGGTAGTGGTGGAGTGATGGGAGGGAGGGTGGGGGTTTGTGATGGCATGCAGGTAGTGGGGTGAAAGTAGTAATGATTTGACTCACCAGAGTCCAGCCCTTCAGCTACTCCTACCAGGCCCTCAGGATGGACTATTGTCAAGACTTGCTCCTCCCATGTTGTTAGTTGTGGGGGAGGAGGTGGGGGTCCACCGCCAGTCCTCTGTACAGCTATCTGGTGTCTTGCAACCATGGAACGCACCTTCCCCGTAGGTTATTCCACCTCTTCCTGATGTCATCCATTGTTCTTGGGTGCTGTCCCACAGCGTAGACCCTGTCCACAATCCTCCGCCATAGGTCCATCTTCCTTGCAATGGATGTCTGCTGCACCTGTGATCCGAATAGCTGTGGCTCTACCCGGATGATTTCCTCCACCATGACCCTGAGCTCCTCCCCTGAGAACCTGGGGTGTATTTGTGGTGCCATAGGTGTAGTGTGAGTGGTGCATGTGAGGGTGTATGGGGTGATGTGTTGGGGTGTGTGCTGTGAGGTGCGTGGATGGTGTATGGGTGATGGTGTTCTGTGGCTCTGGTTGTGTGGGTGCTCTTGGTGTGTCTCTCAGTTGTAAATTAGTTTGAGTCATAAAGGTTTGTGGGTAATGTGTGTGTGTGTTTTATAGTGGTGTAGGTGTGGTGTGTGTATGAGTGTCAGGTGTGTGTTGTTTGAATTGTCCAATGTGGTGTTGTTTTGTTTGAGTGTGTGTATTTTAAGCGCTGCGGTATGTACCGCCAATGGTTTACCACGGTTGAATGTCCGCTGCGGTGATTTGTGGGTCATAATGCTGTGGGCGTAGTTCTGTTGGTGTAACGGTGTGGGTTTGGATACCGCCATTTTATCACTGACCTTTGGGCTGGAGGACTTGTGTGTGTTTCTGCATAGTGACGGATTTCTATGTGTGTGTCATAATATGGGTGGCGGTATACCACTGCGGTCTCAGTATGTTGGCAGCAGTCGCCATGGCAGTAAGCGGGACTTACCACCAATGTCATAATGAGGGCCTTAGTGTTTGTAAACCCTGTAATTTTACAAATTACGTTTCACTAAGCAAAATGGTTTCATACATCTGGCACCAAGTCATGGCAATCAAAATAAACTGATTGACTGTGTTGGACACACTGGCCATTGTGTCCTGGTGAAGTGGACATGTTGTAGCACTCACTTACCTCCAGTTTTGGCAGCAGGTATTTTTCAGTGAATGCATTGGACAGTGCATCATTACAGATTGTAACTGGTTAGACAAGTACACTCCTTTTCTCAGCCTTTGATGCAGATCAGTGGTGTTTTGTTACAGGTGGCAGATCCAGACTTTGGAAGCAGGAGGCATAGGTCATGACTAGGTGGGTAGGGAGGCAAAATTCAGAAGACTGGTACGACCACGATTAGCGCCAGTTCCCTTCCGGGAGTCCAAGGTGGGAGGAGCCTCAAACTTCAGGCAACTAAGATGGCTATTTTCTCCTCCTAATAGTACACCAATTCCCAAATCTAAACGGCACTGCACTTCCTGTGTAGTGTGTGATCTCCCTGTGCACATCATTTCCTGTATAGTCATAAGATTTTTCATCCCTTGATTCTAGGTTATCACCCATTTTTGTGTACTTGATGTTTTTTCAAGTAAGAAGACGAAAAAGAGGGGAGACTTCCAGCTTGAACTATTCCCTGCTTTGGTTAGCTGGAGTCTTTTCAGTGTTTGCTGATCAATCACAGCATTTTAAGACATTTATTTCATCATGACTGGAGGTTTTTCTGCCTCATATCTTGTTCCTCCCTTTGTGACCTATTAACGGAGCCACCTGCTGTTTGCACAATTCCCAGAAAAGGGTAAAACACAGTGGTTAATGAGGGGCACCACCTTTCATTGGACAAGACAAAAAACGGATTTCAAAGAGCATATGTTTAACCTGACACGCTGAGGTAGTGTTTCCCCAAACCTTTTGCTTTATCTACCTGGGTTTGCTGATTCTCTTTAAGTGCCTTTGGGGTCCTAGGTGCTTTCCCACTGTGAATACAGTGTAGAGGTGCGCACAACATCCTACCTATGCCAGGAAAGTTGCGATGACCAGTATGTGGAAATATGTGTACTCCTATGTACTTGGCCTGTCATAGCAGGCCTCAATGCGTGCACTTGTGCCCATGTGGAGTACATTAAGTTGTGTCCAGACTGCCCCTGCAGGCTTGTGCATGCACCACGGCACATGTGCCCATGTAGTGCAAGAATTTGCATGTGTGTTTTCACTACACATGAGAGCTGCTCTGCCCATAGGTTAACATGGGGATAGGTTTCAATTGATCCTGAGCTGCAACAGTGGATTGCAGTGGAGCAGCATGATGGTGTTTACTATCTTTGGATTCACAAGGACAAACCCCTTTGCATGGTAAAGGTTTTTTTTTTCAGTAACGGCCAGAAATGCCACTTTTAAAAAGTGGGCACTTCTATGTTCTAAAAACTCTCTTTTGTTGCCTTTTCATTCCAACTTCATTTCACTGGAGCCTGGGGAAAGCACATCAGTGCGTTCCCCAGCAGCAGCTATAAAACTTGGGCACTAGGAATGACAGGCCTCTGCCAGTTGTGGGCCTGGCTGGAAAGATTAGAGGAAAGGCTGTGACATTTGGCCTCCCGGAGCAAGATCACGGCCCCACTAAAGATACCGATCTGCATTCCATGGCCCTATGGCAGACAGGCCTGAAGTTTAGAGGAGACATCTGTAGTCCAAAGGGGACCTCCAAAGGCACATTTAGGTATATCTATTGGTACCACACTTCAGCAACTTAGAGCTGTGCTTGCATAAAAATGGGACAGAGACGCTGGACTCCATGGTGCACAGTGCTAGAGGACTCTGTGGTGCATAGGGAGTATTCCTGGCCCCCAAGAAAGGACCACACACCCTTCCAACATGGTTGCTCGCCTGGGCAAACTGGTTGCTGCAGTGTGGCACTCTGAAGTGTGCTCTCCACGTGTACAACAACGTGTCCTCTGTTCTCTCATGGAGGTGTCAGGGACATCAAAGACCTCCTATGAGGGACCTACCCCTCCTCCGGTGTCATCTGGAGAGCAGTGCCCTCATCACATCATTGGCTGGACTTCATTGGGCAGCAGTGGTGCAAAAGCTAAAGAAAAATACTAACTGGACACCGGTTTTGCTTGGTGCGGTGCCTTCAAAGAATTGTCTGCATTTCAAGGAGTATGGCCCTTCATTGTGGGGCCATGACATCCATAAGCGGCTGGTTTGTTCTGAACGGATTCACCGGTGTATGACCCCGCGTGGCCTGCCTTTGTCGAGTGTGTCACATTTCTCTCATGTGACTCCCAACCACATGCTCATTGTATGCTGTGTCCGTGTCATTGGTGACGAACCTCGGAGGTGTGGGTGTCCCAGAAGCAGTGCTGTATTCTACATCATGCGGCCCGCTGAGCTTGCATCTTTTCTGTGCATAGCAGTAATTGAGTTGGGGTAATTGCGAAGGTGGGTCTTGTATACACAATGTTTGGCACCTCATGTGAGTGCTAGGAAGGAATGTAATGTTTTTCCCAAGTATGCATACTGCAAAGGTCGCTTTTAACAGAGTTGGGTCTAGTACTGTTAGTGTTGTTTTAAATGATGACCAGAGTTACATGTTATTCATGCTGTGTTAATTAAAGTGTGTGTTGAATACAAAACTTTTTTACATACACTTTGTGTGAAGTCACTTTTGTGACAGTCAGCGTAATTATTGTGTGGTATTGATGTGCCATTGCTTTACACATTTACCCTGTGATAAGCCTGACTGCTCTGTGCCAAGCAACCCAAAGGTGAGCACAGGTTATATAGTAAGTGTAATAATCCACCCCTGATGGGAGTGGTGACTTCTGCCTGACTAGGGCCCAGCCTCAGGCAACCAGAACGCACCGCCTCCAACAGAAGGATAAGTAAAGTCCTTAACAGACTATCTAACTGACATTACTGTTTAAGGGCAAGATAACTGGCTTGGACTGGATGCTTCCAAAACACTGATTGTGATTCTGGGAGATCTGGACCATAATAAAGTTAGGATCATGTGGTCAGGAATTCTAGGTCCAATCCTTGCTCTCTTTCACTAAGCTAGAAACATGGAAGTGACACATAATTGAATATTTACTTTTTCACTTCACGTGAGTTCCGTAATTAGCTTGTATAACTGTTCTAAGGCATCATCCTTCTTTGACTATGGGAACGGAATCACACAACACTGAAGTAAGCCTTCAGGTGGAGGAACGAGGGTCATTTTAATGCAGACGGGGTGTTCTATAGTGCCCCCGCATTCACTGAAATCAGCGATATGATAATCAAGTTCTTTTTTGCTAAGTTTTTTGTCGTTCTATTTTTTGTCAAAGATCAGTTCTTTATTAAGATTTATATTTAAAGCCTATATATATATATATGTGAAACAATGTTCAATTTTTGTGACATTTTAATTATTGCATTTTGTCCAAAAATAATAAATGTTTGATATGGTTTGTATACATTTGTATTATTTAATCAGTATATAATTTCTGCTTATTTGGGAATATTGGGAATATTGCTTAGATGAAATATCTTTTTGGAAATGTTTTAATGTTTTAGTAAATTTAAATTTGATGACAGTGCAATAAGTGTCTACCTCTCCAGATGCAAAACTTCACTGATTGCCAGATACGTTTAGGAAACTGAGCAAGTGGGTGCACTATTGCGGTGGCACAGATATGACCACAAAATGCCCACCCGGTTAAGTGATGTGAGATCGGAGTGCAAACTCTTCGGATGTACTTGCCTTCACCTTACTTATAGTCTGTATCATGCCACATGTTTTCACTCTGGATCTGCAATTTAAAAACAGACTAACATAATTTAACATAACACCACAGAGTGGTTTTATGACAGAAAACAATAGTTTGGAGGCAAAATATTGTACAAAAATCTAGAGAACCAAAAATACTGAAGGTAAGTTTGTATAGATAGCTCCACATATATGTTCATCAATATTTTGCCACCATATTTTGGTCCTGTGATATTCTGTGATATTCTGCAGTGGGATGTTCTGATGAAATACCGACAGAGCTTCAGTGACCAAGCAGTTCTTTGGCAGAGCGCTATCTAGTCTGAAGTGGGATTTTTTAGGGATGACAGAGATCTCAGCAATACACTGAAACATTGAGAGAGTAAATGACCCACCTGAGGATCAAGTGTTGTATGACTGACTGATTCACTCATACAAGAGCATTCCCAGTGTACAGTTTCTAGTCAACATGTAGCGAAGGATATATTGACTGCATTTTCTTAAACCAGAACCCCAACTTAAGTGGAACAAGACCATGTAGAACTTATTTCAGCAGAACCACCAGCCTATGATGCTGGTCATGGCAGACTACAATTATAACGTTTTACACACTTAAACATGCTGAGTAGACTTGGGCATGCTTGGGAACCCCATGTAACACAGGAAGGTCAGGAAACATCTCTATGAAATGCCATGTTTCCAATCTGTCATGGACATTCAGGTGAAGGAACAGAAGGAACCAATGATGGCTAGGGGTCGTGCCCGCAGCGGTGCAGCACCAGTGAAATACTTTGGTTAGTAAATGGCAAGATGACGCACAGAACTGGCGCCCCCATGGGATGTTCAGAGACAGTCACTGTTGTCCATACCAATTCTCTCTAACGAAGAATACAATAGTGAACAACTCACATTTCTCTTCTAGTTATACTGATTTCTACACACCTCAGTATTCATTTCCCAAAACACAAACACGATTTTCTTGGAGGTAGAACTCCAAAGACTCCCTCAAGTGGAGGAGGCTTATTTTCTATGGTTGTTCCCTTGATGCAATATGGGTTTCGGGTCACATGGCCTCTAACTCTGAACAAATTTTGACCAATACATGCACTTACAATGATATGGGCACAGAATATGCACACTTAGATGCCATCTAACATGATAAACGTACGATCTCTGTTCTGTTTATAGAACTTTCAGCCTCATTCCCACCGTGTACTACCTTTCTCTAGTGTCCTAGGTGCATGACTTGTAAGTCAGCTACATTGAAACAAAGTTGCCAGATCCTGGACCACTCTCCAGGCTTTTCCGAATCAAGCTTCACTGTGCATAGTCTGTTATGGTAAGCGCATTAACAGATCATTCAGGTGCACACTGGGTAATCTTATCATAATTTCCACGTTTAAAAGAAGCTCTAGAATTGTGATGATGTCCGTGTTGGACTGAGTTGGTTCCCCATGTTTTTTTAGCCTTTTCGCTCTTGCACATTTTATACATTGTACATTTTAGCTACATCTCATTTTAGCAGTATTATTTTTTATGTACAAGCTAGCATAATATTATTCTGAGAAGGCAGGATGTATTATGTTTCTTTAAAGTTTGCTTTCTTGTCACACAATCAGGAATACTTCGTCCAAGGCTACATATGCAATGAGATATTCTGGGTGCCGTGTTGCCAGTTTTGGCGACAACTTCTAACACTAAGACAAAGCATCACGTCAGAGCTGCATTTTCTAACACATTGCAGTTTTATTATATAAGCAGTGCGATGACCCAAAGAGTCAGAGGGGCATTCCAGCTGCGATTATCTTGGGACTGCTGAGCTTGACAATGCAACTTTACTGGTGCTGAATCACCAGCCTTCTGACGAGGATTGCCATTTACCACATAACAGGCTCCTGACACCAGTTTCAGGCATGAGGCTAAAGCTAATCCCTTGGATTGGGGGGCAGAAGGGTACACCCAAATATGTTTTCCTTTTTAAAAATATGTTTTTATTGAGTTTTATACATAATATAAAACACGTAACAGTTGTGCCTCAGAGGTATCATAAGTGTACACTACACATTATAGTATCAAAGCCCAAAAGGTATGTAACTTGCGGGAGGAGGGAGGTCCCATGATGAGTCATGCCAGGCATTCTCAACTGTTATCATTCATACTCCCTCAGTAAAACAGTTATCCAGATATTAGGTATAAGTATCAACATTGATCGGGAACCTATGGAGGCACACAATCATGCAAATTAGGGTAAGTGAGTGCCAATTTTTTCGTCATGTCTGGCCTAGTGTGTGACAGGTCAGGGTTAGGTGGAGCAGCAAGATTGACATCTATATCAACTGCAATATAGAAGGCTATTGCTTGCTCATCGTATGGTGTATTTCCTGTCAACTTTTCTAGCATATCCCTCCACTCCTCCAGATCCCTCTCAGCAGTATCGTCAATGCGCACTTTATGGAGACTACATTCCTCAGCCGCTGCTCACTCCAGGCAGTCTGCTTTCCACCTACCTATTCTCAGTCATTCAGGACTGACCAAGTGTATAGCTATGTGCCGACATGTGAGCACCAGTCCCAGCTGCGCAAACTTATATCAAATTTTTTTACCCTTTTTGGGTATAGGTAGTAGTCTCAGAATACAGTGTTGGATTGAGGATTCCAACTATTATGTCATTGCCTTATAGACTACCAACCGTACCTCCTCCCAAAATTGCCTGATTGGTGGACAGTCCCAAGCCACATGTCCAAAATCTGCCAGGTCTTACCACATCTCCCACAGCTGGCAGGGCGTGATGGGTAATGTCTGTGCAGACGTTGCAGGGTCAGATAGCACTGTGTATATAGTAGAATTGCACTAGCCTGAAGCAGGCATTGCTGGAAATCTCCCAAACCTGAAAGAGGGTTTTGTTCCATTATCCGTCCATAAAGGGGCTCTCTAGCATGTCATCCCAAGCTGTCCATTTATGGGTGAGATTCATCTATCACTTTTAAGTGCCTTATTAAAGCATGAGATGATTTCCAGAGAAGAGACAGGGTCTAGGATCAGCTGGAGAAGCAAAGATTGTTCTGTTTAGAGTATTAGGGCCTAGGAGGAATCTCTGGAGTTTCTAGAACCAGCTAACAATTGTAGGAATGTTCATTGCTTTTACCCTGCTCATAATGCTACTTGTTTTGCTCTATTTCATCTCTCTAATTATCACAGCTCACTCACTCTCTATAAGATTACGTTAGTTTCAATAAATGCATTGAAAACTCATCAATTATCTTTTTTGTGTTTTCGCCTTGGCATGCATGAGTACTATGTTGAAAGGCTGGTATCTGTTCCCATGGCTTTCCTGCAGAATCTGAGTGTCATGTTTCAGGTTGCCACTAATCACCTTCTCCCTGTAAGGTCAGGGGTTCACGTTGGGTGCTGCGAGCTAGTAAGGAACAAGGCTGACAGTTTCTGATGATGTAAAAGGACTCAGTCCCCTACATTCTGAAGTTTTGCCTCCAATTGTGCAGTCCTGTTTAATATTACGAACCGTACCACAGAATAGGTCACAGATTAGGAGTCTACTTACCTGTTACATCTGTGTTAAGATTTCAATAGAACGTGCTTTAGAGGAAAACCACAGGTTTTCATTAAACAAGGTTGCTATTGGCCAGCACTTGTGGATCTCCAGGCTCCTTCTCTTTTCACAATGGATGCACATGACACATACGCAGTGGGTGCATTTGACTTGCACAGGACTCTATTATGAAACTGTTTCTACTAAGTTGAATTTGTTGGGCCTGATTCACAAAGGTAAACTTAGTCCAAAAATCTAAGTTTAGACTGAAAGTCTAACTTTACCATGAGTAAAGTTAGAATTTTGGTCTAAGTTCAGACATTTGGCCTAGGTTTAGACTAAAAGTCTAACTGCACTATAAGTAAAGTTAGACGTTTGGTCTAAGGGTAGACTTTTGGTCTAAACTTAGACCAAACGTCTAACTCTACTATGAGTAAAGTTGGACTATAGGTCTGAACTTAGACTTCTGGTCTAAACTTAGACTTTTGGTCTAAGTTTACCTTTGTGAATCGGGCCCATAGCTGATTTCACCAAAGACCTTTTACTTACATCAAATGGACAACAAAAGTGATGTTTGAGTTGCCTATGATGGCACAAAGAATATAGCTGTTAATGCTACCCAACCCAGTGGTACTTTTAAAAACATACAACAATCAGACCCCCTTGCACAATGGCACCCAACTTTGGGAGGGATAGCTGTTCTTCCTTGAAATCGAATCAGTGATGAACTGCAATGGTGTCGAAATTTGCTTTGAGCAGTATTGTGCAACATCAACTGTGCTTTACCAATAGAACATAATATTCAATGAAATAACTACCCCACAGTGTTGTAGTCCGGGAAATATGCCTGCTGGAATAAATCAATGCATTGGCCAGATTCCTCTAAATATAGCAATCCCATCCCTTTGAACACATTCCTGGATCTCTTTCTGCTGTCTCTTTCCTGGGCTGTGGCAAACAAAAGTGCCCTGTTTAGACTGAATATCGACCCCGTGCCATTTGTGTGTGGGCTTGCACTTGTGTAGGGGGGCCTGGGAGAGCGTTTAGAGGGTTTCGACAGAAGCTCTGCCACTGCCCTGTGGCTCAATCGCTTCAACTTTAGCAGTTCAAAGACGTTGTGTTCCAAATAGCAGTATTGTATTCTGGAAATTCATGTATCATGCTTTTTTCTATCATTTCAATGAACAGTGAGTCAGAGAGTCAGAACCCCTCATTTTGTGTTTGGTTCCTGCCCAATGCCTTCCCGGTTGTGGTAGTCATTTGGCACATCAAAGGCAGCCACAGATGCTTCATAATTTCCTTTGTTGTACTACTTGTGGGGATATCTTATCTACTGAGAAAAGAAATTAAGAGGAAGGCTCGTAAACGCAGTACCATTAGACTACATTTCAGGGTTGCTTTCATTGTAATACTTGAGACAACTGGTGATTGCTTTCATACTGGTAAAAATGCGAGGCAAGTAAAATTTTTGGAATATGAAAAAAAGGGACATTTATGTGCTTTCAGGTTTTTATACTAGATATTCTACAGGTAGAGAATGTTAAATCGATTCAAATTTGCATGCAAACGACATCGTGAGTCACTTAGATAAGATTACAATATTAATTAGCCTGAATTATCTTATTGTGACGACTTCAGTGATTGAATGCGTGTATTTAAAAATCAGGTTGATACATGAACTTTTGAATGTTGAATAGTTTTAATTAAAGAGAATGCAAACTATCAATATGGACCCCGGAACACAATTTGCTTTTGGAACAATCGTAGACAAAGTCAGTAGGTGTCAATGCTGAACTAATGGCTCTGTCTATGATTTTGGATGACTGCATACAAACGCAGACATGAAGGCACATGCTCAGACTTAGCCTGCAATACTGTAATGGGTTTTATGGTAAAAATTAATTCCAAGATGCCATACTTACGTTGTAACGCAAGTGCAGAAGCGAATTGTGATACATGGGAGGGCATACGTCATGAAACAAGCAGCCATGTTTAATTTACTGTTCTGAAACGGTCTATGGAAGTTAGCATTTTATACATTTTAAAAATAAAATGTATAAAGCTTCAGCAGGAAGTGAGTGGAAGTGTAAAAAACGTAAGGGAGCAGTCCAACAGGCGGTCCGGCAGGTGGTTAGACCTAGACCCCACAAGGAGTTACCTGCAACTAGTCCTCTGTCTGGTGAAGTCCCGTTTGAAACGACTCCAGCGCCTCAAGGCTCCTGCTTCGCTTCTCTAGCTCTCCCTCACACACACACTCTCTCTCACACACACACACACACAAACACACACCTGTTCTCCTGCCACTAATCTCCTTCTCGTGACTGCTGTTCTTGCTACTGCCTTTAACTTCTGTACCCTGTTTTGACTCAGTTGTCCTCGAATGTGCCCTTTGTTTTGTCACTTCTTGTCACAGTTTCTCATCAGGCATGCTTCTGTCGTTGGCACTGTTTCCACTGTTTTTCATCGTCTATGCCTTTGCTTTTTGCCTCTGTTGGTCACCGTTTTTGCCGCTGTGGTTTACTGTTATCGTCTGTACTCTTGTTTTTTCGACTATGTTTGTCACCATTACGCCACCATTTTCCCATTGTTCTCACCCTTTTGGCGTTATTTTGCAATTGTTTTGCCATTATTTTGCCACCATTTTTCTATTCATTTGTGCTTTTGTTTTTGCCAGTGTTTGTCACCATTTTGACATTGTTTGTCTATGTTGTTAACTCATTTGTGACCTTTGTTTGCCTCTGTTGCACCTTGTGCCTGATGTCTCCTTCCCTTTCACGCCTTTTCTGCTCCTTCTACTTCCTCCCAGCAACTCCTTACCTGCTCCTCACGCCCCTGCTGGCCCTGTACCCCTCTCTAGTGATCTTTCGTCCTACTGCCCCACAGCCCCAACCACCACCCCTTGCACTCCTCTCCCCTCCCAAGACATAATTGATGGCAGCTGCACCATGGATGTGCGGTGGGCATGCGCAGCAGGCACGCCGCAGTCAGACCAAAGGTATGCCAAAGGCAAGCCCTGTGCGCCCATTTGTGATAGACTATGCTCAGCACCAGAAACCCGGGTCCTTCACCCACCCATTGCTACTCTGCTATATTCCTCTGCACTCTCAACCCCGCTACAGCTTGCCACATTGCTGCCACACTGCAACACAGAACATGGAAGAAGCTTTCAACGGCTCCTCCTGCTGCTTCACCTACACCACCACACCCACACTCATCATTTCAGCACCCAGCACAACCCCAGCACCCTTGCAGCCAACCTGCAGATCTTTAGTGGAAAACACATCTTGACCTCATGTGACACCAACAACACGGATGAAACCACCACAATCATGAAAATCAACCACTTCTGGGTGCTCTCAGACCTCTGCTACTACCATGCCTTCAACAAAAGATTTACCCCCATCAGCTCAGTCATCACCCACATCCTCAACACATTCCTCAACACAGCAAATTCCCAGACGAATGGAAACATGCAGCTGTCAACACTCACCTGAGGAAGTACACTGCGGATTCAGCCAAGCTTGCAAGCTACCAACCAGTCTCCCTACTACCATACCCAGTCAAGTTTGTAGAAAAAGCCATCAACAGATGCTTTGACAACTACCTTGCCAACCACTAGCTCCTCAACACCACTCAGTCAGTATTTAGGCCCAACAATAGCAGGGAAACAACCTTCATTGCAGCAACAGATGACATCTGGAGGATCGTAGACAGAGGAGGAACTGCAGCCCTCATCCTATTGGACCTCTCAACAGCCTTCAACGTGGTCTTCCACGTCATTCTGATTAGAAAGCTGCACAAGACTGGCATTTAAAGACCTGCTCCTTGCTGGATCTGCACTTTCCTAACTGAAAGAATCTAAACAGTCAATTTAGAGCCTTAATCTTCAGAAGCCTGGGAAAACCTCTGCAGAGTTCCTCAAAGCTCCTTCTTTAGCCCCACCCTTTACAATATCTACATGACCCCACTGGCCAATGTTGCCTATGCACATGACATCAACATCCTATCCTATGCCGGTGACACACAACTGATTCTGTCCCTCTCTGACAAATCCTTAAGAACAAGGAACAACTTCACCACATGCATCGCTGAGTGATACATTTATCTTACTTTCAGCCTGTGTAACTACATCGCCAAGAAGGAACTGCAACAGGGAGGCTGCAGCTATTTTCCATCAGTGCTGAGTGGACGCATATAAGGATCCAGGATTCCCCACAGTGCAGAGTGCTTTTTCAGCTCGTAGGGGCCCTGTGACTACATTGCCCATGGGGAATTGCAGATAGGAGTCTGCAGCACTTTTCCATCACTACCGGGTGGGTGCCTACTAGGAACCAGAACTCCCCACAGTGTGGGACACTCTTTCAGCCTGTGGGGACCCTGCAACTACATTGCCCAGGAGGAATTGCAGCAGTGAGGCTGCAGCTGTTTTCCATCAGCTCTGTCTGGGTACATATAGGATCCTGAACTCTCCACATTGGAGAATGCTCTTTCAGCCTGAATGGACCCTGTGACTATATTGCCCAGAAGGTATTGCAGCAGGGAGGCTGCAGTGGTTTTCCACCAGCACCGGGTGAGCGCAAATAAGGATCCTGAACTTCCCGCAGCGCAGGACACTCTTTCCGTTCATGGGGGCCCTGTGACTACATTGCCCAGAAGGAATTGCAGCAGGGAGGCTGTTTTCCATCAGCACCAGGTGGGCTCATATAAGGACCCTGAACTCCCCACAGCACAGGATGCTCTTTCAGCCCGTGGGGGCCCTGTGACAGCATTGCAGAAGGATTTGTAGCAGGGAGGCTGCAGCTGTTTTCTGTCAGTGCCAGGCAGGTTCATATAAGGATCCTGGACTCCCGCAGCACGGGACTGCATGGGGCGCACCCATGTGCGTACCCTGCCTAAGACCGGGCCAAAAGCAGGCTCATTTTCACCTGTCATTGGCTGGAAGAGGCTGGGCCACCCCTATTGGCCCATTGGCTTTACCCCCTGTAAATTACTATGCACTCCAGTGTAGGGAAGTATAATCTTGCCTGGCATGTTACCCCCATTTTAACTTGTGTGGCATTTTGTTGCTGCCTGTGTCACTGGGATCCTGCTAGCCAGGACCCCAGTGCTCGTAGTTTGTGGCCTATATGTGTTCCTTGTGTGGTGCCTAACTGTATCACTGAGGCTCTGCTAACCAGAACCTCAGTGTTTATGCTCTCTCTGCTTTTAAAATTGCGCTGCAGGCTAGTGACCATTTTTACCAATTCTGATTGGCACACTGGAACACCCTTATAATTCCCTGGTATATGGTACTTAGGTACCCAGGGTATTGGGGTTCCAGGAGATCCCTATGGGCTGCAGCATTTCTTTTGCCACCCGTAGGGAGCTCAGGCAATTCTTACACAGGACTGCCACTGCAGCCTGAGTGAAATAACATCCACGTTATTTCACAGCCATTTTACGCTTAAGTGACTTATAAGTCACCTATATGTCTAACCCTCACTTGGTGAAGGTTAGGTGCAAAGTTACTAAGTGTGAGGGCACCCTGGCACTAGTCAAGGTGCCCCCACATTGTTCAGGGCAATTTCCCCGAACTTTGTGAGTGCGGGGACACCATTACACGCGTGCACTACATATAGGTCAATACCTATATGTAGCTTCACTATGGTAACTCCGAATGTGGCCATGTAACATGTTTAAGATCATGGAATTGCCCCCCATGCCAAATCTGGTATTGGGGTGCCAATCCCCTGCATCCCCGGGGCTCCAGCATGGACCCCGGGTACTGCCAAACTTGCTCTCTGGGGTTTTCACTGCAACTACCGCTGCTGCCAACCCTCAGACAGGTTCCTGCCTTCCTGGGGTCTGGGCAGCCCAGTCCCAGGAAGGCAGAACAAAGGATTTCCTCTGAGAGAGAGTGTTACACCCTCTCCCTTTGGGAATAGATGTTAAGGGCTGGGGAGGAGTAGCCTGCCCCAGCCTCTGGAAATGCTTTGAAGGGCACAGATGGTGCCCTCCTTACATAAACCATTCTACACCGGTTCAGGGATCCCCCAGCCCCTACTCTGGCACAAAACTGGACAACGGAAAGGGGACTGACCACTCCCCTGTCCATCACCACCCCAGGGGTGGTGTCCAAGCTCTTTCAGTGTGTCCCAGACCTCTGCCATCTTGAATGCAAAGGTGTGAGGGCACAATGGAGGCCTCTGAGTGGCCAGTGCCAGCAGGTGACGTCAAAGACCCCTCCTGATAGGTGCTTACTTGGTTAGGTGGCCAATCCTCCTCTGAGGGCTATTTGGGGTCTCTCCTGTGGGTTTCTCTTCAGATAATTAATGCAAGATCTCACCAGAGTTCCTCTGCATCTCTCTCTTCAACTTCTGTCAAGGATCGACCGCTGAATGCTCCAGGACGCCTGCAAAAACACGACAAAGTAGCAAGATGACTACCAGCAACATTGTAGCGCCTAACCCTACCGGCTTTCTTGACTGTTTCCTGGTGGTGCATGCTCTGAGGGCTGTCTGCCTTCACCCTGCACTGGAAGCCAAGAAGAAATCTCCTGTGGGTCGACAGAATCTTCCCTCTACATCACCGGTCCTCTGGGTCCCCTCTCTTCTTGACGAGCGTGGTCCCTGGAACACAGGAGCTAGATCCAAGTGACCCTGATAGTCCAGTGGTCCTTCTGTCCAAATTTGGTGGAGGTAAGTCCTTGCCTCCCCATGCCAGACAGTAATCCTGTGTACTGCGTGATCTGCAGCTGCTAGGGATTCCTTTGTGCACAGCACAGCCCAGGTCCCCAGCACTCTGTCATGCATTGCTCAACTTGCTGAGTGGACCACCGGCTTCGTGGGCCACCCATTTTCTTCAACTGCAACTCTTGCAGCTAGCAAGGCTTGTTTGTAGTCTTTCTGTGTGGAAATAACTCTACATCCTCCAGCACGCTGTGGGACATCTTCGGACCAAAGGAGAAGTTCCTGGCACCTTACGCTGTTACAGAATCTTTGGCTTCTTCCACCCAGAGGCAGCCCTTTTGCTCCTTCATCCGGGGTTTAGTGGGCTCCTGCCCCCCTGGACACTTGCCTGACTCTTGGTCTTGGTCCCCTTCCTTTGCAGGTCCTTAGGTCCAGGTATCCGTATTCAGTGCCTTGCAGTCAGTTGTTGCCTTTGCAGAATCCCCTATCTCGACTTTGCTGTCTTTCTGGGGTAGTAGGGTAACGTTACTCCTCCTTTTCAGGGTCTTGGGGTGGGGTATCTTGGACACACATAGGGCCAGATGTATGAAAAAGTTTTGCACTCGCAAACGGTGCGAATCGGTAAATTTGTCCGTTTGCGAGTGCAAAAACGTGGTCTGCGTTGCATGAAAGGCATTCGCAGACCAAAAATAAGAAATCGCAAAATTTGTGATTTTTTGCAGTGCGACCTGGTTTTGCGAGTCGCATTTTGCGATTCAGTATTTCCAGTAGGAAATTGCGAGGTGCAAAATGCGAATTGCAAAATCCAAATCGCAAATAGATGCATAAAAAAATCACAATTAGCGATTTTTTGCAGAATGGCACTTTGCACATGCAAAATACCACTAAGTGAAAGCAGGTGGTAACCAGGTGCATCCTATATAAAGAGGCCCAAAATGCCTCAGACTCTTTTCCACAATGGCTGCACTCTACGTCATGGCGAGGAGGATGAGGATCCTGGCAGGTTTGAGGAGAGGGAGGAGGAGACAGGAGCGCATTTTCAGAGTGCGCATTACACTTTTTGACCTGACAGAGGAGGAAATATATGAGGTATAGGTTGAACTCAGCCATGATACCTGACCTGATAGCTGAGCTACAACCCCTACTGCAGCGCAGAACACTAAGGACACATAATATCCCAACCCATGTGCAGGTATTATGCTCCTTACACCTACTCGCCTCAGGGAACTATCAAGGGGTCATAGCAGCGGCTGGGGGGTGTCACAGAGCAACCTCTCCAGATTTTTCAATGCATTTATCAATGCCATGCTAAGCAAACTCCAACAGTACATCCGATTCCCCCACACCCCACAGGAAATACAGCAGACAAAAATTGAGTTTAATCAGATAGCACAGTTCCCCCACATCCTAGGTGCCATAGATGGCACACATGTGGCAATATGTCCACCATCAGTCACAGAGTATGTGTACCGAAACCGTAAACACCAACATTCCATGAATATACAGGTGATATGCAATGCCTTCTATATCATAACTGATCTCGTGGCCAGGTACCCAGGGAGCACAGATGATTCATATATCTTTTGTCACAGCGGCATTCACACAAGACTGCTAGCTGGGGAGTTTGGTGAAGGATATCTACTAGGTAATGTCACTCTGTACACTGGCGCATAGATGACAAACCCATGTCAGATGGCTGAGTTACTCATCACACCTTCTGTCCCTTCCAGGAGACAGTGCCTACGCAGTGCGCACCTACATGATGACGCCCTACCTCAATCCCACAACACCAGCAGAACGGAGATACAATGCAGCACACAGGGCAACCCGCAATGTGGTGGAGCGTACATTTAGCCTTCTGAAGAGTAGCTTCCATTGCCTCCACAAGAGTGGAGGGGCACTACAGTACAGTCCAGAAACCACATGTAGAATAGTGGCTACCTGTGCAATCCTACACAATATAGCTACAACCAGGGGCATACCTATAGAAATCAGTGACACTGAATCAGATGAGGATGACGATCCCATACCACCTCTATAGCCAGCAGACAGGACCAGTGCAGCAGAGGGAAGGCAAAGGCGTGCTGACATCACACACAACCATTTCAGACGTGAGTATGAATGACAAAACTCCACTGACAACTGTACCTGTAGTGATAGAAATGTATTACCTTACGTCAGGTAATGAATGGTGATAAATGAAGTAAACAGGTGATGGCAAAAACAAAAGAACTGAGTCACGCACTATTACGTCATAGTGGGAACACCAGTGTCAATGCGGCAAGAGTCACTTCCTCCTCCCACGCACACCACTCGGGTGCCCAGTTAACTCACTGGCACCCTGAATATCACCCTCAGTGGCAGTGCTGCGCCTGGCACTGCGCCGTCTGGTGTCTGCTGCAGGTACTGCCACATTACTGAGGCTAGAACTGTCCTCAGTGTCCCCCAAGGCTACCTCACTGGGAGTGGCAGATCTCTGTCCCATGACAAGTTCAATCACATTAGTGATTTGTACAAGGCCCTGGACCACGTCCCTGATGGTGTGTGCAGCCTCCACTTGGGCCGCCACAGCGCCACGGGCGATGAGTGCTGTGGAGTTTGCCATCCTGTTTGAGGACCTGCAGTAGTTTGCAAACATTGTCCTGAAGCGGTGTTCATGTCTGCCTCGGCTCACCCTTTCGTGGCGCAGCTCCTGACAGAGGTCACGCACTGCACTAGTAAGGTCCCTAGTGTCCTCAGAGGCCTGCACCTGTCCCTCACGCAGCTGTGTGATGTTGCTGTTCAGTGAGTCAAGTTGCCGATGCAGGCCCATCATGTGTCTATTGTGGACTCTCAGGTTCCGGTCCAAACTCAGTATTCTCTTGTTTTGCAGGCGCTGTTGCTGCAACATAGCAGCCTCAAGTCCCCCGAACAAGGATGGACCCTCACCTGCCTCATGCGGTTGCTGCTGGGACACTGTGGCACTCCTGCATTGTTCTGCATGACCCCTGTCCTCCGGTATCTGGCTGCGCCTGTCTGGTGCAGACGGTGTGCCTGGCACCTCCTGCTGCACATCCGAGTCGCCACTGAGGTCTGGCAGTGGTAGTGCCCTGGGCCAGCGGCGCACAGTGGAGATGTGGAGGGACCCACTGGTGTTGGTGTCAGAGGGCTGCTGGGTGTCCGTCTCCCCTACACAAGGACTGTGTGTGGCTGCTGGGCCAGGCCCACCTGCAACAACACAATGCAGCATGTCAGTTCTGTATGTTACATTATCTGTCTGAAAATGGCAATAAAGGTACAGGTACTGCTCTTCATGGTGTTGTGTGTGTTGTGTTACCTTGTGTGTCACTATGCTTCCTTAAATTGTCATGCTACTGTCTGTACTAGTTTGTGGACCGCAACTCCCATAATGCATTGTTGTGCTGCTTCTCAGATGTTGACTGGACTACTTCACACACTACTTCACATTACATGCTAATTCCTAAGGGGCTTTTGTGCATGCACATATTGGGTTCACACAACAACATTGCACTTACCTTGGCTGGTACTCGGTTGACCGGAGGTGTCGATATCTGTGACCCCTGTCACAGCTTCAGGGAGGAGTGTGGATTCCACCAGGTCCTCCAGTGGTGTGGCAGGTGTTTTGGTTGGTGGTCCGCCACCTGTGCCCCTGGCCTCTGCAAGTCTCCTTGCCACCCTCTCCTTTGCCCGGGAGCGCAGGTCGTACCACCTTTTCTTAATCTCCTCAATGGAGCGCTGTGCCACTCCAATGGCACAGATTTTTCCCTGGATGTCAAGCCATAGCCTTCTTTTCTCGCTCTCAGGAACCTGGAGTGATGATTTCCCAAACAGGCGGTCATGGCTCCTCACAACCTCTTCAGTCAGTACCTCCAGCTCCTGTTCACTGAACTTGAGTTTGCGCTTCCTCTCCTGCTTCTCCTATGATGTTCCTTGGGGCTCCATTCTGGCTCAGGTGTTGCTGCTCCTGCTGAGTGCTGCTCTATGTGGCTGGGCTACTCTCTCTCAGGATGCTGGTTTGGGTGTGGCACCTAAAACTGCCTGGGATGACTCATTTCCTGCTGGTGGTGTCATCAGGCTCCTCCAGGTGTGCATTCTCGAACTTTCTCGCATTTTGCGATTTTTTACCGAATCGCAAAAAAAACGCAAATTGCGAGAATGCAAATTGCGATTCAGTAAATGGGCCTCGCAAACCACAAATAGCGATTTTTAAGAAATCGCTAATTCCGAATCGCAATTTTGTTACATAGCCAATTGCGACTCAGAAATAGCAATTTCTTAAAAATCGCAATTTGCGATTCGCAGACCCCAGTTTTCATACATATGGCCCATAGTGTTTTCTTCTACTCCCAGCGACCCTCTACACACTACACTAGGCCTGGGGTCCATTTGCATTCCACTTTTGGAGTATATGGTTTGTGTTGCCCCTAGGCTTATTGTGTCCTATTGCATCCTATTGTATTCTACAGTGTTTGCACTACTTTTCTAACTGTTTACTTACCTGATTTTGGTTTGTGTGTATATTTTGTGTATCTTACTTACCTCCTAAGGGAGTATATCCTCTGAGATACGTTTGGCATAATGTCACTGAAATAAAGTACCTTTATTTTTAGTAACTCTGAGTATTGTGTTTTCTTGTGATAAAGTGCTATATGAAACAAGTGGTATAGTAGGAGCTTTGCATGTCTCCTAGTTCAGCCGAAGCTGCTCTGCTATAGCTACCTCTATCCGCCTGAGCTGCTAGAACACTACTCATCTACTAATAAGGGATAACTGGACCTGGCACAAGGTGTAAGTACCATAAGGTACCCACTATAAGCCACACCAGCCTAGTACATCCAGATATCTATTTTTCCTTAGTACGGGTAAGAGATTCAAACTTTTCTACATGCTGTTAAACCTTGATGAACGCCCAGCTGCGCTTGCAATTTTGATGACTTTACTGTGATCCCTAGTATTGCTTGAAAGGTGGTGAGATTTCACTTGTCTGGGAAAGATCTTCCACAACTTATTTACTTCAGAATGGGCAAGAGAAAGGTCCGCTAAGTCCACAAGGGGCAAAGGGACATTGGAGGGCAGCAAAACATTCAGGGCCCTATTCACAAAGGTAAACATAGATCACAAGTCACAATTTAGACCAAAACTTTAAGCTTAGACCTAAAGTTTAAACTTAGTTCAAAAGTCTGACTTTACTAGTAGTAAAGTTAGACTTTTGGTTTAAGTTTAGACTTTTGGTCTAAGTTTAGCCCAAAAGTCTACACTTAGTCAAAAAGTATAACTTTACTACTAGTAAATTTTGACTTTTTGTCTTAGACTTTTGGTTTAAACATAGACTTTTGGTCTAAGTTTACATTTGTGAATGGGGCCGTCAGAGGAGAACTGTGTTGGAACTGGCATACACAACCATGTTAGAGAAAGTGGAATCATTGTTCGGGACAGAGCATTGTCCACTATGAAGGAGCACCGAGGGCCACAGATAAAAGCAAATATTTTTGAAAGAAAGTAAGCAAAGAAGCCAGTGCTCAGAGTGAAAAATCTTCCTAACACCTCTAATTGTGGCAATTCTAGTTCCACCAATGCTACTGGACTAGTCCTGGCAATAACCCTGCAGGTTCCATGCCGCAACCTCTTGAACTAATAGATCATCCGCCCGTCCCACAGACAAGCCCCCTTTGAGAGACTCACAATCACAAACTGAGCCTGTACTATATTCTGTCTCTGAAGCTATTTGTGGACCCAAAGATGCCCCAATGCAGCAATTGCAGTCAGACATAAATTAACTCGTCTATTGTTATCAAACTATTGGATGTGGTGATGTGTTTAAAGTAATGGCATACTGCCCTACCCATTGTAGGCAACTGAAGTGCAGGGGGCCATAACACCTGCTTGTAATCTATGTAGATCCAGAAGCACTTATTTAAAGATGGCTTTTCTCCCTGATGACAATACTTGAGCACCTATCAGTCCCACTATTGCTCTTGGACCTCGTTTTAATTTTGCTAACTCTTCCACTTCTAAGCCCGACATGCCCAGTGGAGATTTCCACTTGGCGAGTACTTCAAGAGGGTTGAAAGACTCCAGTGATAGAGATATATTAGAAAAAATCGCCTCACCCCTCTAGGAAATTTCAGCTTGAGCCACATAGGACACTACCTTTCCAGGCCTGCACTTTTCCAAAACACTGTTCTGCCATCCTGACTTGGATAATAGTAAGATCTTTATGGTAAATGTGCCCAGCTAAGCCAGACCTAAAAATCTTTTGATGATACAGAATCACTAATCAACAAACTAATCCACTGGATCAGGAGTGTGCAGCATTGCTACTCTGTGATCCAGGATGATATAGTGAGTGTAAAATGTTATCCCCACTCAGGCAGCAACTAGGACTATATTAAAACTATCTTGCCTAGTGCAGCCATAGCAACTGACATTCTAGCACTCGGTCTTAGATCTGACCCTCCACTAGAGTCAGAGATCCAATTCATACCCGCTCCACTGATTAAGTTCACTTTTGGTAGTTTCACTAAGAAGAGAGTACACTTATCCACAAATGTCACCTCCAAGTGCAGTGGATACCCTGAGTACAAAACAATGACTTTCACTGTCAGATCTCCGACTGCCCCGAAATCTCCAAACCCCAGGATTTTATCTCTCTGATATAATGGAGTGCACTTGGAGATTCATTCCCAGTTGACCAAGAATTCTGCTGAAGTGGACAGCTGTCTAATGCAACAGGAGGAACTCTCAGCTTCTGCTAATCACTCTCCCCTCAGACCCCTTGCACAGAGAGAGAGCTATGTTCATTCTTTATCAACCTTGGACTATTTTTACCACACTGCCGGCCAACAAAATGACCTGGAAACTTTAAAGCCAAGAAACCTGAAGGCCATTTCCTGGAACGTGGCTGGATTTACAACTAGGCGAACTAATAGCAATTAGGGAATCTTTATTGATGACTTTGACATCATTTGTTTCTTCCAGGAAACCTGGATAATTACTTATGCATTCAGGCCTGGATACAGATGCCTCCAATTTATGGCTAGGAGTTCCATGGTGGGCAAGGCAGTGGAAGGGTTGTGTACATGTGTGAAAACTTCAGTGCAGGGTCTCGTTAAAGTGACTGCTAGCCCATGCCAGGATATACTGATTTTGAATGTAACTCTGCACAATGGCAAAGACCTACTGTTGGTCAATGTATATTATAGACCTGTCAGCAGTCATAGGGAATCCTCTATAGTTAATGAAAAGCATATTGTATATCTTAGATAGTGGGGTATGGGAGAAAACTTTAGCAAGTACAAACGTTCACTAAGAAAATGAAAAGGAAGTCTACTGTATGTGTACCAGGATCCACAAAACACTCAAGGTCATCCTGATGTTTGATTCATGAGATAAGAACTTGAAGGGAGCTGCCAATTTGCAACTGTGCAAGGAAGATGGAATATTACAGGTGTTGGTGATGTGGATTTCTCGAAGGTTCTGTTGGGTAAATAGTATTCACCTAATTATACAAGAGCAGATTCTCTTTAGCTTAGGGGTCTGCAAATTGGGGTTCAGGCTCCCTTTGGGGGTCCTCTAGTTATTCCAGGTGGGAGGCTGCAGGTTCTGGCCAAGAGAAGCATTATGCTAATAGCAGTGCTTTGTTTTAAGCTGAAAAAATAACCAGCACTAAACCGCTCTGTAATGGGCTGTCACTTACATGTTTTGTCATTTATTGCAATGTTTAAATAAATCTAGATATACTTAAGCATTGCCAATTTAATAGGATAATTGTGAAAATGTTGGAGGGGGTCTGCTGTGGTTTTTTTGATCACTGGGTGGGCACAGCATTAAAATGTTTGAAGACCACTGCTTTCACTCTTGACAAGAGCAGATTCCCCTGAGACTTGGAGGGGTACTGACCTCTCTACTCTTTATCCCGTTGACTGGCTTTATGCTGTGCAACACTTGTCTATCAAAACTTTTATTGAGGTTCCTGCTATCCTGACACCGTTCTATAATTCCATCATTTCCTATATTCCCTGAAAGATAATTAGGATTTCCCTTTAGTTTATCCAGGATACTTATATTAGACTAGATTACAAATGATTACGCAGGAAGACCGCAAATTATATACTGATCACCAAATTGTATTCTTTATCTTTTGCATTGCTGCAACTGAAATCCTTGAATGCCTTATGTGTGTACAATTTAACCTTATTTGATGTTTCACCTCTTTGGTGATTCTGTACTTAAGTAGCATGTTCTTGAGATCCATTTACATAAATTTGCACTTACATAAAATGTAGATCATTTACATTTGGCCTTAAATTTGTAATAAACCTTTGAACTTTACTCTCCCTCTCCGGGATTTAATATGTGACCAAATAGGTTACACTGTTAATTCATTTGAAGTGTTGATTTTAACTCCTGTTACCCCTCGAGACCCCTAAAATGGTCTGTCGGAAGAAGAGAAGCAAGATTCTAGGCCCGAGCATCGTCAGATGATAGCAGAGTGAGGATTGTTAGAATCCTGAGGTAAAGGGAGCTAGAATCCCGTATTCTAGATTAGTTAGTCCCTACAGCCCAGTCCCTAGTTCTCAAGTCCAGAATTTAGACGATTGGAGGAATTTCAGAGACTCAGGAGAATCATATCAGCAGCAGAGGAGTGACTATCAATAGGGCTGTAAATTGCAGTGGTTCATGCTCAGCTTGCGGTGCTTTGTAGAGTTTGGATGGTGTTGTGCGGAGATGTTTTGAATGTTGTGTGAGTGTGGTGATTATTGAAAGAAGTTGAAGCTATTATCGGGTCTGACGTGACCTAGGATCCTGGGATAGTATTAAAAAGTGTAGAAGACACTATATTGTAATTGTTTGGTAAGTTTAGTGGTGCTTGTCATGAGTTGTCGTCAATGGCACAATTGAAATAGGAACTTTATCTTTGCATGCATGTGAGGCCGTTGGTATGATTGATCCCAATACACAGCGTGAACCTATACTAATCTGTATGATACCCCCCATACTAATTTGAATGATACCCCACAGGTCGAGGTTTCGTTCGAAGTGCTTGATTACTTTGATTCTGGTTTGACTGAATATTGTCAATTCTTTAGTGGAGTGGACAAAGGTTATTATATTGTGTTTTGTTATATGTGTTTGATGCTGAGCAGAGTGCATGTGTGCAGATTGTAAAGGAGGGTGAGCCAACGCAAGGAGCGAAATTGACACCACAGTGTGCCATGCTGGTATTGTTCGGTTGGTGCAGTGCCACGCTAGTATTGGTTGCCTATGTCACAAAGGGTTGTGCTGCAATTGGTTGCTGCTGCTGAACAAGGAATTGTGGATAAAGAGTTATTTTCTGATCCAGAACAAAAATGCTTTTGTGATTATTGATATGTGGCTGAAAAGTATTTGTTTTAAGATCATACGAGGTTTGTTTAGAGAAGATGTGTCTATACCTAGTAAAGAGAGAGAAGAGGCATCTTCTGAATATACTCCAGGTCATTATACGGCAATTAATATAGGGCTTCATACATGTATTTGGCTTGGTCAGTGGTACAAGATCACAGAAAAAGAAGGTGCATTGAGGTTTCCACATTATGGGACATATAGGGCCAGATGTATGAAAGCTTTTTGCATTCGCAAACGGTGCGAATGCCCGTTTGAGAATGCAAAAAGCCATTTCAGAATGTATGAAAGATATTCTGAACGCAATTTTAAGAAATCGCTAAAATAGCAATTCCTTAAAATTGCGAACCTCTTTCGAGAGTCGCAAATTGCGACTCTCTAAATAAGAAATCGCAAATAAGGATTCCTTATTTGCGATTTCTTAGCACATGTAAGAAGTAATTCCTAAATGCGAATTTGGCATTTAGGAATCGCTATTTACCACCATGTTGAATCTGGAGGTAACCATGTGCAAATTTTAAAAATGCATTTCAAATGCATTTTTAAAATGTACGTGTGAAGCACACATGCCCTTTTGGCATGTGTGCACCTTACATGTCTTAAAAAATTATTTTGGGGTGCAGCAGAGGGGGCCTTAGGTCCCCAGCACCCTGGGGTTTTGCATTTCCAAAATTACGATTTCTAGTTAAGAAATCTCAATTTTGTAAATGCAAACAATTTGCAGATATGGGCCTACAGGCCCATAGGTGCGAATGGGGCCGGTATCACAATTTGCGATTCGGTAACAGTATTAGCGATTTTTAAGAAATCCCTATTACCGATTCGCAAATGTGATACATTGCATTTTGCGAATCACAAATAGCGATTTCTTAAAAATCGCTATTTCTGACTCGCAAAAGGCCTTCTTGATACATCAGGCCCTTAATTTGAGGATTATTGCAAATTTGAGGAGTGTGTTATATGAGATGAAACCACCTCCTAGACCCTCACAGTATGAGGTGCCAGCCACTTGGGAACATGCTGCTTATGCTAGAGAGATAGTAAGGTATCATTGAAGAGCTTAAAAAGCAGTGCATACTTATGCAGGTGCTAGATGGGATGCTGAACAAAATAGACAGAGAACAGACATAATAGCGGGAGTTAGATTATCCCCAGCCTTAATAAGTAAAGCATTTGAGAGAGAGAAGGAAAAGAAAAAATTAAAAAAACGCAAATGATGGAAATCAAAAAGAGGCAGATGATATGATTGAAGTCAACAACAGTGATTCTGGCAATAGCTTTTTGGATGTATTATTGTCAGAAAGTCGACCTCTGTATAAGGAGACCTAAGTGGAGGGAGGTAACACTAATGGTGGCATAAATAGTGGATTAGCTACTGCCCCAATAAATGTGAATCCTAGTTTAGTGGTGGGAACTCAAGTGAATGTGCATTGTGAACCAATGGGAGAAGGTTTGTGAATTCATGTTCCTGCTAATCCTACTATCCCATACACTGTTGATGTTCTCACTGCCTCAGTTACTATTGGTCCTGTGGTCCCCATGTATAAACCTGATCTTCCAGGAAAGAAAACGTATAATTTGGCTTCCCCTGGTGCTGCAAGTGGTTCAGACAGTGCTGCAACAAGTCCTGATACAAGAGGGTTTGTTGTTCTAGTGCTGACACACACACGTTCTCCATGTGTGGGGAGTGCTGATTCAACTTTGAATCTTTCAGGGTGCAGTTTCATAGGCACATATCAGAGAATGCCAACTTCTGATACACCCATATTGGAGCCCCCTTTAAACTCTGGTGGCTGTGCCCAAGGATGTGG
Organism: Pleurodeles waltl; assembly: GCF_031143425.1. Classification (NCBI taxonomy): domain Eukaryota; kingdom Metazoa; phylum Chordata; class Amphibia; order Caudata; family Salamandridae; genus Pleurodeles; species Pleurodeles waltl. The sequence continues at coordinate 404,466,412 of NC_090450.1, read as the reverse complement.
GAATATGACTAAGGTCCCAGTAGTGTCAGAGAGTCTTAGCACTAAGGAGCTAGACATGTGGGTGAAGTCTTTTAATGCTGATACACCTTCGAGAGAAAGTGGGAGTTCTGAGGTGAGTCAGGGGACAATTCAGTCACCAGAGAGGGGGAACCTGGCGGATACGACCAAACTAAAGTTAGAATCGGATGAGATGATTACCAGGACCCTTGAAATGGCTCGGTTAGATACTTATCATGAAAACAAGCTTGTGTTCATATATAAGGATCTTAGGTGTGCTGGGCAAGTTTATGCCAAATTATCTGAATTGGTTCAAAGATCTGATATAGACTTGAACAAGATCAAAGCCTTGCAGAAGAGTTAACATATGTGCTTTAATGAGGAATACATAGTCTGTATGAGAACTTCTGAGATGAAAATACAAATTAATCAGCTGATTCAACACATTCATAAATGGAATGAGCTAGATAAGTGGAACAATTCATGGGTGAGAAAGAAGGAACCAAAGAAATAGACAGGATAATCACCTCCTCCTGTAGTAGAAGATGCAAATGCATTTAATTTCTTATGGAAGGAAGTGCCTTGTGGAGGTTATTTGCACGTGCCTTGTGTGAGAAAGTAGCCTCTTTCTAGCCTTGTTACCCCCACTTTTGGCCTGTTTGTGAGTATAAGTCAGGGTGTTTTCACTGTCTCACTGGGATCCTGCTAGCCAGGGCCCAGTGCTCATAGTGAAAACCCTATGTTGTCAGTATGTTTGTTATGTGTCACTGGGACCCTGCTAGCCAGGACCCCAGTGCTCATAAGTTTGTGGCCTATATGTATGTGTTCCCTGTGTGCTGCCTAACTGTCTCACTGAGGCTCTGCTAACCAGAACCTCAGTAGTTATGCTCTCTCTGCTTTCCAAATTGTCACTAACAGGCTAGTGACCAATTTCACCAATTCACATTGGCATACTGGTACACCCATATAATTCCCTAGTATATGGTACTGAGGTATCCAGGGTATTGGGGTTCCAGGAGATCCCTATGGGCTGCAGTATTTCTTTTGCCACCCATAGGGAGATCTGACAATTCTTACACAGGCCTGCCAGTGCAGCCTGAGTGAAATAATGTCCACGTTATTTCACAGCCATTTACCACTGCACTTAAGTAACTTATAAGTCACCTACATGTCTAACCTTCGCCTGGTGAAGGTTGGGTGCAAAGTTACTTAGTGTGTGGGCACCCTGGCACTAGCCAAGGTGCCCCCACATTGTTCAGGGCAAATTCCCCGGACTTCGTGAGTGCGGAGACACCATTTCACGCGTGCACTATACATAGGTCACTACCTATGTATAGTTTCACAATGGTAACTCCGAACATGGCCATGTAACATGTCTAAGATCATGGAATTGTCACCCCAATGCCATTCTGGCATTGGGGAGACAATTCCATGATCCCCCCGGTTCTCTAGCACAGAAGCCGGGTACTGCCAAACTGCCTTTCCGGGGTCTCCACTGCAGCTGCTGCTGCTGCCAACCCATCAGACAGGTTTCTGCCCTCCTGGGGTCCAGGCAGGCCTGGCCCAGGAAGGCAGAACAAAGGATTTCCTCTGAGAGAGGGTGTGACACCCTCTCCCTTTGGAAATAGGTGTGATGGCTGGGGAGGAGTAGCCTCCCCCAGCCTCTGGAAATGCTTTGATGGGCACAGATGCTGCCCATCTCTGCATAAGCCAGTCTACACCAGTTTAGGGATCCCCCAGCCCTGCTCTGGCGCGAAACTGGACAAAGGAAAGGGGAGTGACCACTCCCCTGACCTGCACCTCCCAGGGGAGGTGCCCAGAGCTCCTCCCATGTGCCCCAGACCTCTGCCACCTTGGAAACAGAGGTGTTGCTGGCACACTGGACTGCTCTGAGTGGCCAGTGCCATCAGGTGACATCAGAGACTCCTTCTGATAGGCTCTTACCTTTCTTACTAGCCTATCCTCCTTCCTAGGTAGCCAAACCTCCTTTTCTGGCTATTTAGGGTCTCTGCTTTGGGGAATTCTTCAGATACCGAATGCAAGAGCTCACTAGAGTTCCTCTGCATCTCCCTCTTCACCTTCTGCCAAAGGATCGACTGCTGACTGCTCTGGACTCCTGCAAAACAGCAACAAAGTACCAAAGACGACTACTGCAACCTTGTATCGCTTCATCCTGCTGGCTTTCTCGTCTGTTTCCTGGTGGTGCATGCTCTGGGGGTAGCCTGCCTCCTTCTTGCACCAGGAGCTCTGAAGAAATCTCCTGTGGGTTGACTGAATCTTCCCCCTGCAACCGCAGGCAACAAAAGACTGCATCACCGGTCCTCTGGGTCCCCTCTCAGCACAACGAGCGTGGTCCCTGGAACTCAGCAACTCTGTCCAAGTGACTCCCACAGTCCAGTGACTCTTCAGTCCAAATTTGGTGGAGGTAAGTCCTTGCCTCCCCACGCTAGACTGCCTAGCTGGGTACCGCGCGATTTGCAGCTGCTCCGGCTCCTGTACACTCTTCCAGGATTTCCTTCGTGCACAGCCAAGCCTGGGTCCCTGACACTCTAAAGTGCTGTGCACAACCTTCTGAGTTGTCCTCCGGGTTTGTGGGACTCCCTTTTCTGACTTCGGGTGGACTCCAGTTCACTCCTCTTCTAAGAGCCTGTTCCTGTACTTCTGCGGGTGCTGCCTGCTTCTGTGAGGGGTCCCTGACTTGCTGGGTGCCCCCTCTGTCTCCTCATCCAAGTGGCGACATCCCGGTCCCTCCTGGGCCACAGCAGCATCCAAAAACCCTAACCACAACCCTTGCAGCTAGCAAGGCTTGTTTGCGGTATTTCTGCGTGGGAACACCTCTGCAAGCTTCTTCACGACGTGGGACATCCATCCTCCAAAGGGGAAGTTCCTAGTCCTCTTTGTTCTTGCAGAACACAAAGCTTCTTCCACCCGGTGGCAGCTTCCTTGCACCCTCAGCTGGCATTTCCTGGGCATCTGGCCACTCTCGACACTGTCGCGACTTTTGGACTTGGTCCCCTTGTCTTACAGGTACTCAGGTCCGGAAATCCACTGTTGTTGCATTTCTGGTGTTTGTTCTTCCTGCAGAATCCCCATATCACGACTTCTGTGCTCTCTGTGGGTTGTAGGTGCACTTTACACCTACCTTACAGGGTCTTGGGGTGGGCTATTTTTCTAACCCTCACTGTTTTCTTACAGTCCCAGCGACCCTCTACAAGCTCACATAGGTTTGGGGTCCATTCGTGGTTCTCATTCCACTTTTGGAGTATATGGTTTGTGTTGCCCCTATACCTATGTGCTCCTATTGCAATCTATTGTAACTTTACACTGCTTGCATTACTTCCTTTTGCTATTACTGCATATTTTTGGTATTGTGTACATATATCTTGTGTATATTTGGCATCCTCTTACTGAGGGTACTCACTGAGATACTTTTGGCATATTGTCATAAAAATAAAGTACCTTTATTTTTAGTATATCTGTGTATTGTGTTTTCTTATGATATTGTGCATATGACACCAATGGTATAGTAGGAGCTTCGAATGTCTCCTATTTCAGCCTAAGCTGCTCTGCTATAGCTACCTTCTATCAGCCTAAGCTGCTAGAAACACCTCTTCTACACTAATAAGGGATAACTGGACCTGGCACAAGGTGTAAGTACCTCTGGTACCCACTACAAGCCAGTCCAGCCTCCTACACCTTGAAGTAGCAGTGATCTTGCATCATTTATTTGCATGACTTCCCAGGCTGAGGGAAAATCCAGTGGAGTGGTACAAGCAAGTTGAGCGATTTGTGAAGATTTCACAGGTGTTGTGGGTCGATTTGAGCACTCTGTTAGAGATTTTAGTTATGAGTAACTAGTGGGCAGAATGTAAGATAGCTGTTGAATGGCCTGATTCAGATCTACGAAGGGGCTTAGTGAAGAAAGGTGCTTCACCTTTGTGGATAAAAAAGTATCAGCAGGTGACAACATTCTTAAAGTTGAATATATTGCCTAAATATATTGATTGGATTAAGTTTGATAGAACAACTCAGGAACCTAAAGAGTCGATTCATGCTTATTATGAGAGACTGTTGCAGACATTTAAGCATTATAGAGGAATGGAGACGCTTGAGCCCAAGGATAAAGAACATTTTGTTTCGAGGTTTGTGACAGGATCGAGACTTGAAAATAGCATGATTATTCAACAGCATGTGATTTGTTGGCAGTATGAATCAGTTGATGAAATTTTGAGGTATACAAAATACTGTAGTGATGAAACTGAGATGAAACAGAAGAAGTTGAAGGAGAAGTACATGTTTGCTCAAATGTTGGGGGCTCAGAGACATAGTCAGCTCCAGCCATTTGAAGGGAATGTTGGTGCTATGCCAGGTGTGTATCAGTAGGGTACTACTGCGATGCAGGCTAGAGGTCAAGGAGTTCCAATAGATGCTATTACAGTGATGGATGTGGGTAGTTTGAAGAAGACATCCCCTTGTCAACAGAATATTGTCTTAACCAAGCTAATCAGCTCAGAATGCAGGGTTCGTACAACCCCAGAATAACAACCCCGTACAGATGCAAAATCTGAAACGGAGAGGGCAGAATTCCAATGTACCACAAGCTCCAGTGATGCAAGTTGCACAACCCCCGATGATACAGCAAATGGTGAGTGGCGGCATATTGGAATCCAATCAAGTTCCAAATATGAATTCAAATGCATTTCAAGACAATAATCCTTTTTAACAGTTTCCTTTGTTAGAGATCCTTGAGAACTATGACTTCGATCAATCAGCCTGAAGGTGCCTGAGTAGTGAGGAAGATTTTGTGATTGGCACAGACCTGGAGGTAGACCAAAGTGGTCCATCCATAGGTGGTGAGGTGAATGGCCACCCTGTGTCATTTGTGTGGTTGACACTTCTGCTACCCGTCCTACTCTAAGAACAGTAGAAGTTCCATATCTACCCCTTTTGTGAAAAATTATCCAAGTTATAGGAGTTGCGAATAAACAAATAATAACCCAAGAAACAACAGCAGTGCCAGTGAGAATAAGGCCCTTTGATGATAATCATCAATTTGTGGTGTGTGATTCTAGTCCAGTGAATCTCTTTGGAAGAGATTTACTTTGCAATTTGAATTGCATCATATACTTTACACAGAAAGGCATAGAGATGCAAACTCATGATCAATATGTCACCTTTAAATTGGCATACAATGGCCCTTGCTCTACATTGTTTACCATGGTGACCACTGATGATTTACCACCAAACCTTGAAGATGTAGTCAGATCTGAGGTTTGGGATTTTTGAGGAAAGACATTGGGTTGATCAAAGGTGGTGAACCCATCCAAATAACAGTGAAGCCAAGTGCTGAATATCTGAGAGCACCCGAGTATAATGTGACACCTGAAACAATTGCTGGGATTACTCCAGTAATTGAGTCTATGATCCAACAAGGAATCCTAAAGGAGATTATGGGGAGTCCATGCAACTCACACATTATGGGCTTACAGAAGTACAATTGGTAACATTGCATCGTTGAAGACCTGAGGAAAGTGAACAACATTGTTGTTCCTTGTTGTCCTGTGGTACCGAATCCAGCAGTGATTTTGATCCAGCTTCCGTATGAGGCTGTGTGGTTAACAGGATGAAGTTGAACTTTATTGAGATGCTGTTTGTAACGGGCTGCAATATGTCCTGGTGATTGTTTGAATCTTCTTACGTTGGGTTGAAGCTTACCCAACCACAAGATATGATAGCCTCATGTAGAAAAATTGTTGTTGAGAGAGCTCATACCCAGGTTTAGCATTCTGACTTTTCTGGAATCAGATTGCAGGACTCATTTTAATAATTAGGTCCATAGATTGTTGTACACAGCACTGCAAGTGTAACAGAGACTACATTGCAGCCATTGACCTGAGGCTTCGGTCTTGTTGAACAGGTGAAAGGGACATTGAAATTCTGATTGTCCAAAGTGTGTACTTCGACATCTATGGAATGGCCTGATCCTTTGTCTCTTGTGTTGATGAGTCTTTGCAGTGTACCTGATCCGAAAACAGGATTGTCCCCCCATGAGATCATCATGGGCAGAGCTATGAGATTGCCAGCTATTTAGGTGAATGCACTTGTTAACATTACAGGTGATATGATCCTTGATTACTGGAAAATTACTGGTGTTGTGGATTTCTCAAAGGTTCTGTAGGTTTAATTGGTATTCACCTAGTTAGACAAGAGCAGATTCATTTTAGCTCTTGACAAGAGCAGATTACCCTGAGACTTGGAGGGGTAGAGACCTCTCTGCTCTTTAACCTGTTGATTGGCTTTATGCTATGCAACATCTCTCCATTAGAACTTCTGCTGAGATTTCTGCTATACTGACACTTTCCTATACTTCCATCATTTTCTATATTTCCCGAAAGATAGTTAGAATTTCCCTATAGCCTTGCTAGGATACTTAGATTACATTAGGTTGCCAATGATTAGATAAGAAGACTGTGACTTACAAATTGATCATCAAATGTTATTACTTATCTTTTGTTTTGCTGCAACTGATATAGTTGTATGCCTTATGCTTCTAAAACTTAACCTTATTCAACTCTTCACCTCACCTTTGGTGATTCTGCACTTATATAACATGTTCTTGAGATTCATTTACATATATTTGCTCAGAATTTTACTCTATGTCTCTGGAATTTAATGTATGAGTAAATAGGTTACACTGTTAATTGATTTTAAGTGTTGATTTTAACTCCCTTTACCCTTCAATACTCCTAAAAAGGTCTGTTGAAGAAGAAAAATAAGAATATGGGCCCCAGCATCAGCACAACAATCCTCAAACTAGTTTCTGAAATTGTACTGAACAAGCCTTAACCCTGTCGTTAGCCAACACTAAAGCAGCCTCAAAGTCACAGAAAGGAGGGAAGGCCCCGAGCCCTGACAAAATATCAGCAGATCTCTATTGTTCTAACCTCGATTTATGGTTCACATAAATTAACATCTTGAGCAATGCTGTCCTCCAGGGAAGCCCGATCTGTAGGAAAGTACCATCTTCTTTGGCATGTTACCCCCATGTTTACCTGTATGTCAGTATGTTTTTGCCTGTCTCACTGGGATCCTGCTGGTCAGGACACCAGTGCTCATAGTTAATGGCCTAATGTGTGTGTCTGTATTGTGCATGACTGTGTTACTGAGGCCTTGCTAACCAGAACCTCAGTGCTTATCTCTGCTTTTAAATTTGTCACTGTAGGCTAGTAACTTCATTTACCAATTTCAATTGGCACACTGAACCCCCCCTTATAAGTCCCTAGTACATGGTGCCTAGGTACCCAGGGCATTGGGGTTCCAGGAGATCCATATAGGCTGCAGCATTTCTTTTGCCACCCATAAGGAGCTCAGACAAACCCTTGCACTGGCCTGCCATTGCAGCCTGCGGGAAATAACACACACGTTATTTCACAGCCATTTTCACTGCACTTAAGTAATTTCATTCATTCATTTGACTTTATTTCGGTAGTTAAAAACATACCATAAAAGTACAGTGCACATCAAATTTTTAAAAGAACACTGAAGATAGAAACACAATAAAAAAGTTAAAAAGATTAAAGAAAATTTTAAGGTCCAAGCAAAATAAACAACAAAGTGTGTGTCTCTTAATAATAAACAAATTCCGCTCAACGAGAGACCAGTTCCATAAATCCATAAATAATCAATAGTGTAGTGAACCAGTATCTATATGCTACAAATTGAAAGCTAAAATCATACATCCAAGTTCAATAAATATACATAAATAAATCTAAGAATTAGCTACCAAGTCTTGTTCCTTAAAATTGCTAATCTAAAACGCCAGATTGATTCGAGAAATTTTGCCACTGGTAAAACTATCTGGACGGATGAATCCGATTTTAATATTCTCTCAACATGAAAACAAGACCTTGCACCTATGTGTTTGCAAAGCGGGATCATGGCAATGAAAGAAAACATGTGAAACAGACTCTTCACTTTTGCAACCCATCGGGCAGAACTTAGATCTGTTGGTGGAACTGGACCATTTATACGTTAGGGAGCACAAAGGGAGAGACCCTATTCTAAACCTAATAAAAAGGGCACGTGCAAATGGAGATAACGCTACGTCCATAAAGGGCTTAAATTCATAATGGCATTTGACTGATAAATAATTATCAGACATAGACAACAGGACAGACTTGGCAAATTGAACAATCTGGACATTGTGCCAAAAAGCATCCTTCAACAGCTGCACAGCATTTTTAGGAATGGAGGAAGGATCCAACCAATAGGACCCTAGGCCAGGGTGAGTGAAGGATCGTTCAACGAAGGCACACCATTTGGTTTTGGTAATAGAATTGCGGCCCACCAATTTAAGAAGCCCACAACGAAATGGAATAAGGGATCTGTTGTCCATAACCGAATCCAGAACAACAGGGGCCTTAAAGCAGCAATCTGCAAAATTGAGAAAAGGTTTGGGTCCATTCGGATGGGCAGAGATGGTGTGCTGGATGGAACTTTTAGCAGCATTTTCAAGAACTGATTTTCTGCCCTTGCCAGATTCGCCAAGTTGCAGTGGCCCCAGAGTTCAGCACCATATAGAGCCCCCCCCCCCGGCTTGAGATTTGTATATTTCAAGGGCAGGGGACATTGCAAATTTGGGAGATCTAGAGGCAAATCTTACAATGCCACCCGCCCTTTGCTTCAGGCACAGTAAAGATTTCTGGCGATGGGCGCGCCAAAGATGTGAGTCTTCCAATTTAATGCCTAAATAATCAAAAGTGCCCACTCTTTCCAAGGGAACATCTTCTAAATATACCAGCCTCTTAATTTTACGCCTGGTATCCCCAAAGACCATATATTTTGTTTTTGCTGAATTGATTTCCAACCCATGGTCGTTGCAAAACTCTGTAAATTTAGAGAGCAGTCTGGAAAGGCCCGTAGCAGTACGCGAGAGTAGCAAGGTATCGTCCGCAAACAAAAGACAGGGGAGCTTCTGCCCACCCAAGCTGGGGGCATCACCATGGCAGTCTGAGAAGTATGGAATACATGCATTAATAAACAGAAGGAACAGGGTAGGCGAAAGAACGCACCCCTGCCTCACACGATGGGCTGTTGGAAAAGCTGGGGTCAGATCACCGGCCAGACCCCAGCAAACTTTGGCACAGTTGTCAGAGTAAAGCTCCTTGATGATGTTGATCATGGAACCCGGGACTCCAGTATTACTTAGGACCTCCCAGAGCTTGGTACGCGGGACGAGGTCGAACGCAGATTTCAAATCAACAAAGGCCACAAATAAATGGCCTTGGTCTGCGTCTACGATCTTCCACTTGATGGTAGTAAATCAGAAAACCTGGTCGATGGAACTGACCTTGTCCCTAAATCCAGCCTGGAGATGGCTTAAAACCTGAATTTTCGTTATCCAATGTTTTACTCTGGATAGCAACTGGAAAAAGAATATTTTCTGCAAGTTGTCTAATAAGCTAATGGGTCTATAATTCCCTGAGAAGCTATTATCTCCTTTTTTGTGAATGGGGACAATAATTGCCATCTTCCACGAGTCTGGGTAAGATCGAGTTGCCATGGCAGTATTCGATACCTTATTGATGTACCGGGTCCACACGGATAAGTCTGATTTATACAGATCCGAGGGGATACCGTCTGGGCCGGGAGCCTTCCCTCTTCTTTGTGCACAAATTGCCAGCTCTGTTTCTTTTAAAGTAAAGGGCAGCATAGGCAGGATAACACAATAAAGAATCTGTAAAAATATTGTCAGAATCCGGCCAAGAACCGTACAGTTCCCCAAAGTGGGAGAGCCAAGTTTCTGCATCAATGTGGCATTCAGGAATAGATGACAGGGCAGGATCTCTACGTGAAACCAGAATCCAAAAAAGTTTGGCATCACGAGCACAGGCCGCCTCCGCCAGACACTCCCATAGGTTTTCCTCATATTTGAGTTTAGATAACTTGCGAGTAGAAACATAGGTGGTCATTCTGACCCTGGCGGTCTTTGACCGCCAGGGCGGAGGACCGCGGGAGCACCGCCGACAGGCCGGCGGTGCTCCAATGGGGATTCCGACCGCGGCGGTAAAGCCGCGGTCGGACCGGCACCACTGGCGGGGTCCCGCCAGTGTACCGCGGCCCCATTGAATCCTCCGCGGCGGCGCAGCTTGCTGCACCGCCGCGGGGATTCCGACCCCCCCTACCGCCATCCAGATCCCGGCGGTCGGACCGCCGAGATCCGGATGGCGGTAGGGGGGGTCGCGGGGCCCCTGGGGGCCCCTGCAGTGCCCATGCCACTGGCATGGGCATTGCAGGGGCCCCCGTAAGAGGGCCCCTACATGTATTTCACTGTCTGCTGCGCAGACAGTGAAATACGCGACGGGTGCAACTGCACCCGTCGCACAGCTTCCACTCCGCCGGCTCGATTCCGAGCCGGCTTCATCGTGGAAGCCTCTTTCCCGCTGGGCTGGCTGGCGGTCTGAAGGCGACCGCCCGCCAGCCCAGCGGGAAAGTCAGAATTACCGCCGCGGTCTTTCGACCGCGGAACGGTAACCTGACGGCGGGACTTTGGCGGGCGGCCTCCGCCGCCCGCCAAGGTCAGAATGAGGGCCATAGTTTCTTCTCACATGTATAATAGCATCCCGATTCTTTAACTTTAGAGCTTTAGACAGAAGGCTCTTGGCCACCCGGCACTTCTTATCAAACCATTTGCAATTGGATACAGAGGGTTTCCTTTGGGTTATAGGAGATTTAGTAAAAAGCTCCTTGAGGTCCGCAAAGAGAGCTACATGGGAAGACATAGGCCCTCATTCTGACCTTGGCGGACCGCGGCGGTAATTCTGACTTTCCCGCTGGGCTGGCGGGCGGTCGCCTTCAGACCGCCAGCCAGCCCAGCGGGAAAGAGGCTTCCACGATGAAGCCGGCTCGGAATCGAGCCGGCGGAGTGGAAGCTGTGCGACGGGTGCAGTTGCACCCGTCGCGTATTTCACTGTCTGCGCAGCAGACAGTGAAATACATGTAGGGGCCCTCTTACGGGGGCCCCTGCAATGCCCATGCCAGTGGCATGGGCACTGCAGGGGCCCCCAGGGGCCCCGCGACCCCCCCTACCGCCATCCGGATCTCGGCGGTCCGACCGCCGGGATCTGGATGGCGGTAGGGGGGGTCGGAATCCCCGCGGCGGTGCAGCAAGCTGCGCCGCCGCGGAGGATTCAATGGGGCCGCGGTACACTGGCGGGACCCCGCCAGTGGTGCCGGTCCGACCGCGGCTTTACCGCCGCGGTCGGAATCCCCATTGGAGCACCGCCGGCCTGTCGGCGGTGCTCCCGCGGTCCTCCGCCCTGGCGGTCAAAGACCGCCAGGGTCAGAATGACCACCATAATTTCTGAGGAAGATAATACAATAGAATCATCAAAGAGCTGGTGACAGGAAACCAAGGCGCAGAGCTTATTGTTAAACAGATTGGATTTAAAAAACGAAGGCCATCTCACCACACGCCTATTGCTGGACAATTCCAGCAAATCATTGGGAGCATCCGGAACGTGGGGCGGTGCGTGCCCTGTAAATAGAGCTGCATTGTATACAATTTGTAAAGGGGCGTGGTCACTAGTACAGCGATAACCCACCTCTACATTAATTATACAATGCCAAACTCGTAGATCAAAGATGACGTAATCCAGAATACTACTATAGCATCCTCTAAAAAAGGTAGGTCTAACAGGATTGTCGTTTGTAAATCGGCCATTTCCAAAGCGAAGGCCGTATGTTACTGCAAGATCTATTATCTGTGACACCCTAGGGGGAGGAATAAGTGGCATAGATTGACGTAAAAGCGGGGGAACATTCCACACTTCATCTTCAGCCTGAGTAGACTCGGCGAAAGCTGAGTCAAGTTCAATTTGAACGTTAAGATCACCTGCAATAATGACACAATATTTAAAATGAAGTTCAGATAGAAGATTATGCAGCAGATGGATAGTGTCAGACTGATGATTAGAGGGGCCTGGTCTGTTATAGATATTAATGCATAACACAGGAGTGCCTAAATTTGGCCATATTGCTATTGCTAGGATGTCACAAGAGTCGACAGCAATTTCCTTTACCCTGCCCTTCTCAGACAACTTGACCCAGGTACATAGTCCCCCAATCGCCCTTCCCCTAGGAGACTGAATCGCCTTTTTAGTAAAAGAACAAAAGCCTTGCCTATACACACAATCCGTTGCCCAGGTTTCCTGAAACATACAGATGGAAAAGGATTCAACATAAGCCCCCACCCAGAATCAGACAATTTACTCTTAATGCCTGCCACGTTCCAAGACAATAAGTTCCCTGAAGCATGTAGGGTGCTACAAGTAGGCATGCAAAAGTCAACATCCGGAACTGGATTGGGGATTGCATTAACAGTGCAGGATAAAGCAGTTGGAGTGGTAACACCCAAGCCGAGTGGAAATCTTTGAGGTGACGCGGCCTGCGAGTGTGGAGCGCTGAGTTTGCAGGAATTAGTAGGGCGTAGTCAATCCACATCAGATATATCCCCTAAGAAAACAGGGTCTCGGGTATTAGCACCTTTAGGGTTGCAAACCAAGGCAGCCCCATCAGCAGGGAAAGACAACAGACCAGGAAAGACAACAGAAACAGAAACATTACGAGGAATTATCTTAACCCTGGGTGGACGAGAGGGCAAGATCTTATGACCCGTAACGGCAAACATTCTCTAAAATGTATATCAGAGTCCGTTCTTAGCAGGTTGCGAGCTTCCATCTGCAGGAGCCCCATAACTAACGCGGGGCTAACAAGATTGATTTTAATAGTATCCCGCCCACCAGGACAACCTCGCCCACGTGAGGCAGAAACAATATCGGCATGGATAATAGAGCCACAGCCCCTGGTGTGGCGAATCCAATACAACACCTTATTAATAAGAGAAGAAGTATCTTCCCTCATGTGAGATATAAGAGGGGGGACATTATACATGTAAATACAGTTTTGAATAGGCACTTGAGTAGGATGGGCCACAGATTGGTCGGGGTTAGAAAGAGAAGATATCAGATTTGCTGGCAATAGGGCCGAATATTTTCCGTGGAGTGTCCTATGGGAGGGGCCCTTGTTGAATTCCCGTGGCAATGGAGAAGCTGCTGGTAATACAGCAGGAACCGGTGGACAGGGAGATTGAGCTGGCGCTGAGATCGAAGTACACTGAGAGGTTGAATCTGATTTTTTGAGGAGTTTGAGGACCTCAAACAGTAGACCCTACAGCTCCCCAACTTCTCATTTTAGGCTAGAAACCATTGTTAAAACTTCTTCTCCGGGAGGATCACAGTTGGAGTTAGGAAGCGCAGGAGTCAAAAACTGTTTGGCACCCGCCAAGTCTGGTTGATCCAGGACAGAGAACCGATTTGCACAGGAAATCCCACTAAGAATGGGGTCGAGGAAAGTTGCATCCGAATTGGCAACAAAGCCAGGTGGGGATGAATAATTGGGCAAACTCGACAACCTAGAAGAGGCAGGAACTTGAACTGGAATTTTTGAAGGCTGAGCATCGGTAGAGATGTTAGGAGCTGTTGTTAAAAACGGGAGTAGGGTTCCAGGTTTTAGTCTCTTGCAGGCATTACCCTCTTTTTCCTTAAGGATAGATTCCACTTCCTCGATGAAATTGTCAATTTCTCTATAGACGCAATTGGAATGAATTTGCGTTACTCTATTGGATTTGGAGGTTTTGGACTTGACTGAAGCAGGATCAGGACTGGAGCGGACCTTACGCTTCCCCATGCTGAATAAAAGAAAAATGAAAAAAGAAAAAGAGCTCGCTCAGCACCCTAAAAAAACACAGCAAAAAGAATAAAAATTAAGGGATGTATGCAATTTAAAGGGGGACTTGGCCCCGCCCCCAGGTGCCGATTCAAGAAATCCTTGCTTCCTCCTTCGTGAGCGCGTCCCGCGAAGCGGGTGCGCTAAGCAATTTAAAGGGGGACTTGGCCCCACCCCCGCCCCCAGGTGCCGGTTCAAGAAGTCCTTCCTTCCTCCTTCGTGCTAAGCAATTTAAAGGGGGACTTGGCCCCGCCCCCGGGTGCCGGTTCAAGAAGTCCTTCCTTCCTCCTTCGTGAGCGTAATTTATAAGTCACCTATATGTCTAACCTTCACTTTCTGAAGGTTAGGTGCAAAGATACTAAGTGTGAGGGCACAGGTGCACTAGCAAAGGTGCCCCCACATAGTTCAGGGCCATTTCCCCGGACTTTGTGAGTACGGGGATGCCATTACATGCATGCACTACATATAGGCCAATACCTATATGTAGCTTCACAATGGTAACTCTGAATATGACCACATAACATGTCTAAGATTATGGAATTGTCCCCTCATTCCAAATATGGTATTGGGGCGCAAATTACATGCATCCTGGGGGCTCCACAATGGACCCCCGGTACTGCCAAACCGGCTCTCTGAGGCTTCTGCTGCAGCTACAGCTGCTGCTACCTCACAAACAGGGTTCTGCCCTCCTGGGGTCTGGGCAGCCCAGTCCCAGGAAGCCTGAACAAAGCATTTCCTCTGAGAGCAGGGTGTTACACCCTCTCTCTTTGGAAATAGGTTTTAAAAGTTGGGGAGGGGTAGCCTCCCCCAGCCTCTGGAAATGCTTTTAAGGGCACACATGGCGCCCTCCTTGCATAAGCTAGTCTACACCGGTTCAGGGGCTCCTTGTCCCCTGCTCTGGCGTGAAACTGGACAAAGGAAAGGGGAGTGACCACTTCCCTGTCCATCACCACCCTAGGGGTGGTGATCAGAGCTCCTTCAGTGTGTCCCAGACTTCAGCCATCTTGCTTTGCAAGGTGTGGGGGCACTCTGGAGTCCTCTGAGTGCCCAGTGCCAGCAGGTGACATCAGACCCCTCCTGATAGGTCCATACCTGATAAGGTAGCCACTCCCCCTCTCAGGGCTACTTGGGGTCTCTCCTGTGGGTTCTCTTCAGATTCTGCTTGCAAGTTTCCTTCAGGAATCCTCTGCAACTACTACTTCATCCTCTGACCTCGGATCAACCGCAGCCTGCTCCAGGAACTGCTGTAACAGCAACAAAGTATCCACAAGGGATACTTTTCCTCTGCAACTTCAGCTCCAGCCAGAAACTGCAACAGTTTCCATGGTGTGCACACTCTGAGGACTCCCTGTCTTCACCCTGCACCAGAAGGACCGAAAAAAATCTCCAGTGGGGTGACGGAGTCACTCCCCTGCTCCAGCAGGCACCTTCTAAGACAACGACCAATACCCTTGGACTCCTCTCACAGTGACAAGCTTGCTCCTAAGGACACAGAGGTTGGATCCATCGACATACACTGTCCTGAGGTCCTGATGATGCAATGTGGAGGAGGTAAGACCTTGCCTTCCCTGAGAGCGACGCTACCCCTGTGTACTGTGTCTTCTTCACCTCCTGAGACCTCTATGCACTATTTGCAAAATTCCTTCATGCATTGCCTGGCCCAGGTCCCCAGCACTCAATCCTGTGACGCTTAACTCGCTGAGTTGTTCTCCGGCCGCATGGGACCTTCCTTTGCTGTGCTGCACCAACTGCATTTTGCACCTCTTTTGTCCCCATGTCCTGGGACTCATGTGGGTGCTGGCTGGCATCCTGAGTGCTCTCTCAAGTGCTGAGTGCCCCCTCTTCCTGCTCACACAGAGTTAAAGCCCCCAGGTCCCTCCTGGGTCCATCCAGTGCCGTTTTGATGCAAAACGCACTTTTGTTGTAACCAAGACTTGTTGGTGACTTTCAACACGAAATTACATATGCATCCATCTTCTCATTTTGGGACATCCTTTGCATTATGCAGGAACCCACCGGCATCTTCCTAGGGTGCATTCCT
Organism: Pleurodeles waltl; assembly: GCF_031143425.1. Taxonomy (NCBI): domain Eukaryota; kingdom Metazoa; phylum Chordata; class Amphibia; order Caudata; family Salamandridae; genus Pleurodeles; species Pleurodeles waltl. The sequence continues at coordinate 404,450,589 of NC_090450.1, read as the reverse complement.
GTAGTCTTCGACTAACTGGGGACTCTTCTTTTGCACCCTCTTCTGGGTTGGCAGGGGCTCTTGTACTTCCTGGAACTTCTTTCAACTTCTGGACTTGGTCCCCTTCCTTTGCCGGTCTTCAGTTCCAGGAATCCAGCAGTTGTTGTTTGCAGACTTGGTTGGTTACTGCAAAATCCCGATCACGAGGTGTAGTGCATCCTAAGGAAACTTGCAGTACTTTACTCCTGCTATTCTGGGCTCTGGGGTGGGGTAATTTACTTACCTTTACTGTATTCTTACTCTCCTAGTGATTCCTCACAAACTGCACTTGTCTAGGGGGGAATTTTGTGGTTCGATTCCACTTTCTTAGTACTGTATATGGTTTGTGTTGCCCTTGGACCTATTTTCTTCAATTGCATTCTATAGCATTTCCTATTGTTTGCATTGTTCTATGACTATTTACTTGTCTAATTTTGGTGTCCAGTGTATATATTGTGTAGAATACTTACCTCCAGAAGGAGTATTGTCTCTAAGATATTTTTGGTACTGTGTCACCGAAATAAATACCTTTATTTTTGGTAACACTGAGTATTGTCTTTACTTGTGTATAATACTGTGTAACTATAAGTGGTATTGCATGAGCTTTGCATGTCTCCTAGTTCCGCCTAAGCTGCTCAGCTATAGCTCCCTCTATCAGCCTAAGCTGATATAACACTACTACTTCACTAATAAGGGATAACCGGACCTGGTATAAGGTGTAAGTACCCAAGGTACCCACTACAAACCAGGCCAGCCTCCTCAATTGGTGGTGCAGCGGTGGGATAAGTACTTGCAATTGCTTTACCACTTTGTTACCTGTGCTTTTCACAAGAAAAGCTTGCTCCAATACTTGGAGCATATATCATATATACCTAGAAACAATTTTCTAACTTCTAAAAAGTTCTTTAAACTTTGCAAACGTTTTTACAGTCTTGAAAGGTTTTCATCTTTTCTCTAAAAAGTTAGCTCTGTTATTCTACTAACATTTTACTCACTTTCCTAAACTTTTTTCTTTCAATATGTCTTCCATAGATGCTACCTCTAGAGTTGTGAAAACAACATATGAAAATCTTAACTTTAAAGGTTTGAGGGGTCTCTGTATTGAAAGAAGTTTAGGGATTGGGCAGAACCCCAATAAGGAGTTCCACTTAAATCTTCTCCTCCAAGATGACCAGGGACTCAGCACTAGTCCAGATCAGACAGGGGAAGAAGTAGAGGATACCTCCAACCAGGAAGGCTCAGAGAAGTATGATGACAATCCTAGGTAGGGTCCTTCCACAGACCTGTCTGTCAACAACCCCCCTAGTATAACTGGTAGTGGGAAGGGTTCACACACAAGTAGGGCTCCCTTCACCCCTAGAGGCCAGGTCACTAGAGTGGCCCATGTTAGAGATAGATCTGCCTCTGCACAGTCTCCTGTTACCTCTGTTTCAGAGGCTTCACACAATTCTAACCATGAGGACCAGTCCCTAGATAGGGAACTCAGAAAGCTGAGGTTAGAGGACGCTAGACTGAGGCTAATGCAGCAACAGTTGGCCTTAGACAGGGAATCCCTGGCTGTGGAGAAAGAGAGGCAGCATTTGGGTTAGTTCCCCATGGTGGCAGCAGCAGTTTTAGAAACTCAAATGCTAAGGAACCTTGATTTGATTCTAGAAATCTGCACAAAGTTGTTCCTCCTTACAAGGATGGTGTAGGAGGCTGGACTGGCTTGTAGTGAGTACCAAGGGGTACTTACACCTTGCACCAGGCCCAGGTATCCCTTATTAGTGTAGAGGGGTGTCTAGCAGCTTAGGCTGATAGAAAAGGTAGCTTAGCAGAGCAGCTTAGGCTGAACTAGGAGACGAGTGAAGCTCCTACAGTACCACTAGTGTCATATGCACAATATCATAAGAAAACACAATACACAGATATACTAAAAATAAAGGTGCTTTATTTTTATGACAATATGCCAAAGTATCTCAGTGAGTTACCTCAGTATGAGGATAGCACATATACACAAGATATATGTACACAATACCAAAATATGCAGTAATAGCAATAGAAAACAGTGCAAACAATGTATAGTCACAATAGAATGCAATGGGGGCACATAGGGATAGGGGCAACAAAAACCATATACTCTAGAAGTGGAATGCGAACCACGAATGGACCCCAAACCTATGTGACCTCGTAGAGGGTCGCTGGGACTGAAAGAAAACAGTTAGGGTTAGAAAAATAGCCCAACCCAAGACCCTGAAAAGTGGGTGCAAAGTGCACCTAAGTTCCCCAAAGAGCACAGAAGTCGTGATAGGGGAATTCTGCAGGAAAGACCAACACCAGCAATGCAACAACGATGGATTTCCAGATGAGAGTACCTGTGGAACAAGGGGACCAAGTCCAAAAGTCACGATCAAGTCGGGAGTGGGCAGATGCCCAGGAAATGCCAGCTGTGGATGCAAAGAAGCTGCCACCGGATGGTAGAAGCTGAGGATTCTGCATGAACGACAAGGGCTAGAAACTTCCCCTTTGGAGGATGGATGTCCCACATCGTGAAGAGTTGTGCAGAAGTGTTTTCATACAGAAAGACCGCAAACAAACCTTGCTAGCTGCAAGGGTCATAGTTAAGGTTTTTGGATGCTGCTGTGGCCCAGGAGGGACCAGGATGTCACCAATTGTGTCAGGGGACAGAGGGGGTGCCCAGCAAGATAAGGAGCCCTCTCAGAAGCAGGCAGAACCCGCAGAAGTGCCAGAACAGGCACTACGAAGTGGAGTGAAATGGTGCTCACCCGAAGTTGCACAAGAGAGTCCCACGCCGCCGGAGGACAACTCAGAAGGCCGTGCAATGCAGGTTAGAGTGCTGTGGACCCAGGCTTGGATGTGCACAAAGGAAATCTTCGTGGAGTACACAGGAGCCGGAGTAGCTGCAAAAGACGCGGTTCCCAGCAATGCAGTCTGGCGTGGGGAGGCAAGGACTTACCTCCACCAAACTTGGACTGAAGAGTCACTGGACTGTGGGAGTCACTTGGACAGAGTTGCTGAGTTTAAGGGACCTCGCTCGTCGTGCTGAGAGGAGACCCAGAAGACCGGTGATGCAGTTCTTTGGTGCCTGCGGTAGCAGGGGGAAGATTCCGCCGACCCACAGGAGATTTCTTCGGAGCTTCTAGTGCAGAGAGGAGGCAGACTACCCCCACAGCATGCACCACGAGGAAAACAGTTGAGAAGGCGGCAGGATCAGCGTTACAGTGTCGCAGTAGTCGTCTTTGCTACTTTGTTGCAGTTTTGCACGCTTCCAGCGCGGTCAGCAGTCGATTCCTTGGCAGAAGGTGAAGAGAGAGATGCAGAGGAACTCTGATGAGCTCTTGCATTCGTTATCTAAAGAATTCCCCAAAGCAGAGACCCTAAATAGCCAGAAAAGAAGGTTTGGCTACTTAGGAGAGAGGATAGGCTAGCAACACCTGAAGGAGCCTATCAGAAGGAGTCTCTGACGTCACCTGCTGGCCCTGGCCACTCAGAGCAGTCCAGTGTGCCAGCAGCACCTCTGTTTCCAAGATGGCAGAGGTCTGGAGCACACTGGAGGAGCTCTGGGCACCTCCCAGGGGAGGTGCAGGGGAGTGGTCACTCCCCTTTCCTTTGTCCAGTTTCGCGCCAGATCAGGGCTGGGGGATCCCTGAACCGGTGTAGACTGGCTTATGCAGAGATGGGCACCATCTGTGCCCATCAAAGCATTTCCAGAGGCTGGGGGAGGCTACTCCTCCCCAGCCCTGACACCTTATTCCAAAGGGAGAGGGTGTAACACCCTCTCTCTGAGGAAGTCCTTTGTTCTGCCTTCCTGGGCCAAGCCTGGCTGGACCCCAGGAGGGCAGAAACCTGTCTGAGGGGTTGGCAGCAGCAGCAGCTGCAGTGAAACCCCGGGAAAGGCAGTTTGGCAGTACCCGGGTCTGTGCTAGAGACCCGGGGAATCATGGGATTGTCTCCCCAATACCAGGATGGCATTGGTGGGGCAATTCCATGATCTTAGACATGTTACATGGCCATATTCAGAGTTACCATTGTGAAGCCACACATAGGTAGTGACCTATATGTAGTGCACGCGTGTAATGGTGTCCCCGCACTCACAAAGTCCGGGGAATTGGCCCTGAACAATGTGGGGGCACCTTGGCTAGTGCCAGGGTGCCCACACACTAAGTAACTTAGCACCCAACCTTTACCAGGTAAAGGTTAGACATATAGGTGACTTATAATTTACTTAAGTGCAGTGTAAAATGGCTGTGAAATAACGTGGACGTTATTTCACTCAGGCTGCCGTGGCAGGCCTGTGTAAGAATTGTCAGAGGTCCCTATGGGTGGCAAAAGAAATGCTGCAGCCCATAGGGATCTCCTGGAACCCCAATACCCTGGGTACCTCAGTACCATATACCAGGGAATTATAAGGGTGTTCCAGTATGCCAATGTAAATTGGTAAGATTGGTCACTAGCCTGTTAGTGACAATTTGGAAAGAAATGAGAGAGCATAACCACTGAGGTTCTGATTAGCAGAGCCTCAGTGAGACAGTTAGTCATAACACAGGTAACACATACAGGGCACACTTATGAGCACTGGGGCCCTGGCTGGCAGTGTCCCAGTGACACATACAACTAAAACAACATATATACAGTGTAATATGGGGGTAACATGCCAGGCAAGATGGTACTTTCCTACAGATGGTGATGACCTCTATAAGTGGTTTGCTACACTTGAAAGGGCCTGTAAAGTTCAGAGGATCCCTCATGTACTGTGGGCTGCTAGCCTTTGGTTATCCTTCTCTGGCAAGGAGAGAGACAGACTTCTTATTGTCAGAGAGGATGATGCAGATACTTACCAAATTCTTAAAGGTGCACTCTTAGATGGTCTGGGCTTAACCACTGAACAGTACAGACTTAAGTTCAGAGAGACCAGAAAGGAGCCATCACAGGACTGAACAGACTTTGTAGACTGTTCTGTGAAGGCCCTAGAAGGCTGGTTAAATGACAATAAGGTGACTGACTATGAAAGCCTGTATAACTTGATTCTGAGAGAGCATATCTTGAATAATTGTGTGTCTGGCTTGTTACATCAGTATCTTGTAGACTCAGATCTGACCTCTCCCCACGAATTGGGAAAGAAGGCAGACAAATGGGTCAGAAAAAGGGTGAGCAGAAAAGCTTATACCGGGGGTGAGAAGGATGGCAAGAAGAAGGATGGTAAGTCACATGACATGGGTGGGGACAAAGATAACAAATCATCAGAGTCTTCATCAGGCCCACAAAAATCCTCTGGGGGTGGTGGGTCCAAATCCTCTTCTCACAAAGATAAGAAACCTTGGTGTTATATGTGTAATGCCAAAGGCCATTGGGCAACTGACAGTCATTGTCCAAAGAAAAACACCAAACCTAACACCACCACAACCCCAACTGCAACCACTAGTGCCCCTAGTAATAGCAGTCGAGGTGGGAAGAGCACTACTAATAGCCAATCAAAGGGTGTAGCTGGGCTCACCATTGGTAATGTAGTTGGGGTTGGTCTAGTTAGGGAGATCACTGAGGCTGTTTTAGTCTCTGATGGTGGCATTGACCTAACCACTTTAGTTGCTTGTCCCCTTAATATGGATAAGTACAAGCAGCTACCCCTGATTAATGGTGTTCAGGTTGAGGCGTAAAGGGACAAAGGTGCCAGTGTCACCATGGTGATGGAAAAACTGGTTGCCCGTGAGCAGTACCTACTCTGTCACCAGTACCAAGTGACAGGCTCCCATAGCAACACTGTAAGCCACCCCATGGCTGTTGTGAATCTCAACTGGGGGGTGGGTTACTGGCCCAAAGAAAGTTGTAGTAGCCACTGACTTACCTGTAGAATGTCTGCTGGGCAATGATTTGTAGACTTCAGCTTGGGCTGAAGTGGAGTTGGAAGCCCATGCAGCAATGATGGGCATTCCTGGGCATATCTTTGCTCTTACCAGGGCTCAGGCCAAGATGCAAAGAGGACAGGGAAACTTGGATCCTGGAACAATGGACCAAGTGCTACCTAAAACTAGGGGTAGGAAGGGCAATCCCTTGTCCACTATCACTCCCTCCTCAAATGATTCCCCATTTGAGGAAGAGGAACTCTCTCCCTGTGCAGAACCTATGCCAGAGGAGCTGGAAGCTGATACAGCTGAGCTTTTGGGTGCAGGGGGGCCTCCAGGGAAGAGCTTAATGTGGCACAGCAAACCTGTCCCACATTGGAGGGCCTCAGACAGCAAGTTGTCAAACAGCAAAATGTTGATGTCACTGACACACACAGAGGTTATTGGGAAAATAATCTCCTTTATACTGAGGAAAGGGACCCTAAACCTGGAACCACCAGCTGGCTGGTCACCCCCCTTCAGTACAGGGAATTCCTTCTAACTCTGGCTCATGACAACCCTTTAGTTGGGCATTTGGGCTAGAGCAAAACAGAATTGTTCCACATTTTCACTGGCCCCATATGTCAGAAGACACAAAGGAGTTTTGTCACTCCTGTGTCACCTGCCAAGCCAGTGGAAAGACTGGCGGCACCCCAAAGTCCCCCTTGATCCCACTGCCAGCGGTTGGGGTGCCCATTGAAAGGGTAGGGGTTGATATTGTTGGCCCCCTTGACCCTCCAACAGCTTCGCGCAATAGATTTATCCTTGTGGTGGTGGACCATGCCACAAGGTACCCAGAAGATATCCCCTTAAGGCCCACTACATCTCCTGCAGTGGCAAAGGCCCTCCTGGGAATCTTTTCCAGGGTGGGCTTCCCTAAGGAAGTGGTGTCAGACAGAGGTAGTAACTTCATGTCTGCATACCTAAAAGCAACTTGGAAGGAGTGTGGTGTTACCTACAAGTTCACCACCCCTTATCATCCACAAACTAATGGACTGGTTGAGAGGTTTAATAAAAGTCTCAAAGGTAAGATCGTGGGACTCTATGAAAAACTCAGAAGGAGATGGGATGTCCTATTACCATGCCTCATTTTCGCCAACAGGGAGGTACCCCAAAAAGGAGTGGGCTACAGCCCCTTTGAACTCCTATTTGGTCACCCTGTTAGGGGTCCCCTTGCTCTTGTTAAGGAGGGTTGGGAACAACATTTAAAAGCTCTAAAACAGGTCATAGTGGACTATGTACTTGGCCTGAGACGTAGAATGGCTGAGTACATGAAAAAGGCCAGCAAAAACCTTCAGGCCAGCCAAGAGCTCCAAAAGCAATGGTTTGACCAGAAGGCTTTCCTGGCAGAGTACCAACCAGGACAGAAAGTGTGGGTATTGAAGCCTGTGGCACCAAGAGCACTCCAGGACAAATGGAGTGGACCACATCTAATTGTAGAAAAGAAAGGTGAGGTCACCTACTTGGTGGATCTGGGCACTGCCAGTAGCCCCCTTAGGGTGCTGCATGTCAATCACCTAAAGCCTTACTATAACAGGGCTGACTTAACCCTGCTAATGGCTACATATGAGGGACAGGAAGAACAGAGTGACCCTCTCCCTGATCTCTTCTTCACCACTGAAACTGATGGGTTAGTGGAGGGACTGGTTCTGGCAGACTGCCTTACTGCTGAGCAGAAGGAAGACTGTAAAAATCTCCTTGATCAGTTTTCTGAACTCTTCTCACTCACACCTGGTGCAACTACTTGGTGTTAACATACAATTGACACTGGAGACAGTTTACCTGTCAAAAGTAAAATTTACAGGCAACCTGACCATGTCAGAGATTGCATAAAACCTGAAGTTCAGAAAATGTTAGATCTTGAAGTTCTTGAGTCTTCTGATAGCCCCGGGCCAGTCCAGTGGTGCGTGTCCCCAAACCTCATAGCAAAGAAGGAAAGAGAGAAATGCGGTTTTGTGTGGACTAGAGAGGTCTCAATACAGTAACAAAAACAGAAGCTCATCCTATTCCCAGGGCAGATGAGCTACTAGATATGCTGGCATCTGCCAAGTATCTAAGCACTTTTGACTTGACTGCAGGGTATTGGTGGATCAAAATGTCAGAAGATGTTAAAGTTAAAGCAAAAAATGCATTTTCTACCATAAGAGGGCATTATCACTTCACAGAGATGCCCTTTGGTTTGAAAAATGTATCTGACACTTTTCAGAGGCTGGTGAATACAGTCCTCAAAGGTTGAGAAACTTTTAGTGCAGCACATTTGGACGATATTGCTGTCTTTAGCTCCACCTGGGATGATCACCTGGTCCACCTCTGGAAAGTTTTAGAGCCCCCGCAAAAGGCAGGCCTAACTATCAAGTTTTCAACGTGCCATATAGGGCAGGGGAAAGTGGTTTATCTGGGCCACCTGGTAGGTGGAGAACAGATTGCACCACTACACAGGAAGATTCAAACCATTATAGATTGGGCTCCCCCTACTACTCAGACCCAGGTCAGAGCCTTCTTAGGTTTCACTGGGTATTACAGGAGGTTCATTAAGATATATGGCTCCATTGCAGCACCTCTCAATGACCTCACCAGTACGAAAATGCCTAAAAAGGTATTGTGGACAGCTAGCTGTCAGAAAGCTTTTTAGGAGCTTAAGCAGGCAATGTGCTCTGCACCTGTCTTAAAGAGCCCAAACTACTCCAACAAATTAATTGTTCAAACAGATGCTTCTGAATTAGAGGTAGGGGCTGTACTATCACAACTGAACTCAGACGTCCAAGATCAACCTGTTGCTTTCATTAGCAGGAGGTTGACCCCCAGAGAAAAGCCTTGGTCTGCCATAGAGAGGGAGGCCTTTGCTGTGGTCTGGGCACTGAAGAAGCTGAGACCCTGCTTGTTTGGGACTCACTTCATTGTTCAGACAGACCACTGTAGGAAAGTACCATCTTGCCTGGCATGTTACCCCCATTTTTCACTGTATATATGTTGTTTTAGTTGTATGTGTCACTGGGACCCTGGTAACCCAGGGCCCCAGTGCTCATAAGTGTGCCTGAATGTGTTACCTGTGTAGAGACTAACTGTCTCACTGAGGCTCTGCTAATCAGAACCTCAGTGGTTATGCTCTCTCATTTCTTTCCAAATTGTCACTGACAGGCTAGTGACCATTTTTACCAATTTACATTGGCTTACTGGAACACCCTTATAATTCCCTAGTATATGGTACTGAGGTACCCAGGGTATTGGGGTTCCAGGAGATCCCTATGGCCTGCAGCATTTCTTTTGCCACCCATAGGGAGCTCTGACAATTCTTACACAGGCCTGCCACTGCAGCCTGAGTGAAATAACGTCCACGTTATTTCACAGCCATTTTACACTGCACTTAAGTAACTTATAAGTCACCTATATGTCTAACCTTTACCTGGTAAAGGTTAGGTGCAAAGTTACTTAGTGTGAGGGCACCCTGGCACTAGCCAAGGTGCCCCCACATTGTTCAGAGCCAATTCACTGAACTTTGTGAGTGCGGGGACACCATTACACGCGTGCACTACATATAGGTCACTACCTATATGTAGCTTCACCATGGTAACTCCGAATATGGCCATGTAACATGTCTATGATCATGGAATTGCCCCCTCTATGCCATCCTGGCATTGTTGGTACAATTCCATGATCCCAGTGGTCTGTAGCACAGACCCTGGTACTGCCAGTCTGCCCTTCCTGGGGTTTCTCTGCAGCTGCTGCTGCTGCCAACCCCTCAGACAGGCAGCTGCCCTCCTGGGGTCCAGCCAGGCCTGGCCCAGGATGGCAGAACAAATAACTTCCTCTGAGAGAGGGTGTGACACCCTCTCCCTTTGGAAAATGGTGTGAAGGCAGGGGAGGAGTAGCCTCCCCCAGCTTCTGGAAATGCTTTGTTGGGCACAGATGTGCCCAATTCTGCATAAGCCAGTCTACACCGGTTCAGGGACCCCTTAGCCCCTGCTCTGGCGCGAAACTGGACAAAGGAAAGGGGAGTGACCACTCCCCTGACCTGCACCTCCCCTGGGAGGTGTCCAGAGCTCCTCCAGTGTGCTCCAGACCTCTGCCATCTTGGAAACAGAGGTGCTGCTGGCACACTGGACTGCTCTGAGTGGCCAGTGCCACCAGGTGACGTCAGAGACTCCTGCTGATAGGCTCCTTCAGGTGTTAGTAGCCTTTCCTCTCTCCTAGTTAGCCAAACCCACTTTTCTGGCTATTTAGGGTCTCTGTCTCTGGGGAAACTTTAGATAACGAATGCATGAGCTCAGCCGAGTTCCTCTGCATCTCTCTCTTCACCTTCTGATAAGGAATCGACCGCTGACCGCGCTGGAAGCCTGCAAACCTGCAACATAGTAGCAAAGACGACTACTGCAACTCTGTAACGCTGATCCTGCCGCCTTCTCGACTGTTTTCCTGCTTGTGCATGCTGTGGGGGTAGTCTGCCTCCTCTCTGCACCAGAAGCTCCGAAGAAATCTCCCGTGGGTCGACGGAATCTTCCCCCTGCAACCGCAGGCACCAAAAAGCTGCATTACCGGTCCCTTGGGTCTCCTCTCAGCACGACGAGCGAGGTCCCTCGAATCCAGCGACGCTGTCCAAGTGACCCCCACAGTCCAGTGACTCTTCAGCCCAAGTTTGGTGGAGGTAAGTCCTTGCCTCACCTCGCTGGGCTGCATTGCTGGGAACCGCGACTTTGCAGCTACTCCGGCCCCTGTGCACTTCCGGCGGAAATCCTTCGTGCACAGCCAAGCCAGGGTCCACGCACTCTAACCTGCATTGCACGACTTTCTAAGTTGGTCTCCGGCGACGTGGGACTCCTTTGTGCAACTTCGGCGAGCACCGTTTCACGCATCCTTGTAGTGCCTGTTTCTGGCACTTCTCCAGGTGCTACCTGCTTCAGTGAGGGCTCTTTGTCTTGCTCGACGTCTCCTCTCTTTGCAGGTCCAATTTGCGACCTCCTCGTCCCTCCTGGGCCCCAGCAGCGTCCAAAAACGCCAAACGCACAATTTGCGTGTAGCAAGGCTTGTTGGCGTCTTTCCGGCGGGAAAATACTTCTGCACGACTCTCCAAGGCGAGAGAGATCCGTCCACCAAAGGAGAAGTCTCTAGCCTTTTTCGTTCCTGCAGAAACCTCAGCTTCTTCTGTCCAGTCGAAGCTTCTTTGCACCCGCAGCTGGCATTTCCTGGGCATCTGCCCATCTCCGACTTGCTTGTGACTTTTGGACTTGGTCCCCTTGTTCCACAGGTACCCTAGATTGGAAATCCACAGTTGTTGCATTGCTGGTTTGTGTCTTTCCTGCATTATTCCTCTAACACAACTCTTTTGTCCTTAGGGGAACTTTAGTGCACTTTGCACTCACTTTTCAGGGTCTTGGGGAGGGTTATTTTGCTAACTCTCACTATTGTCTAATAGTCCCAGCGACCCTCTACAAGGTCACATAGGTTTGGGGTCCATTCGTGGTTCGCATTCCACTTTTGGAGTATATGGTTTGTGTTGCCCCTATCCCTATGTTTCCCCATTGCATCCTATTGTAACTATACATTGTTTGCACTGTTTTCTAAGACTATACTGCATATTTTTGCTATTGTGTATATATATCTTGTGTATATTTCCTATCCTCTCACTGAGGGTACACTCTAAGATACTTTGGCATATTGTCATAAAAATAAAGTACCTTTATTTTTAGTATAACTGTGTATTGTGTTTTCTTATGATATTGTGCATATGACACTAAGTGGTACTGTAGTAGCTTCACACGTCTCCTAGTTCAGCCTAAGCTGCTCTGCTAAGCTACCATTATCTATCAGCCTAAGCTGCTAGACACCCTATACACTAATAAGGGATAACTGGGCCTGGTGCAAGGTGCAAGTACCCCTTGGTACTCACTACAAGCCAGTCCAGCCTCCTACATTGGTTGTGCAGTGGTGGGATCAGTGCTTGAGACTACTTACCACTCTTGTCATTGTACTTTTCATAAGAGAAAAATATACAAAACAAGGTCAGTGTATATACACATAGCCAAAAAGTTTTGCATTTCCTCTTTTTCACTCTTTTCTAAGTGCTGAAAAGTACTCCTAAAACTTTCAAAAAGTTCTTAAAAGTTTAAAAAGTTTTTTTCTGTCTTTCCAAAAAGTTCTGAAAACTTTTTTCTCTTTTTCTATCACTTTAACTCTCTCAAAAAAATGTCTGGCACAGGAAAAAATGTTGAACTGTCCAAACTGGCATATGATCACCTTAGCTGGAAAGGAGCAAGGAGTCTTTGCATAGAGAGAGGTTTGAGTGTAGGGAAGAATCCTTCCTTAGAACTGTTAATTAATATGCTTAGAGTACAGGATAAGGCCATAAGTGCCCAATCTGTAGAAAAAGTAGCTAATGGTTCTCAATCTGATCCAGGGACTCCCCCAGGAAAAGGTTCAGGAAAGAAACTTCTCAGCCTGCCCATTACTAGACAGTCTAGCATAGTTGGTACAGAGGTTGAATCACACCATACTAATGGTGTGCTCTCACATTATACTGGTAGCCAAGCTGTTAGGGTGCCCTCTGTAAGGGACAGGTCTCCTTCTGTTCATTCCCATCATACCTCTGTATCTAGAAATGTCCCTCCCACCCACCCTGATGACAGATTGTTAGAAAGGGAGCTCAATAGATTGAGAGTGGAACAAACCAGACTGAAGCTCAAGAAGCAACAGCTGGATTTGGATAGACAGTCTTTAGAAGTAGAGAGGGAAAGACAGAAGTTGGGTTTAGAAACCCATGGTGGCAGCAGCAGTATTCCCCATAGTCATCCTGCAAAAGAGCATGATTCCAGGAATCTGCACAAGATAGTTCCCCCTTATAAGGAGGGGGATGACATTAACAAGTGGTTTGCTGCACTTGAGAGGGCCTGTGCTGTACAGGATGTCCCTCAAAAGCAGTGGGCTGCTATCCTATGGCTATCATTTACTGGAAAAGGTAGGGATAGGCTCCTTACTGTAAAAGAAAATGATGCTAATAATTTCCAAGTTCTTAAGAATGCACTCCTGGATGGTTATGGCTTAACCACTGAACAGTACAGGATAAAGTTCAGAGAGACCAAAAAGGAGTCTTCACAAGACTGGGTTGATTTCATTGACCAGGCAGTGAAGGCCTTGGAGGGGTGGTTACATGGCAGTAAAGTTACTGATTATGACAGCCTGTATAACTTAATCCTGAGAGAGCATATTCTTAATAATTGTGTGTCTGATTTGTTGCACCAGTACTTGGTGGACTCTGATCTGACCTCTCCCCAAGAATTGGGAAAGAAGGCAGACAAATGGGTCAGAACAAGAGTGAACAGAAAAGTTCATACAGGGGGTGACAAAGATGGCAACAAAAAGAAGGATGGTAAGTCTTCTGACAAGGGTGGGGACAAATCTAAAAATGAGTCTTCATCAGGCCCACAAAAACACTCTGGTGGGGGTGGTGGGTCCAAATCCTCCTTTAATCAGAACAAGGAAAAGAAACCATGGTGCTATTTATGTAAAATAAAAGGCCATTGGACAACAGATCCCAGTTGTCCAAAGAAAGGCACCACAGCTCCTACCACTACAACCCCTACTGCTACACCTAGTGTCCCTACTAATAGCAGTGGTGGTGGGAGCAAACCTACTAATAGCCAATCCAAGGGAGTAGCTGGGCTCACTTTTGGTAATTTAGTTGGGGTTGGTCTGATTAGGGAGACCACAGAGGCTACTTTAGTCTCTGAAGGGGCTATTGATTTAGCCACTTTGGTTGCTTGCCCCCATAACTTGGAGAAGTACAAGCAACTAACCCTAATAAATGGTGTTGAGGTCCAGGCCTACAGGGACACAGGTGCCAGTGTCACAATGGTGATTGAGAAACTGGTGCACCCTGAACAACACATACTTGGACACCAGTACCAAGTAACCGATGCTCACAACATAACACAAAGCCACCCCATGGCTGTTGTAAATCTCAACTGGGGGGGGGTAACTGGTCCAAAGAAAGTTGTGGTAGCTTCAGATTTACCTGTAGACTGTCTATTAGGGAATGATTTGGAGACATCAGCTTGGTCAGATGTGGAGTTGGAGGCCCATGCAGCAATGCTGGGCATTCCAGGGCATATTTTTGCTTTGACAAGGGCTCAGGCCAAAAAGCAAAAAGGACAGGGAAGCTTGGATCCTGGAACAATGGACCAAGTGCTCCCTAAAGCTAGGGCTAGTAGAAGCAAACCACTTCCTACTATCCCTCCCTCTACAGTGGATTCAACTTCTGAGGAAGAAGAATTCCCTCCCTGTGCAGAACCTACACCAGAGGAGCTGGAAGCAGACACTGCTGAGCTTTTGGGTGAAGGGGGGCCTGCCAGGGAGGAGCTGAGTGTGGCACAGCAAACCTGTCCCACATTAGAGGGTCTCAGACAGCAAGCTGTCAAACAGGCTAATGGGGATGTCAGTGACTCTCACAGAGTTTACTGGGAGGACAACCTCTTGTACACTAAGCATAGGGATCCTAAACCTGGAGCTGCCAGGAGATTAGTGATTCCTCAGGAGTACAGAAAGTTCCTCCTAACACTGGCACATGACATTCCCTTAGCTGGGCACCTGGGTCAAATGAAAACTTGGGACAGATTGGTACCATTGTTTCATTGGCCTAGGATGTCTGAGGACACAAAAGAATTTTATAAGTCCTGTGAAACCTGTCAAGCCAGTGGCAAAACAGGTGGCACTCCAAAGGCACCCCTTATCCCACTGCCTGTGGTTGGGGTTCCCTTTGAAAGGGTAGGGGTTGACATAGTTGGCCCCCTTGACCCTCCTACTGCTTCAGGCAATAGGTTTATCTTGGTGGTAGTGGACCATGCCACAAGATATCCTGAAGCTATTCCTTTAAGGACCACTACAGCTCCTGCAGTGGCAAAGGCCCTCCTGGGAATATTTTCCAGAGTGGGCTTCCCAAAGGAAGTAGTATCAGACAGAGGAAGCAATTTCATGTCTGCATACTTAAAGGCCATGTGGAAGGAGTGTGGTGTAACTTACAAGTTCACAACACCCTATCATCCACAAACAAATGGACTGGTGGAGAGATTTAATAAAACTCTCAAAGGCATGATTATGGGACTCCCTGAAAAACTCCGCAGGAGATGGGATATCCTTCTACCATGCCTCCTTTTTGCCTACAGGGAGGTACCCCAGAAAGGAGTGGGCTTCAGCCCCTTTGAACTTCTTTTTGGACACCCTGTTAGGGGTCCACTCACACTTGTAAAGGAGGGTTGGGAACAACCTTTAAAAGCTCCTAAGCAGGATATTGTGGATTATGTACTTGGCCTCAGATCAAGGATGGCTGAGTACATGAAAAAGGCCAGTAAAAACCTTCAGGCCAGCCAAGAGCTCCAGAAGCAATGGCATGATCAGAAGGCTGTTTTGGTTCAGTACCAACCAGGGCAGAAAGTGTGGGTCTTGGAGCCTGTGGCCCCAAGAGCACTCCAAGATAAATGGAGTGGACCCCACACAATTGTTGAAAAGAAGGGTGAAGTCACCTACTTGGTTGACTTAGGCACTGCCAGGAGTCCCCTTAGGGTGCTCCATGTCAACCGCCTGAAACCCTACTATGACAGGGCTGATCTCACCCTGCTCATGGCAACAGATGAGGGACAGGAAGAAGACAGTGATCCTCTACCTGATCTCTTCTCTTCCACAGAACAAGATGCTCTTGTGGAAGGTGTAGTTTTGGCTGATTGTCTTACTGCAGAGCAGAAAGATAATTGCATAAATCTCCTAGGACAATTTTCAGAACTCTTCTCTACTGTGCCAGGCACCACTTCTTGGTGTGAGCACACTATAGATACTGGAGACAGTTTACCTGTCAAAAGTAAGATCTATAGGCAGCCTGACCATGTCAGGGACTGCATAAAGCAAGAAGTTCAGAAAATGTTGGAACTAGGAGTGGTTGAGCACTCTGACAGTCCATGGGCTTCTCCTGTGGTACTGGTACCAAAACCCAATTCTAAAGATGGAAAGAAGGAAATGAGGTTTTGTGTAGACTATAGAGGTCTCAACTTGGTAACCAAAACTGATGCTCACCCTATACCCAGGGAAGATGAGCTTATAGATACACTGGCATCTGCCAAGTATCTAAGCACTTTTGATTTGACTGCAGGGTATTGGCAGATCAAATTGTCAGAAGATGCTAAACCTAAGACTGCATTTTCTACCATTGGAGGACATTACCAGTTTACTGTAATGCCTTTTGGTTTGAAAAATGCACCTGCCACTTTTCAGAGGTTGGTGAACACAGTCCTGCAAGGGCTGGAAGCTTTCAGTGCAGCATATTTGGACGATATAGCTGTCTTTAGCTCCAGCTGGGATGATCACCTGGTCCACCTTTGGAAAGTTTTGGAGGCTCTGCAAAAGGCAGGCCTCACTATCAAGGATTCAAAGTGCCAGATAGGGCAGGGTAAGGTGGTTTATCTGGGACACCTTGTTGGTGGGGAACAGATTGCACCACTTCAGGGGAAAATCCAAACTATTATTGATTTGGTTCCCCCTACCACTCAGACTCAGGTGAGAGCCTTCCTAGGCCTCACTGGGTATTACAGGAGGTTCATTAAGAACTATGGCTCCATTGCAGCCCCTCTTAATGACCTCACATCCAAGAAAATGCCTAAAAAGGTATTATGGACAGCAAGCTGTCAGAAAGCTTTTGAGGAGCTGAAGCAGGCCATGTGCTCTGCACCTGTCCTGAAAAGCCCTTGTTACTCTAAAAAATTCTGTGTCCAAACTGATGCATCTGAATTAGGAGTAGGGGCAGTCCTATCACAACTTAATTCTGAGGGCCAGGATCAACCTGTTGCTTTTATTAGTAGGAGGTTGACCCCTAGAGAAAAGCGTTGGTCTGCCATTGAGAGGGAGGCCTTTGCTGTGGTCTGGGCTCTGAAGAAGTTGAGGCCATACCTGTTTGGCACTCACTTCATTGTTCAGACAGACCACAAACCTCTACTTTGGCTAAAACAAATGAAAGGTGAAAATCCTAAATTGTTGAGGTGGTCCATATCCCTACACGGAATGGACTATACAGTGGAACATAGACCTGGGAGTAGCCACTCCAATGCAGATGGACTCTCCAGATATTTCCACTTAGACAATGAAGACTCATCATGTCATGGCTAGTCTTATTGTCCTTCATTTGGGGGGGGGTTGTGTAGGAAAGTACCATCTTGCCTGGCATGTTACCCCCATTTTTCACTGTATATATGTTGTTTTAGTTGTATGTGTCACTGGGACCCTGGTAACCCAGGGCCCCAGTGCTCATAAGTGTGCCTGAATGTGTTACCTGTGTAGTGACTAACTGTCTCACTGAGGCTCTGCTAATCAGAACCTCAGTGGTTATGCTCTCTCATTTCTTTCCAAATTGTCACTGACAGGCTAGTGACCATTTTTACCAATTTACATTGGCTTACTGGAACACCCTTATAATTCCCTAGTATATGGTACTGAGGTACCCAGGGTATTGGGGTTCCAGGAGATCCCTATGGGCTGCAGCATTTCTTTTGCCACCCATAGGGAGCTCTGACAATTCTTACACAGGCCTGCCACTGCAGCCTGAGTGAAATAACGTCCACGTTATTTCACAGCCATTTTACACTGCACTTAAGTAACTTATAAGTCACCTATATGTCTAACCTTTACCTGGTAAAGGTTAGGTGCAAAGTTACTTAGTGTGAGGGCACCCTGGCACTAGCCAAGGTGCCCCCACATTGTTCAGAGCCAATTCACTGAACTTTGTGAGTGCGGGGACACCATTACACGCGTGCACTACATATAGGTCACTACCTATATGTAGCTTCACCATGGTAACTCCGAATATGGCCATGTAACATGTCTATGATCATGGAATTGCCCTCTCTATGCCATCCTGGCATTGTTGGTACAATTCCATGATCCCAGTGGTCTGTAGCACAGACCCTGGTACTGCCAGACTGCCCTTCCTGGGGTTTCTCTGCAGCTGCTGCTGCTGCCAACCCCTCAGACAGGCAGCTGCCCTCCTGGGGTCCAGCCAGGCCTGGCCCAGGATGGCAGAACAAAGAACTTCCTCTGAGAGAGGGTGTGACACCCTCTCCTTTTGGAAAATGGTGTGAAGGCAGGGGAGGAGTAGCCTCCCCCAGCCTCTGGAAATGCTTTGTTGGGCACAGATGTGCCCAATTCTGCATAAGCCAGTCTACACCGGTTCAGGGACCCCTTAGCCCCTGCTCTGGCGCGAAACTGGACAAAGGAAAGGGGAGTGACCACTCCCCTGACCTGCACCTCCCCTGGGAGGTGTCCAGAGCTCCTCCAGTGTGCTCCAGACCTCTGCCATCTTGGAAACAGAGGTGCTGCTGGCACACTGGACTGCTCTGAGTGGCCAGTGCCACCAGGTGACGTCAGAGACTCCTGCTGATAGGCTCCTTCAGGTGTTAGTAGCCTTTCCTCTCTCCTAGGTAGCCAAACCCTCTTTTCTGGCTATTTAGAGTCTCTGTCTCTGGGGAAACTTTAGATAACGAATGCATGAGCTCAGCCGAGTTCCTCTGCATCTCTCTCTTCACCTTCTGATAAGGAATCGACCGCTGACCGCGCTGGAAGCCTGCAAACCTGCAACATAGTAGCAAAGACGAATACTGCAACTCTGTAACGCTGATCCTGCCGCCTTCTCGACTGTTTTCCTGCTTGTGCATGCTGTGGGGGTAGTCTGCCTCCTCTCTGCACCAGAAGCTCCGAAGAAATCTCCCGTGGGTCGACGGAATCTTCCCCCTGCAACCGCAGGCACCAAAAAGCTGCATTACTGGTCCCTTGGGTCTCCTCTCAGCATGACGAGCGAGGTCCCTCGAATCCAGCGATGCTGTCCAAGTGACCCCCACAGTCCAGTGACTCTTCAGCCTAAGTTTGGTGGAGGTAAGTCCTGGCCTCACCTCGCTGGGCTGCATTGCTGGGAACCGCGACTTTGCAGCTACTCCGGCCCCTGTGCACTTCCGGCGGAAATACTTCGTGCACAGCCAAGCCTGGGTCCACGGCACTCTAACCTGCATTGCACGACTTTCTAAGTTGGTCTCCGGCGACGTGGGACTCCTTTGTGCAACTTCGGCGAGCACCATTTCACGCATCCTCGTAGTGCCTGTTTCTGGCACTTCTCCGGGTGCTACCTGCTTCAGTGAGGGCTCTTTGTCTTGCTCGACGTCCCTTCTCTCTGCAGGTCCAATTTGCGACCTCCTGGTCCCTCCTGGGCCCCAATAGCGTCCAAAAACACCAAACGCACGATTTGCATGTAGCAAGGCTTGTTGGCGTCTTTCCGGCGGGAAAACACTTCTGCACGACTCTCCAAGGCGAGTGGGATCCGTCCACTAAAGGGGAAGTCTCTAGCCCTTTTCGTTCCTGCAGAAACCTCAGCTTCTTCTGTCCAGTCGAAGCTTCTTTGCACCCACAGCTGGCATTTCCTGGGCATCTGCCCATCTCCGACTTGCTTGTGACTTTTGGACTTGGTCCCCTTGTTCCACAGGTACCCTAGATTGGAAATCCACAGTTGTTGCATTGCTGGTTTGTGTCTTTCCTGCATTATTCCTCTAACATGACTCTTTTGTCCTTAGGGGAACTTTAGTGCACTTTGCACTCACTTTTCAGGGTCTTGGGGAGGGTTATTTTGCTAACTCTCACTATTGTCTAATAGTCCCAGCGACCCTCTACAAGGTCACATAGGTTTGGGGTCCATTCGTGGTTCGCATTCCACTTTTGGAGTATATGGTTTGTGTTGCCCCTATCCCTATGTTTCCCCATTGCATCCTATTGTAACTATACATTGTTTGCACTGTTTTCTAAGACTATACTGCATATTTTTGCTATTGTGTATATATATCTTGTGTATATTTCCTATCCTCTCACTGAGGGTACACTCTAAGATACTTTGGCATATTGTCATAAAAATAAAGTACCTTTATTTTTAGTATAACTGTGTATTGTGTTTTCTTATGATATTGTGCATATGACACTAAGTGGTACTGTAGTAGCTTCACACGTCTCCTAGTTCAGCCTATGCTGCTCTGCTAAGCTACCATTATCTATCAGCCTAAGCTGCTAGACACCCTATACACTAATAAGGGATAACTGGGCCTGGTGCAAGGTGCAAGTACCCCTTGGTACTCACTACAAGCCAGTCCAGCCTCCTACAACCACAGACCTCTATTATGGCTTAAACAAATGAAAGGTGAAAACCCTAAATTGTTGAGGTGGTCCATTTCCCTACAGGGGATGGACTATACAGTGGAACATAGACCTAGGAGTACCCACTCCAAAGCAGATGGACTCCCCAGATATTTCCACTTAGACAATGAAGAATCATCTGGGCAAGGTTAGCCTTATTGTCCCTCGTTTGGGGGGGGAGGATTGTGTAGGAAA
Source organism: Pleurodeles waltl (assembly GCF_031143425.1). Classification (NCBI taxonomy): domain Eukaryota; kingdom Metazoa; phylum Chordata; class Amphibia; order Caudata; family Salamandridae; genus Pleurodeles; species Pleurodeles waltl. The sequence continues at coordinate 404,430,301 of NC_090450.1, read as the reverse complement.
GTACCATCTTCCTTTGGATGTTACCCCCATTTTTACCTGTATGTCAGTATGTTTTTGCCTGTCTCACTGGGATCCTACTGGTCAGGACCCCAGCGCTCATAGTTTATGGCCTAGAGTGGGTGTCTGTATAGTGCTTGACTGTGTCACTGAGGCTCTGCTAACCAGAACCTCAGTGCTTATGCTCTCTCTGCTTTTAAATGTGTCACTGTAGGCTAGTGACTTCATTTACCAATTTTAATTAGCACACTGGACGCCCCTCATAAGCCCCTAGTATATTGTACTTTGGTACCCAGGGTATTGGGGTTCAGGAGATCCATATGGGCTGCAGCATTTCTTTTGCAACCCATAGGGAGCCCAGACAAACCCTTGCACAGGCCTGCTATTGCAGCCTGCATGAAATAACGCACACGTTATTTCACACCCATTTTCACTGCACTCAAGTACCTTATAAGTCACCTATATGTATAACCTTCACTTGCTGAAGGTTAGGTGTAAAGTTACTATGTGTGAGGGCACACTTGCACTAGCAAAGGTGCCCCCACATAGTTCAGGGCTATTTCCCCAGACTTTGTGAGTGCGGGGACACCATTACACGCTTTTACTACATATAGGTCAATACCTATTTGTAGCTTCACAATGGTTACTCCGAATATGGTCATGTAACATGTCTAAGATCATGGCATTGTCCCCCATTCAAAATCTGGTATTGGGGAGCCAATTCCATGCATCCTGGGGGCTCTACTATGACCCCCAGTACTGCCAAACCAGCTCTCTGTGGCTTTCACTGTAGCTACAGCTGCTGCCACCTCACAGACAGGGTTCTGCCCTCCTGGGGTCTATGCAGCCCAGTCCCAGGAAGGCAGAACAAAGCATTTCCTCTGAGAGCAGGGTGTTACACCCTCTCCCTTTGGACCTTTGGAAATAGGTGTTACAAGCTGGGGAGGGGTAGCCTCCCCCAGGCTCTGGAAATGCTTTGAAGGGCACAGATGGTGCCCTCCTTGCATAAGCTAGTCTACACCGGTTCAGGGGCTCCTTGTCCCCTGCTCTGGCGCGAAACTGGACAAAGGAAAGGGGAGTGACTACTCCCCTGTCCATCACCACCCTAGAGGTGGTGCCCAGAGCTTCTCCAGTGTGTTTCAGACTTCAGCCATCTTGCTTTGCAAGGCGTAGGGGCACTCTGGAGGCCTCTGAGTGGCCAGTGCCAGTAGGTGACATCAGAGACCCCTCCTGATAGGTCCATACCTGATAAGGTATCCAATTCCCCTCTCAGGGCTATTTAGGTTCTCTCCTGTGAGTTCTCTTCAGATTCTACTTGCAAGTTTCCTTCAGGAATCCTCTGCAACTACTACTTCATCCTCTGACCTCGGATCAACCGCAGCCTGCTCCAGGAACCGCTGTAACAGCAACAAAGTATCCACAAGGGATACTTTTCCTCTGCAACTTCAGCTCCAGCCAGAAACTGCAACAGTTTCCATTGTGTGCATGCTCTGAGGACTCCCTGTATTCACCCTGCAACAGAAGGACAAAAGAAATCTCCTGTGGGGTGACGGAGTCACTCCCCTGCTCCAGCACGTGCCTTCTAAGATGACGGCTGATACCCTTGGACTCCTCTCACAGTGACGAGCTTGCTCTTAAGGACACAGTGGTTGGACCCCATTGACATAGACTGTCCTGACTTCCTGCTGATGCAATTTGGAAGAGGTAAGACCTTGCCTTCCCTGAGAGCGATGGTACCCCTGTGTACTGCATCTTCTTCACCTCCTGAGGCCTCTGTGCACTAATTGCAAAATTCCTTTGTGCACAGCTTGGCCCAGCCCCCCAGCACTCAATCCTGTGATGCTCAACTCACTGAGTTGTTCTCCGGTGGCGTGGGATCTTTCTTTGTTGTGCTGCACCAACCGCATTTTGCACCTCCTTTGTCCCCGTGTCCCTGGACTCCCGTGGGTGCTGTCTGCATCCTAAGGGCTCTCTAAAATGCTGGGAGCCCCCCCTTAGAGGGGGATTGGCTACCTTATCAGATAAGGACCTATAAGGAGGGGTGTCTGACGTCACCTGCTGGCACTGGCCACTCAGAGCCCTCCATAGTGCCCCCACACCTTGCAAAGCAAGATGGCTGAAGTCTGGGACACACTGGAGGAGCTCTCGGCACCACCCCTAGGACAGTGGTCACTCCCCTTTCCTTTGCCCAGTTTCGCACTAGAGCAGGGGTCAAGGGGTCACTGAACCGTTGTAGACTGGCTTATGCAAGGAGGTCACCATCTGTACCTTTCAATGCATTTCCAGAGGCTGGGGGAGGCTACCCTTCCCCAGCCTGTAACACTTATTTCCAAAGGGAGAGGGTGTAACACCCTGCTCTCAGATGAAATGCTTTGTTCTGCCTTCCTAGGACTGAGCTGCTCAGAGTACAGGAGGGAAGAACCCTGTCTGTGAGGTGGCAGCAGCTGTAGCTGCAGTCCAAGCCTAAGAGAGCTGGTTTGGTAGTACTGGGGGTCCATAGTTGAGCCCCCAGGATGCGTGGAATTGGCTCCCCAATACCAGATTTGGAATGGGGGGACAATTCCATCATCTTAGACACCTTACATGGCCATATTCGGAGTTACGATTGTGAAACTACATATAGGTATTGACCTATATGTAGTGCACGCGTGTAATGGCATCCCCACACTCACAAAGTCCCGGGAGATGGCCCTGATCTATGTGGGCGCACCTTTGCTAGTGCAAGGGTGCCCTCACACTTGTCCTTCAGCAAGTGAAGGTTAGACACATAGGTGACTTATAAGTTACTTAAGTGCAGTGAAAATGTCTGTGAAATAACGTGTGCGCTATTTCACGCAGGCTGCAGTGACAGTCCTGTGAAAGGGTTTGTCTGAGCTCCTTATGGGTGGCAAATAAAATGCTGCAGCCCATAAGGATCTCCTGGAACCCCAATGCCCTGGTTACCTAGGTACCATACACTTGGGACTATTAAGGGGGATCCAGTGTGCCAATTGAAATTGGTGAATGAAGTCACTAGCCTATAGTGACAAATTTAAAAGCAGAGAGAGCTTAAGCATGGAGGTTCTGGTTAGCAGAGCATCAGTGACTCAGTCAAGCACTACTTACAACACACACATTAGGCCACAAACTATGAGCACTGGGGTCCTGGCTAGCAGGATCCCAGTGAGACAAGCAAAACACACTGACACATAGGTTTTTATCTATGAGCACTGGGGTCCTGGCTACCAGGATCCGAGTGACACAGGAAAAATACACTGACACACACTCACAAACAGACCAAAAGTTGGGGTAACCATGCTAGAAAGAGGCTACTTTCTCACAGATACTGGATGGGCAAAGAATGTCACAGAATGTCACTGGATTCGCTGTATGACATGTCACCACCTTCAAAGATGATAGTGACAGTATCACCTCAAATCCTGACACTCTTTGTGTTGTCAGAGTAGTCTTAGCTTTCTGAATTATAGCAAATACTGTATGCTCTGCAGAGAGCATCAACGGTGCCCCCATAACAATGGGTGTGCTCTTCTTCACTGCAAAGGCTGCAGTGATGAAAGCCTGTTAACAGGCATAATGTCCTCTTATCACAGGACCCCAGCGTCCACTGAAATATGCAATGGGTTATTTCCTTGGATTCATTTCTCTTTCATCCTTTTAAGGAACTAAGTAGGATGCTCATTTGGCTGCAATGATTGAGTCATGAGAGATCCAGTATCTGGCCTACCAAGATACATTTTCCTCAGCTGATCTCAAACCAATGACCTTACTAAATTAAACGAAAACACATCATTTCTTGTTTCAGTGAGGGTAACATTTATCACTCCAGCCTTTTGAAAAACAATGTCTGTTTTATCTCCTATATGAGAACTAAGCAGACTCTTTATGTCTCCTGCTGCTAAAGTAACACCTGCACTTTGTTTTTCAAGAGCTCTAATCCATTTCCCTGATCCCTCTGTAGCTGTGAAAACAATTTTCTAAGATTTTCCTTGTCCATTTGTGGCCACGGAACATGAGGTGCCCCAGGTCCCTTCCATATCAGGGGTATCTGATGTAAGGGAGTGGTAGAACGCTAGGGATTATGCTGTCTAGCATATTTCTGCCATACATGCAAACCCTTCCATATGTAGGGATAATCATAAAGAATGCCCTCCTTTGCATTCTCCATAAAGCCTGAATCAAAGGATCCTTCTTGTGGCCATGAGTTCATCTGTAAATCTAATCATTCAGTCTAATCAACTACATTTTCTACATATGGCACAACACTGTACCAGCTATCCTTTCCTTTAGCAGCTATCTCACTAGGGGTGAGATCTGTTCTGTGCAAAACTGATTCAGCACTCATTTGCTGCACTGTTCTATCCTGTAGTGTCAATCCTCCCATAGCCTCACAGGATCCCATCCCTGAGTCTGGTTGGCCATGTGTTCCCTGGAACTGTAATCGTTTAAGTCCTGTTGCTTGTGTTTTCCTAATTCTGGGAAACATCTCCTGTTCTCCCTCTCTAAAATCAATGTGATAAGATTACCCCCTTGCACTTTTTGTGCGATCCAGATAAAGGGGCCTTTCTTGAATGCCAGCATCATAGTTAAGCTGCCGAGGTTTTGAGGATTAAAGCAGTTCACTCATACTATCCACACACTTTTGTATAGACTCTATCCTATTTGTTATTCTCCCAAAACCTCCCTGAATATGTCCTGAAAAGTTATCATGATATCCCTCTCTCCTCACTTCTTTTGCATCTCCCTTGCCCTCACTTTCATACTTGAACACTTTCTGGTGAAACTATCATGTTCTCTTTCTCCTTCTGCCAAGGTGGTAAACTATCTTCAGTCCTATCTTTTTCTTGGGATGCTGGCCATCGTACCATACTAGCATTGTTGCCACATAGTCACTTCATCCAACATTATCTGCATCTCTTCGCTGTGGGGTACACATTTGTTCCCCAAGTACCTTTCCTGTTGTTTCTCTTCTCTACAACAAATGCGATGTTGCCGATGAAACATATGACTGGTTGTCACTATCACCTGAACTTTGTTTTTTGCTTCTATCCTCCTGGGGAGAGGATGGATCTAAATGTATGGTGCACTATGCTTCTAGTTGTCCTGAAAACTGGGAGTCACTTATCATTACTTACTGCCTAGGTGTGCCTGCATGTTTTGGCTTTGGCATTTGTGAAACAATATTAGGGGTAACCTTTGGAGATCATGAAAGGGTCTCAATTCCGGGGCTCTCCAATCCCACTGCAGCTTCTTGTAGCTGCACCAGTCTATAGATACTAGAAGGCATATTTATACTTTTTGGTGCAAAACCTCACTAACTCAGTTTTTCATCAAAATGTTTTGCACCGGCTTGCACCATTCTTGAGCACCAGCCGGGCACAATATTTATGGAATGGTGCAAGCTGGCGCAAAGGGTAGGCTAGCGTAAAAACAAATGACGTTAGCTGGGTGGCGGTGGTGGTATGGGACAAGGGGGTTTTGCACCCAAAAATAACATTAGGCAGGTTAGAGTAAAAAGAATGACTCTAACCAGCCTAGCGTCATTTTCTGGTGCAAAATCATCCATACCACATGACTCCTGTCTTAGAAAAGACAGGAGTCATGCTCACCGCCCGAATGGGCAGCACAGGGGACCAGGGTCCCCTGGCATGGCCACTGCACCCAGTGTCATGAAGGGGGTCCTATTTTAGGGTCCCCAATGGCACTTTAAAAAACAAAATACTTACCTATACTTACTTGGGATGGGGTCCCCCATCCTATGCTGTCCCTCTGGTGTGGGTGGGGGTGTCCCTGGGGCCTGGAGAGGGCATCTGTGGGCTTATTCCATGGTGTTCCACCATGGAAATAGGCTCACAAGTCTCCTAACCCCTGCCCTGACCGAGGCGTTAAATAATGGTGCACTATTTTTTGACCCCACCTCCCCCGTGCGTGTGTTCTGCTTTCCCTCTTATCTCATAACCGAGCTTACAGAACCTCTCTGGAATGCACTTCTGAGTTTAAAGAAGACATTTATTGTTATTAATTCCCCACCACGAGGTTCCTGAGAGACAAAATTAGTAGATTGGAAGCACACGTTCAAAAGTAGTCGCAGCAATGAAAGCAAAATATATCAAAGTACTTCTCAGTTGCAATGTACACAGCAAATAGATGTGATTATATTATAGCATAATGTCAAAGCAAAGCATAAAATTCAAAATTCATCACCGTAGGGCCTATAGCTCAGCTTCATCTTTCTGGGGTCTGCAAGTTGATGACTCCGGTCAACAGTGAGAAAGAGATTCTCTACCCAAACGGGAGACAGGCAACTGACATCTAGCTCCTGTCTGAAGTCAAAGCAGATTCAATCTACCCTCCTGTAGCCCAGAATCATCCTTAAGAGCAAACTCAGTGTGAGAACCGAAGGACCCCGGAGAGTGGCCAATTCTCCCGAGCCCCTGAGCTTTCAGACTGGATTGCGAGGTAAACACAAAATCTACGTGCTCTTATCAGCTAAGGTCTGGTGTGAAGAAAACAGCTTGGTCCATCTTGTGGAAAAACCCAGCTTGGAAAAACACAGTTCATCTGCAATGTCTCAACTGCAATGTCTAACTCCACGTTAAAGCCAATAGGCAGCTAACCTAAATATCAAATGTAATGTCTAATGTCATGTCAAAGCCAATAGGCAGCTAAACTGAATGTCTAATGCCATGTCAAAGCCAATAGGCAGCTAAACTGAATGTCTAATGCCATGTCAAAACCAATAGGCAGCTAAACTGAATACAGAATGTAATGGCTAATGCCATGTCAAAGCCAATAGGCAGCTAAACTGAACAAAACATATAGGTGGTCATTACAACCCTGGCGGACGGTGTTAAAGGTGCGGTAATACCGCAAACAGGCCGGCGGACAAAAAAAGGGAATTATGACCGTGGCGGAAACCGCCAACAAAGACAGCCACTTTAACAATCCGACCGCCACGGCAGTACAGACAAGCAGCGCGGCGGTCACTGCCAACAGACAGGCGGAAGCCAATGTACCGCCCACAGTATCACAACCCGCCAATCCGCCACCTTTTCCGGGGCGGATTCACTGTGGATAAAAACACGGCGGAAACAGCTTTTGCAATGGGAAAACGCTCACTTCTACACATCCCACGAGGAAGGAGGAGACCATGGAGCCGGAGTTACAAATCCTCCCTGCCATTGTCTTCCTACTCATCTACAAACACCAGAGCCGGAGGCGGCGAAGACAACGGTGAGTACTGCACCTACGACATAGGGGAGGGGGAGGCAAAAGTCAGGGAGACACACACACGCATCACCCCCACCCCCACCCTCGCACATTACAACACACACCAATGCATTTCCAAACATCACAGTAACAACCAACAACCCCCCCGGAAGAATGCAAAGACAAAAGGAAATCAGTTCAAACATTGTAATGTATCAAAATACAGTTACCAAATATATACAGATATATATAAACACATTCAAAGGAATATACATTACGAGAAGTAGTGCAGATATGCACATATCAATGTCCGTGCACCACTGGGCCAAAAATGCATGGGCGAGGCCCACACAAGATACCTGTCCACAAACGGAGAGAACACTGCCGGGGCATCAGATAGAAATACAACAGGCACCTCAGGGGGAAGGGAAGGGGGGGCACCTCAGCCGGATTACAGTACCACGCCAGATCCACGACGGGGCTCCATGCCCATTGATGTATCCTGGGGAGTGCAAAGCCACAGTCTCTCAAGTCTCTACAGTGGGTGGATTGCCCACTGCCATATCCTGGGGAGTGCAAAGCCACAGTCTCTCAAGTGGATAACAGTCTCCACTGGTTCTGGAGGGGGACTGGTGCCCAGAGTGCTTCATCTTGTTAAGGACAGACGGAGTGGATGGATCTCTCCACTGGTTCTGGAGGGGGAATGGTGCCTAGACTGGATTAGGCTCCCCGTGACAGTTCCTGTCCCGTCACTGTCCCAGCTGTACATGGGATAACGATGCTTGATGTGGCGGTGTTTTCCTGCTGCAGCGGTGCTCTGCCCTGTTTAGCGGTGCTTTGCCATGGCGGTCTCTGGCCTGTTCAGCGGTGCTTGCCATGTTCAGCGGTGCTCTGCCCTGTTCAGCGGTGCTTTGCCATGGTGGTCTCTGGCCTGTTCAGCGGTGCTTGCCATGTTCAGCAGTGCTTTGCCACGGCGGTCTCTGACCTGTGCATTGGTGTGTGGCATGACGGTCCCTCATCGCCCAGTGGGGCTGTGGAAGCCGGGGCCCTCCTGGGCACTGACTCCGGCGGTGGTCTCCTGACCAGTGACGATACTTCTGCCCTCCTGGGCACTGACTCCGGCGGTGGTCTCCTGACCAGTGACGATACCTGTGCCCTCCTGGGCACTGACTCCGGCGGTGGTCTCCTGACCAGTGACGATACTTCTGCCCTCCTGGGCACTGACTCCGGCGGTGGTCTCCTGACCAATGTCGATACCTGTGCCCTCCTGGGCACTGACTCCGGCGGTGGTCTCCTGACCAGTGACGATACTTCTGCCCTCCTGGGCACTGACTACGGCGGTGGTCTCCTGACCAGTGACGATATTTCTGCCCTCCTGGGCACTGACTCCGGTGGTGGTCTCCTGACCAGTGACGATACCTGTGCCCTCCTGGGCACTGTGGTCTCCTGACCAGTGACAATACTTCTGCCCTCCTGGGCACTGACTCCGGCGGTGGACTCCTGACCAGTGACGATGGTGCTGGCGGTGGCGTTCCGTCTGCCGGGGAGGATGTCGCCATTCTCCGCTGTGCTGCTCTCACAAGGCTGTGCAGACTTCTTCTGGCACTTTGGAGGAGTCACAGCTGACTCTGCAATCCCCCTGGGATCCTTGTGAGTAGTTTTGCCTCCAGGAGTCTTCACCCGGTCCTGTCGGCCACTTTCCAACTTGAGATGCTTTACAGGGGGTGGACTGGCAGTGCCTTGGCTCCGTGTCACACTGCCTGCCCTGGTGGCCGGTGCACTCCACACACCTGTAACACGCACCACTGGTACTGGAGTCTTTTTGGCTGAGGCGCTACTACGGGACAAATGAATTGGAGGGGTGAGGGTGGGGGCAAAGAGGTCAACGTTGCAGAGGGACAGTTTCTGACTGACACTGGGATGGGTAGCTGGAGGGGGTCTGGGAGTGGAGGAAGAGGAGGTGGTTGTAGGAGGTGTCACTTTAGGTGTTTTGGGTGCAGGTGCAGGTACTGGAGGCTGTCGTGAGGTGGATGGAAGTTGGGTGTTTGGGTGCCTGCATTTGTGTACTTTGGGAGGGGGCGTCACAGACACACTGGGAGAGGACACAGGGGACATGTATATGGGAGTGGGGGTGGTGAGTGCAGGTGAGCGGGGTGTGGTGCTGGATGTTCTGGTGCGAGTCCTAGTGCCTGTAGATGTAGTGCATGCAGGTGAGAGTGTAGACGATACTGGGAGGGAGGAGGGAGACGACGAGGAGGGGGACACAGTGGAGGCAGTGGATGTTGCTGTGTCAGCATGTGTGTGATGCTTGTGTGAGTGCCTGTGGGTTGTGTGGTGCTTATGTTTGCCTGAGCTACTTTTGGGTGTTGAGGTGTATGCATGCTTGTTTGATGGTGTGCTTGGGACAGGCTGGGGTACAGGGGATTGGCTCTGGGTGGAGGAAGTTGGAGGGGGGAGGCTAGACACAGGGACAATTGCTGCCATCAGTGCTGAGGCCAAAGATTGCAGGGTTCGCTGAAGGACAGCCTGACCAGAATGAATGCCCTCCAGGAATGCATTACCGTGTTGCAACTCTCGTTCTACACCCTGGATGGCATTCACAATGGTAGACTGCCCAACAGTGAGTGACCTGAGGAGGTCAATGGCCTCCTCACTGAGGGCAGCAGGGGTGACAGGGGCAGGGCTGAGGTGCCTGGGGCGAAGGTGATGCCCACCCTCCTGGGTGAGCGGGCACGGGCCGAACGCTGAGGGGCTGCTGGGAGGGCGGTGCTGGTAGGGGAGGTAGTGGCTGTACCTGTAGAAGTGGGGGGCACAGATGGTGCCGCCACCACAAGGGAGCTCCCATCGGCGGACGAGTCCGTGTCGCTGGTTGGTGATCCGGTGACCGACGTGTAGCTCCCCTCACCCTCCGTCCCACTGGTGCATTCTGAGTCCGTGGTGTGGCCCTCCATGGCCATGTGGGATGCAGCTCCTAGTGCTCCGTTGCCACTGTACCTCTGCCTGATGATGCTGATGCACACAAGAACAGGGAGACCACAAAATGGGGGAGGTGACGACAGAAGAAAGACAGGTTGAGTGCATGGCTTACCGCTACCGTTGGCGGACAATACAGACACAGCAGCCCCCTGCACTACGCCGTGCTCTTGGCCTCTACAGATGGAATTGCTGGGATATGGCCTACATGGCTATGGTGGACATCTGCACACATGGATGCCACAGGGGCATCTATACCTGTACTTGGCCCACTACTGAGGTGGGGGGGAGTGCCACATGCCCTGCATTACGGAGGGGCCTAGACTACGTATTTCTGACTGGCCTAGGTACACCCACAGCCCTCCTCCCACACCCAGACCCCTCAACTGCGCGCCAAGTCCCCAGAATGAGAGTGTACTCACCTCCTTGTGTCTGTTGTTATGCCCTCAAGCGCCCAGCCAACTCCGGGTAGGCCACCGCCAGGATCCTGAACATCAGGGGGGTCATGGTGCAACAGGCACCCCTCCCACGTTGGGAGGCCATCCCCAGCTGAGCCTCCGCCGCCTTCTTGCTCCAGCGGCGGATGTCCTCCCATCTTTTCCGGTAGTGGGTGCCCCGTCTCTGGTGGACCCCCAGGGTCCGGACTTCCTTGGCGATGGCACGCTAAATGTCCTTCTTCTGGTGGGCGCTGACCTACATGACATGCACAGGGGAAGAAGAGAAGTCATTACCAACTGCACCATCGATGTGAGTGGCCTCCATCCCTACCCTTGCCATGTGGCACATGCATTCACAGTCCTTCATGTTCCCTGCACTCTGCCCCCTTCCCTCTTACAACCAGCCTTCCACACCCAGGCATAGCCCATACAACGTGCTCCCAGTGTACTTATCTGTTGGTCTGGAGGACCGTAGAGTAGCGTGTACTGGGGGAGGACCCCCTCTACTAGCTTCTCCAACTCCTGAGCAGTGAAGGCAGGGGCCCTTTCCCCAGACGCAGCAGCCATTGTCTCTTCCAGACCGAGGCCACAGCAGCACTTTCAGTGTAGGTCCTCTCCTGTCGAAGATCAGGTATCGAGTGATTGAACAGATAGAAAATGGCGGTCACGTCCGCGGCGGTGACGTCCGCGGCGGTGCGTATCATCACCGCCGGCGCACTTCGTCATTGGCTCCTAGGACCCATAGGGTCCAATGCAGCATTGCGCCTCGGTCTACGACCGCCTACCGCGACGGTGTACAACGCCAGCGCAGATACCCCACATTCCCATTGTCCCAGTTTAGAGGTCAGGCAGCCGGCATTTCAGGGGCCCACATGGCTTCATTTAATACTGCGTCACACATAGCTAGACCTACACTCAACACACATACAGGAAGAGTTTTGTGTTTGGTGTCGTGTTCTGAGTATCTGTGGGTACATACCTGAGAATTTGTTGACTCTGTGGTCGCTGTTGTCCTTCCTAGGCACCGTCAGATGGGACATTTGAGAAGATGGCGGAATCCTCCGGTGTACCGACCGCTGGTGGACCTGTTGACAATGGAGGAGCGACATTTAATCGTCACCTACAGGTTTGACCGTGCCACTATCCAGGAACTATGTACCCAGTTGGAGCCAGACCTGATGTCACCAATCCGCCATCCCACTGGAATCCCCCCTGACGTGCAAGTGCTGTCAGTGCTCCGTTTCCTTGCTAGTGGGTCTTTTCAGACAACAGTGGCCATGGCATCAGGGATGTCCCAGCCTATGTTTTCCAACGTGTTGTCCAGAGTGTTGGCTGCCCTGCTGAAACACGTAAGGAGATACATCGTTTTCCCTGAGGTGGAGGATTTGGCCACAGTGAAAGGTGACTTCTATGCCCTTGGACATATCCCCAACATCATAGGTGCCATTGATGGGACCATGTATCTCTGGTCCCCCCCCCCCAGGAGTGAACAGGTGTACAGGAACCGGAAGAGTTATCATTCGATGAATGTACAGATGGTATGTTAGGCAGACCAGTACATCTCGCAGGTAAATGCTATGTTCCCTGGCTCAGTGCATGACGCGTACATCCTGCGGAATAGCAGCATCCCTTACATGATGGGTCAACTCCAGAGGCACCGTGTGTGGCTATTAGGGGACTCTGGTTACCCCAACCTTTCCTGGCTATTGACCCCAGTGAGGAATCCCAGGACCAGGGCAGAGGAACGCTACAATGAGGCCCATGGGCGGACTAGGAGGGTGATCGACCGCACCTTCGGCCTCCTGAAGGCCAGGTTCAGGTTCCCCCATATGACAGGTGGTTCCCTATTCCACTCACCCAAGAAGGTGTGCCAGATCATCATCGCCTGCTCGATGCTTCACAATCTTGCTTTGCAACGCCAGGTGCCTTTTCTGCAGGAGGATGGTCCAGATGGCGGTGTTTTGGCAGCTGTGGAGCCTGTGGAGCCTGAGGACAGTGATTAGGATGAAGCTGAGGAAGAAGACATGGACAATAGGGAGTCAGTCATACAGCAATATTTCCAGTGACACACAGGTGAGAACATCTTATTTTTTAACATTACAATCACTTTCACATTTCTATCTCTATCCTGTCTGTTATTTAATAGCAGTATTTGGTAACTGAGTTGTACCTTTCCATTACGGTCTCACAGGTGTGGTTACCAACGTGTGTCATCTGCTTGCATCCTTCAAGGACTTTGTAGGAGGCTGGCCTGGCTTGTAGTGGGTACCAAGGGGTACTTACACTCTGTACCAGGACCAGTTATCCCTTATTAGTGTAGAAGAGGTGTTTCTAGCAGCTTAGGCTGATAGAAGGTAGCTATGGAGAGCAGCTTAGGCTGAACTAGGAGACATGCAAAGCTCCTACTATACCACTGGTGTCATATGCACAATATCATAAGAAAATACAATACACAGATATACTAAAAATAAAGGTACTTTATTTTTATGACAATATGCCAAAGTATCTCAGTGAGTACCCTCAGTATGAGGATGCCAAATATACACAAGATATATGTACACAATACCAAAAATATGCAGTAATAGCAAAAGGAAGTAATGCAAGCAATGTAGAATTACAGTAGATTGCAATAGGAGCACCTAGGTATAGGGGCAACACAAACCATATACTCTAGAAGTGGAATGCGAACCACAAATGGACCCCAAACCTATGTGAGCTTGTAGAGGGTCGCTGGGACTGTAAGAAAACAGTGAGGGTTAGAAAAATAGCCCACTCTAAGACCCTGAAAAGTAGGTGTAAAGTGCACCTATATTCCCCAGAGAGCACAGAAGTCGTGATAGGGGAATTCTGCAAGGAAGACCAACACCAGCAATGCAACAAAGGTGGATTTCCGGACGAGAGTACCTGTGGAACAAGGGGACCAAGTCCAAGAGTCGCGACAAAGTCGAGATTGGGCAGATGCCCAGGAAATGCCAGCTGAGGGTGCAAAGAAGCTGCCACCGGATGGTAGAAGCTGTGGATTCTGCAAGAACGAAGAGGACTAGGAACTTCCCCTTTGGAGGATGGATGTCCCACGTCGTGAAGAAGCTTGCAGAGGTGTTCCCACGCAGAGAGACTGCAAACAAGCCTTGCTAGCTGCAAGGGTTGTGGTTAGGGTTTTTGGATGCTGCTGTGACCCAGGAAGGACCAGGATGTCACCACTTGCGTGAGGAGACAGAGAGGGCACCCAGCAAGATAGGGAGCCCTCACCGTAGCAGGCAGCACCCGCAGAAGTGCCGGAACAGGCACTACAAAGAGGAGTGAACCGGAACTCACCCAAAGTCACAAAAGGAGATCCCACAACGCCGGAGGACAACTCAAGAGGTTGTGCACTGCAGGGTAGAGTGTCGGGGACCTAGGCTTGGCTGTGCACAAAGGAAATCCTGGAAGAGTGCACAGGAGCCGGAGCAGCTGCAAATCACGCGGTACCCAGCAATGCAGTCTAGCGTGGGGAGGCAAGGACTTACCTCCACCAAACTTGGACTGAAGAGTCACTGGACTGTGGGAGTCACTTGGACAGAGTTGCTGAGTTCCAGGGACCACGTTCGTTGTGCTGAGAGGGGACCCAGAGGACCGGTGATGCAGTTCTTTTGGTGCCTGCGGTTGCAGGGGGAGGATTCTGTCGTCCCACAGGAGATTTCTTCTGAGCTTCTAGGGCAGAGAGGAGGCAGACTACCCCCACAGCATGCACCACCAGGAAAACAGTCGAGAAGGTGGCAGGATCAGCGATACAAGGTTGCAGTAGTCGTCTTTGCTACTTTGTTGTGGTTTTGCAGGTGTCCTGAGCAGTCAGCGGTCGATTCCTTGGCAGAAGGTGAAGAGAGAGATGCAGAGGAACTCTGATGAGCTCTTGCATTCGTTATCTAAAGAATTCCCCAACGCAGAGACCCTAAATAGCCAGAAAAGGAGGTTTGGCTACCTAGGAAGGAGGATAGGCTAGCAACACAGGTAAGATCCTATCAGAAGGAGTCTCTGAGGTCACCTGCTGGGACTGGCCACTCAGAGCAGTCCAGTGTGCCAGCAGCACCTCTGTTTCCAAGATGGCAGAGGTCTGGAGCACACTGGAGGAGCTCTGGGCACCTCCCATGGGAGGTGCAGGTCAGGGGAGTGGTCACTCCCCTTTCCTTTGTCCAGTTTCGCGCCAGAGCAGGGCTGGGGGATCCCTGAACCGGTGTAGACTGGCTTATGCAGAAATGGGCACCATGTGTGCCCATGAAAGCATTTCCAGAGGCTGGGGGAGGCTACTCCTCCCCTGCCTTCACACCATTTTCCAAAGGGAGAGGGTGTAACACCCTCTCTCAGAGGAAGTCCTTTGTTCTGCCATCCTGGGCCAGGCCTGGCTGGACCCCAGGAGGGCAGAAGCCTGTCTGAGGGGTTGGCAGCAGCAGCAGCTGCAGTGAAACCCCGGGAAAGGCAGTTTGGCAGTGCCAGGGTCTGTGCTAGAGACCCGTGGGATCATGGGATTGCACCAACAATGCCAGGATGGCATAGAGGGGGCAATTCCATGATCTTAGACATGTTACATGGCCATATTCGGAGTTACCATTGTGAAGCTACACATAGGTAGTGACCTATATGTAGTGCACGCGTGTAATGGTGTCCCCGCACTCACAAAGTCCGGGGAATTGGCCCTGAACAATGTGGGGGTACCTTGGCTAGTGCCAGGGTGCCCACACACTAAGTAACTTAGCACCCAACCTTTACCAGGTAAAGGTTAGACATATAGGTGACTTATAAGTTACTTAAGTACAGTGTAAAATGGCTGTGAAATAACGTGGACGTTATTTCACTCAGGCTGCAATGGCAGGCCTGTGTAAGAATTGTCAGAGCTCCCTATGGGTGGCAAAAGAAATGCTGCAGCCCATAGGGATCTCCTGGAACCCCAATACCCTGGGTACCTCAGTACCATATACTAGGGAATTATAAGGGTGTTCCAGTAAGCCAATGTAAATTGGTAAAATTGGTCACTAGCCTGTTAGTGACAATTTGAAAGAAATGAGAGAGCATAACCACTGAGGTTCTGATTAGCAGAGCCTCAGTGAGACAGTTAGTCATAACACAGGTAACACTTTCAGGCACACTTATGAGCACTGGGGCCCTGGCTGGCAGGGTCCCAGTGACACATACAACTAAAACAACATATATACAGTGAAAAATGGGGGTAACATGCCAGGCAAGATGGTACTTTCCTACAGTTACCTGTTCCGCACCTCCCTGGAATGAGGCACAGTGTCTGGTGTGGGAGGACTTGAGTCGCACCAGACAATCCGGTCGCACACAAAGTGTCACTAGTTCCATGGCTCATGGAATGAGGCACAATGTTTGCTGTGCGATAACCTGCGTTGCACCAGACAATTCCGATTACCAAACGCCATACCTCCGTCGAATGAGGTGTAACGTCTAGAGCTCGATTACTTGAGTCACACCAGACAATTCTGATTGAACATGAAAAGTGACCAATGCCATACCTCCCTGGAATAAGGCACAACGTCTGGTGCTCGATGACTTGAGTCGCACCAGATAATTCCGAATGCCCACAGAAAGTTACCAATGTATGTACCTCCCTGGATTGAGGCACAACGTCTGGTACGTGATGACTTGAGTTGCACCAGATCATTTCAAACATACCCAAAGAGTTACCAACTTCCAAACCTCCCTGGAATGAGGCACGTCTGGTGCGTGATGGCTTGAGTCACACCGGCCACACACAAAAGATGCAAGTACAGTGGTGCCACATGAGGTAGAATGCAGCACTGCTCAGGGTACACCCCCACCTCCGAGGGTTACAACCTGTGAATCGAATACTGCACGCAATGAGCATGCAGTCGGCATGTTTGTAGGAAGGTACCATCTTGCCTGGCATGTTACCCCCATTTTTGCTGTATGTATGTTTGTTTTTGCCTATGTGTCACTGGGATCCTGCTAGCCAGGACCCCAGTGCTCATAAAGTATGCCTTTTATGTGTCCCCTGTGTGGTGCCTAACTGTATCACTGAGGCTCTGCTAACCAGAACCTCAGTGTTTATGCTCTCTCTGCTTTTAAAATTGTCACTGCAGGCTAGTGACTAATTTTACCAATTCTGATTGGCACACTGGTACACCCTTATAATTCCGTAGTATATGGTACCTAGGTACCCAGGGTATTGGGGTTCCAGGAGATCCCTGTGGGCTGCAGCATTTCTTTTGTCACCCATAGGGAGCTCAGACAAATCTTACACAAGACTGCCACTGCAGCCTGCGTAAAATAACGTCCATGTTATTTCACAGCCATTTTACACTGCACTTAAGTAACTTATAAGTCACCTATATGTCTAATCCTCACTTGGTGAAGGTTAGGTGCAAAGTTACTTAGTGTGTGGGCACCCTGGCACCAGCCAAGGTGTCCCCACATTGTTCAGGGCAAATTCCCCCGACTTTGAGTGTGGCGACACCATTACACGCGTGCACTACATATAGGTCAATACCTATATGTAGCGTCACAATGGTAAGTCCGAACATGGCCATGTAACATGTCTAGGATCATGGAATTGTCACCCCAATACCATTCTGGTATTGGGGGGGGGACAATTCCATGCATCCCCGGGTCTCCAGCATAGAGCACGGGTACTGCCAAACTAACTTTCCGGGGTCTCCTCTGCAACTACCGCTGCTGCCAAGGGAAACGTCCTCTATGCCGACTTTTTTATAATGAAGTCCTGGTCAACGAAAATGGAATAATGCTTTCTTTAACCACGTCTTTGTTATTTTGTGCTTTAACCACGCATGTCCTGAACAACGAACATGCGTGGTTAAGGTACAAACAAGGGAGTCCGCTGAGGAGGACGATGCGGATGACGAGGCGACGACTCAGGTAAGTGGGGGGTTTAGGTTTTGGGGCGGGGTTGGGGGGCAGGGGTTTTAGGTTTTGGAGCGGGGGCTGGGCGTTTTAGGTTTTGGGGTGGAGGTCGGGGGGTTTTAGGTTTTGGGGCGGGGTGGGGGGTCAAGGGGGTTTTAAGTTTTGGGGCGGGGGTTGGGGGTCGGGGGTTTTAGGTTTTGGGGTGGGGTTGGGGGGTGGGGCGTTTTAGGTTTTGGGGTGGGGGTGGGGGGTCAGGGGGTTTTAGGTTTTGGGGTGGGGTTGGGGGGTGGGGCGTTTTAGGTTTTGGGGCGGGAGTCAGGGGGTTTTAGGTTTTGGGGTGGGGCGTTTTAGGTTTTGGGGTGGGGAGGGGGGTCAGGGGGTTTTAGGTTTTGGGGCGGGGGTTTGGGGGCGGGCGTTTTAGGTTTTGGGGCAGGGGCAGGGGTGGGGGTTTAGGGGGTTTTAGGTTTTGGGGCCGGGGTGGAGGGTCAGGGGGTTTTAGGTTTTGGGGTGGGGTTGTGGCGGCGGGCGTTTTAGGTATTAGGGTGGGGTTGGGGGGTTGGGGTGACACATGCAGGTTCAATGGGTGCCTATTACTAATGCCTTTACCAGGAATGCCTTTACAACGAAATATCGTTGTTAAGGCATTCGTGGTGAATGCACTAGTAGTAAAAACGAGGTCGGTGTTCCGACCTCGTTGTTCAGGCACTCGTTGTTTTGGCAGTCGGCGTTCCGTCCTACAACCCTGCTGCGAACCCCTCAGACAGGTTTCTGCCCCCCTGGGGTCTGGGTAGCCTGGTCCCAGGAAGGCAGAACAAAGGATTTCCTATGAGAGAGGGTGTTACACCCTCTCCCTTTGGAAATAGGTGTGAAGGGCCTGGTAGGAGTAGCCTCTCCTGGCCTCTGGAAATGCTTTGAAGGGCACAAATGGTGCCCTCCTTGCATAAACCAGTCTACACCGGTTCAGGGATCCCCCCAGCCATGCTCTGGCGCGAAACTGTACAAAGGAAAGAGGAGTGGCCACTCCCAGAGCTCCTCCCGTGTGTCCCAAACCTCTGCCATCTTGGATGCAGAGGTGTGAGGACACAATGGACAGCTCTGAGTGGCCAGTGCCAACTGGTGACGTCAGAGACCCCTCCTGATAGGTGCTTACCTTTCTCTTTAGCCAATCCTCCTCTGAGGGCTATTTACCTTCTCTCCTGTGGGTATCTCACCAGATAACGAATACAAGAGCTCACCAGAGTTCCTCTGCACTTCCCTCTTCAACTTCTGCCAAGGATCAACCGCTGACTGCTCCAGGACGCCTGCATAACTGCAACAAAGTAGCAAGAAGACTACCAGCAACATTGTAGCTCCTCATCCTTTTGGCGTTCTCGACTGTTTCCTGGTGGTGCATGCTCCAAGGGCTGTCTGCCTTCACCCTGCACTGGAAGCCAAGAAGAAATCTCCTGTGGGTCGACGGAATCTTCCCCCTGCCAACGCAAGCACCAAACTTCTGCATCACTGGTCCACTGGGTCCGCTCTCATCCTGACGAGCATGGTCCCGGGAACACAGGAGCTGGGTCCCAGTGTCTCTGAAAGTCCAGTGGCCCTTCTGTCCAAATTTGGTGGAGGTAAGTCCTTGCCTCCTCACGCCAGACAGTAATCCTGTGTACTGCGTGAACTGCAGCTGCTCGGGCTTCTGTGCACTTTTGCAAGACTTCCTTTGTGCACAGCCTAGCTCAGGTCCCCAGCACTCCATCCTGCATTGCCCAACTCACTGAGTTGGACTCCTACGTCGTGGGACCCTCCTTTGTTGCTCTGAGTTTACCATCATCCTCAGATCTTCTAAGTGCCTGCTCAGGTACTTCTGCGGGTGCTGCCTGCTTCTGCATGGGCTCTCTGTATTGCTGAGCGCCCCCTCTGCCCCCTCTTCCAAGGGGCGACCTCCTGGTCCTTCCTGGGCCCTGGCAGCACCCAAAATTCTTAACCTCAACTCTTGCAGCTAGCAAGGCTTGTTGCAGTCTTTCTGCATGGAAACACCTCTGCATCCTTCAGCACGTCGTGGGACATCTTCTGACCAAAAGAAAAGTTCCTGGCACCTTCTGTTGTTGCAGAATCTTTGGCTTCTTCCACCTGGAGGCAGCCCTTTTGCACCTTCATCCGGGGTTTAGTGGGCTCCTGCCCCCCCTGGACATTTGTGTGACTCTTGGACTTGGTCCCCTTCCTTTACAGGTCCTCAGGTCCAGAAATCCGTTTTCAGTGCTTTACAGTCATTTGTTGTCCTTGCAGAATCCCCTATCTCGACTTTACTGTCTTTCTGGGGTAGTAGGGTAACTTTACTCCTACTTTTCAGGGTCTTGGGGTGGGGTATCTTGGACACCCTTAGTGTTTTCTTACACTCCCAGCTACCCTCTACACACTACACTAGGTCTGGGGTCCATTTGTGGTTCGCATTCCACTTTTGGAGTATATGGTTTGTGTTGCCCCTAGACCTATGGTCTCCTATTGCATTATATTGTGTTCTACAGTGTTTGCACTACTTTTCTAACTGTTTACTTACCTGATTTGGTTTGTGTGTGTATATTTTGTGTATATTATTTACCTCCTAAGGGAGTATATCCTCTGAGATACTTTTGGCATATTTTCAATAAAATAAAGTACCTTTATTTTTAGTAACTCTGAGTATTGTGTTTTCTTATGATATAGTGCTAGTGATATAAGTGGTATAGTAGGAGCTTTGCATGTCTCCTAATTCAGCCGAAGCTCCTCTGCTATAGCTACCTCTATCAGCCTAAGCTGCTAGAACACCTCTAATCTACTAATAAGGGATAACTGGACCTGGCACAAGGTGTAAGTACCACAAGGTACCCACTGTAAGCCACTATAATACCACTAGTGTCATATGCACAATGTCATAAGAAAACACAATACACAGAAGTACTAAAAATAAAGGTACTTTATTTTTATGACAATATGCCAAAAGTATCTCAGTGAGTACCCTCAGTATGAGGATAAGTTATATACACAAGATATATGTACACAAACCAACATTAGGTAAGTAATAGCAAGAAAAGTAATGCAAACAGTGTAGAATTACAGTAGATTGCAATAGGAGCACATAGGTATAGGGGCAACACAAACCATATACTCCAAAAGTGGAATGCGAACCACGAATGGACCCCAAACCTATGTGAGCTTGTAGAGGGTCACTGGGACTGTAAGAAAACAGTGAGGGTTAGAAAAATAGCCCACCCCAAGACCCTGAAAGGTAGGTGTAAAGTGCACCTACTACCCCCAGAGAACACAGAAGTTGTGATAGGGGGATTATGCAGGAAGAACAAACACCAGCAATGCAACAATAGTGCTTTTCCAGGCCTGAGTACCTGTAAGACAAGGGGACCAAGTCCAATAGTCACAACAGTGTCGAGAGTGGGCAGGAGCCCAGGAAATGCCAGCTGAGGGTCCAAGGAAGGTGCCATCGGATGGAAGAAGCTTGGAGTTCTGCAAGAAATAAGAGAGCTAGGGACTTCTCCTTTGGAAGACGGATGTCCCACGTCGTGATAAAGCTTGCAGAGGTGTTCCCATGCAGAAAGACCGCAAACAAGCCTTGCTAACTGCAAGGGTCGCGGTAGAGGTTGTTGGGTGCTGCTGTGGCCCAGGAGGACCAGGATGTCACAACTTGGAGGAGGAGACAGAGGGGGCGCCCAGCAACTCAGGGAGCCCTCACAGAAGCAGGCAGTACCCGCAGAAGTACCTGAACAGGCACTTGGAAGGAAAGTGAAGTGGAGTCCACTTGAAGTCACAAAAGGGAGTCCCACGACGCCGGAGGACAACTCAGAAGATTGTGCACTGCAGGAAGGAGTGTCGGGGACCCAGGCGTGGCTGTGCACAAAGGAAATCCTGGAAGAGTGCACAGGAGCCGGAGGAGCTGCAAAACACATGGCACCCAGCAATGCAGTCTAGCGTCGGGAGGCAAGGACTTACCTCCACCAAACTTGGACTGAAGAGTCACTGGACTGTGGGAGTCACTTGGACAGAGTTGCTGAGTTCCAGGGACCACGTTCGTTGGGATGGGAGGGGACCCAGAGGACCAGTGTTGCTGTCTTTTGGTGCCTGCATTAGCAGGGGGAAGATCCCTTCGACCCACAGGAGATTTCTTCAGAGCTCCTGGTGCAGGGAGGAGGCAGGCTACCCCCAGAGCATGCACCACCTGGAAATAGTCGAGAAAGCCGGCAGGATGAGGCGACACAAGGTTGCTAGTAGTCGTCTTGCTACTTTGTTGCGGTTTTGCAGGTGTCCTGAGCAGTCAGCGGTCGATCCCTTGGTAGAAGGTGAAGACGGAGATGCAGAGGAACTCTGGTGAGCTCTTGCATTCGTTATCTAAAGAATTCCCCAAAGCAGACCCTAAATAGCCAGAAAAGGAGGTTTGGCTACCAAGAAGGAGCCTCTGACGTCATCTGCTGGCACCGGCCACTCATAGCAGTCCAGTGTGCCACAAACACCTCTGTTTCCAAGATGGCAGAGGTCTGGGACACACTGGAGGAGCTCTGGGCACCTCCCCTGGGAGGTGCAGGTCAGGGGAGTGGTCACTCCCCTTTCCTTTGCCCAGTTTTGCACCAGAGCAGGGCTGGGAGATCCCTAAACTCATGTAGACTGACTTATGCAGAGATGGGCACCATCTGTGCCCATCAAAGCCTTTCCAGAGGTGGGGGAGGCTACTCCTCCCCAGTCCTGACACCTATTTCCAATGGGAGAGGGTGTTACACCCTATCTCAGGGGAAATCCTTTGTTCTGCCTTCCTGGGCCAGGGCTGCCTGGACCCCTGGAGGGCAGAAACCTGTCTGAGGGGTTGGCAGAAGCAGCAGCTGCAGTGGAGACCCCTGAAAGGCAGTTTGGCAGTACCCGGGTACTATGCTAGAGACCCGGGGGATCATGGAATTGTCCCCCAGTGCCAGAATGGCATTGGAGTGACAATTCCATGATCTTAGACATGTTACATGGCCATGTTCGGAGTTACCCTTGTGATGCTATACATAGGTAGTGACCTATGTGTAGTGCACGCGTGTAATGGTGTCCCCGCACTCACAAAGTCCGGGGAATTTGCCCTGAACGATGTGGGGGAACCTTGGCTAGTGCCAGGGTGCCCACACACTAAGTAACTTTGCACCCAACCTTCACCAGGTGAAGGTTAGACATATAGGTGACTTATAAGTTACTTAAGTGCAGTAGTAAATGGCTTTGAAATAACGTGGGCGTTATTTCAAGCAGGCTGCAGTGGCAGGCCTGTGTAAGAATTGTCAGAGCTCCCTATGGGTGGCAAAAGAAATGCTGCAGCCCATAGGGATCTCCTGGAACCCCAATACCCTGGGTACCTCAGTACCATATACTAGGGAATTATATGGGTGTACCAGTATGCCAATGTGAATTGGTAAATTTAGTCACTAGCCTGTTAGTGACAAATGTGGAAAGCAGAGAGAGCATAACCACTGAGGTTCTGGTTAGCAGGGCCTCAGTGAGACAGTTAGGCATCACACAGGGAACACTTATAGGCCACAAACTTATGAGCACTGGGGTCCTGGCTAGCAGGGTCCCAGTGACACATAACAAGCATACTGACAACATAGGGTCTTCACTATGAGCACTGGGCCCTGGCTAGCAGGATCCCAGTGAGACAGTGAAAACACCCTGACATATACTCACAAACAGGCCAAAAGTGGGGTAACAAGGCTAGAAAGAGGCTACTTTCTCACAACCAAGCAATCTGGTCACCAGGCACAATACTTAGTTCCACGCTCACACTGCTGCAACCAGGTGGAATCCAGAAGCCGATGTAGGTGCTTAGGAGGACACCGCTCTCCAGATGACACAGGTAAAAGGTATAGGTCCCTTGCAGGAGGTCTTTAATGTCAAAGAGACCTCCACTGAGAACAGGGGGCAAGCCAAAAAGCCCTTGGAAAGCCAACCACAATGAAGGTAGGGTACACAGTCCCTTCCAAGGACTGTAGTACTCCTGTGCACAACAGATTCCTCTGCCAGTGTGCACCATGGGGCCCATGTTCTTTGGTCCCACGTCCCTGAAAGTGTATCTCTAGTTTGCTGCAGAGGGACACCAGTAGTTATACTGTAGTGTGCCTTTGAAGTTTGGGGTGGTTCAGAGGGTTCCCTTTTGAACCACAGATGTCTCTCCTAAATTTGAGTCCTGTCTGGTTTGGGTTCATAGAATGCAGATCTTAATCTTTAGTGGGGCCGTGATCTGGCCCTGAGTGGCCAAGTGTCAAAACCTCTCCCTCTAATCGTTCCAGCCATGCCCTAAAATGGTGGAGGTCTGTCATTCCATTTGTGTGCCCTAGGTTTTTAGCTGTTGATGGGGAATGCACAGATGTGCTCCCTAGCCTCCATTGTTGAATAAAGTCAAATTTAAAAAGGCACACAAAGAGTTTTACACATCCTTTATTGCAGAACAGCAAATAATAATTGACTTGTCAGTTATAGATTGAAAACAGAAAAACATTAAAACATCTGTGACCCCGTAACCCTAAACTCTATGCTAATCCCTTACACATTCTTCATTAGTGGCTTTTACAATGCTTGGCAAACTAACTATTCTTTATTCTTGAATGAATGCAGATCTGCAGTAAATGCAGCTTTAATAATGTGTGCTTTATCATTGTAAACCTAAAACCTCTGTGCAATCTGAACTGATTAGATATCCTGCACCTATTATCTAATCAGGTTACAATCTTTTTGAAAACACAAAGGTGGTCATTCCAACCCTGGCGGTCCATGACCGCCGGGTTGGAGGACCGCGGGAGCACCGCCGACAGGCCGGCGGTGCTCCAATGGGCATTCCGACCGCGGCGGTAAAGCCGCGGTCGGACCGGCAACACTGGCGGTCTCCCGCCAGTGTACCGCCGCCCATTGGAATCCTCCAAGATCCTCCAAGATTCCGACCCCCCCTACCGCCATCCAGTTCCCGGCGGTTCTCCCGCCGGGAACCGGATGGCGGTAGGGGGGGTCGCGGGGCCCCTTGGGGCCCCTGCAGTGCCCATGCCACTGGCATGGGCACTGCAGGGGCCCCCGTAAGAGGGCCCCTAGATGTATTTCACTGTCTCCTGCGCAGACAGTGAAATACGCGACGGGTGCAACTGCACCCGTCGCACAGCTTCCACTCCGCCAGCTCGATTCAGAGCCGGCTTCATCGTGGAAGCCTCTTTCCCGCTGGGCTGGCGGGCGGCCTGAAGGCGGCCGCCCGCCAGCCCAGCAGGAAAGTCAGAATTACCGCCGCGGTCTTTCGACCGCGGAACGGTAACCTGACGGCGGGACTTTGGCGGGCGGCCTCCGCCGCCCGCCAAGGTCCGAATGAGGGCCAAAGTACGCACCAGTGAGTCTGTATGTTAAGTTTACCAATTCCTTTATGCTTATTAAACATGAGTTGGCCTATAACTGCAACCTTTTAAGTTACTTATTCCATTATGCCCTCAAGTTAACTCTTTACCTTATTCTGGTCAGTATTATATTTGGGCATGCAATGTTCTTTTACTACATACAGCTGTGTAGCGCTTTCTGCCAATGTCTGTTTTTGCTTTATATTTTCACATTCATATTCCACATTCTGTGTAATACCGATCAAAGTTTCAGATTTTTTACTTTCAAAATTGCAGGAAAATGTGCAAAAATCAGAATTTGTAGGTTTTATTTAAATAATATTATCCACAGGGTGAATGTGAGGCTTTAATTCTCAATAGGAAGTGATTTTGAATCTTTAATCCCTTTTATGATCTTTTATGACTGTCAGACCTAATTCAGGAGTTTACAGACAAAGGACGTGTTACTGGACACATCCATTAGAGTTGAGGCACTTTACCACTGCAATGGCAGAGAATAACTTACTGTGGCTCTGCAAACTTGGCCAAATACACATGAGACATAGAATTCTACTACACAATCAATAATTCATGAATATCTGGTTCACAGACACACGTCTTTGTGTTCTAAGTGCTTCTGCCAATTAGCCTTCCACCTGCCCCTCGTGGGTCTGTTGTATAGCCATTTTAGAGCTGTCTTTAGGAATGCTATTTTGGCATCTAGGCCTGCTATTTGCGCCCTTTAGCCTAGTTATATTTTATTTGGCTTCATTTTATTATTTCAGAATCAGCCACATTCATGGTGCTGTGGAAAGCATTGCATTTCTATGCAAGACATTCTTTTCACTTTGTGCTTTCCTCAAGGCTGCAGTGAGATAGGGTTGCCGGCAAAGTGGTTCACTGCGTCTCCAACATTCACAGAAACACACACATCCTTAGGTGGGGAAATGTTTCCCAGAATAACAGCTGTTTTATTATAAAAACATGTCTCTGTCCCATTCACGTTGGAGGGAGATTCTAGCCAGATGACCACGACCGCATGCTGATTGAGTTTGCTATAGCTGCTTGCTGAGACTACCGGTTTCCTGGCCTATATAGGGATCATGTCTCTCTAGACAATGGGCTTCCTTGCTTAGGTATGGAGGATGATGTCTTCCTAGAGGGTAGTCCCGAAGGGCGGATTAGGGCTTATCATGCTGTGTTTTAACATAGCTTCCGTAGGAACCGCATATATTACACGCATAATGACAGTATGGTGGGACTTTTCCTGTGTTTCACTTCTCTCATTACCATTCTGATTCTAGCATGTTTCATCATTCTAATTATTGCAATGCATGCCATTTTATCTAAGACGCAGCTGATTCAACAAATCCTATTGAACCATTTTCTGCCTCTGTTTGTCTTTGCATTTGTGAGACTAATGCAACTGAGAGAAAAGGATGAGATCAGATACACCACGATTTCCCTGAGAAGTCATTAGGTCATGCGCCCAGTTGCCACAACTCACCCCTGCTTTTGGGCAGAGATGAGGCACTGCTAGTTGGCCATAAAGGGATTAGGCAGACAGTTGTCACATGTTGTGGGATTGGACTTAATTCCCCACAATTCAGGTGATACTGCTGCCCGAATCCAGCAGCCTTGTTAGGATAATGAGAGCCCACACGACAGGTCCCCCTGTAGCTGGGTGCTTCACTTCAGGTTCAGCATCCAAGGTAGATCAAAGGATACAGTTCCTACTCCCCCATTCTACTGATCTAGTCTTAGCAATCAGTCTCTTAGGCCTAGGCCTGTTCAGTCTCTCACCAAGTTTGTAGTACCTGTGCCAGGCTGCATTCGGCCTTCCGGTGGCAGCAGGATCTTACTGGCAACAGAAGACTCCACACTGCACATGGCAGAGCTGTGGTCATGCATTCTACTGGGGGTGCACGTAGTCAATTACCACTCTCTTATCCCAGCTTCAGTCTGGCCTACTGCATGAGTCCACCACTCAAGGTGCCAGGTAGGTAATACAAGGGTAAATTATGATGGTCGAACCGCTCAATCCAGCAGTATTGTGCATCCCTCAGTGTACTTGCTCACTGAATCTCTGTTGGATGGACCCTGTGCGAAGGTCAAATACAGCAGTCCCTTCCACAATTCGCAAATCCTGCAGGGTTGGTGCTTCCTTCCATCTCTCATAGGTGGGATATTTTGGAAGCCAAGACAGTCCAATAATTTCTTCTTCAGATCAGATTACAGGCAATGTTTCCTCTCTCCTGAGCAGATGCCTGTCAGCACAACACCAACCCTTAACTGTGCAGTAATCCCTGAGTATTCTACAGAATATCTCTTCTTCGGTAGAGGAGACCTCAACAACGAACAACAATGCATTTTCAGCTCCCATCTTTATACTGATTTCATAGATGGAGAATGTCTACTTCAGGTCTGCTCCCTTAGAACTGATTTGGGTTTGTCCCTCTCCCAGCCTGGCCTCTGTCTGCAACAATGCTTTGCTTAACAGAACAGACTCCTCATGGAGTGCCCACCACAGAAGTACAATGAGATGATAACAGGCTGCAGGCAGCTGTTTATGACCACAACTCACAGAGATCAGGAAGCAATACTGGAATCTGTTCTGCTTCAAAGGGCTCCTCTCACTTACAAAAGATACTGCAGGCCTCATGCGGTATGTGCTGCCATGTACCTAACAAAAGCTACAGTCACAGTCATTTAGATCCGAATGTATCAGGAAAGGTCATGGAACGTCTAAGGAAGCCTGTCCCCTCTTTTTTAACTATAGAGTATGGGGCTCTGTTCTCCCTTTTAGGAGATGTCAGCAATAAACATGTGCTGTCTGAAGAAATCAACCTCTCTTCCATTTTCAATCAATCAATAATTTGTTAAGCGTGCTACTCACCCGGTAGGGTCTCAAGGCGCTGGGGGTGGGGAGGTGGGTGCTACTGCTCGAAGAGCCAAGTTTTGAGGTGCTTTCTGAAGGCTAGGAGGTCTTGGGTCTTGCATAGGTTGGTGGGGAGGGAGTTCCAGGTTTTGGCAGCGATGTGGGAGAAGGATCAGCCACCAGAGGTGGTGCGTTGGATGTGGGGGACTGTTGCGAGGTCGGCGGAGCAGAGCTGGCGGGCCGGGATGTGGAAGTTAAGTTGTTCGTTGAGGTAGGCCGGTCCGGTGTCGTGGAGGGCTTTGTGAGCGTGGATTAAGATTTTGAAAACAATCCTTTTGTTAATGGGTCGCCAGTGTAGGGATCTGAGGTGGGCAGAGATGTGCTTGTGGGGAGGGAGGTTGAGGATGAGACGTGCGGTGGCGTTCTGGATGCGCTTGAGTTTTCTCTGAAGCTTGGCTGCGGTCCCTGCGTAGAGGGCGTTACCGTAGTCCAGTTTGCTGCTGACAAGGGTGTGGGTGACCGTTCTTCTGGTTTCTATCGGAATCCACTTGAAGGTCTTGCGTAGCATGCGGAGGGTGTTGAAGCAAGAGGATGATATGGCGTTGACTTGCTGAGTTATGGAAAGAGACGAGTCTAGAATGAAGCCGAGATTGCGTGCGTGGGTGGGTGTTGGGGGTGGTCCTAGGGTGGCAGGCCACCATGAGTCATTCCATGCCGTCTTGTTGGGTCCGAAGATGATGATCTCGGTTTTTCCTGAATTCAGTTTGAAGTGGCTTGCTGTCATCCAATTAGCGATGGCGAGGAGTCCGGCGTGGAGGTTGTTCTTGATGGAAGAGGGGCTCCTCGTGAGGGAGAGGATGAGCTGGGTGTCGTCGGCGTAGGAAATGATGTTGAGGCCATGGGGGTGGACGATGCTGGTGAGCGTAGCCATATCATTTAGATATTGAAGAGGGTGGGGCTGACTGAGGATCATTGGTGGACTCCACATATGGTCTTGGTGGCTTTAGACCGGAATGGAGGGAGGCGAACTCTTTGGGTTCTTTCGGAGAGGAAGGAGGTGAGTCAGTCCAGGGCTTTGTGGCGAATTCCAACGTCGACGAGGAGTGTGCGAAGGGTTTGGTGCTATACGGTGACGAACGCTGCAGAGAGGTCGAGAAGGATGAGGGCAATGGTTTCACCCTTGTCAAGTCTGGTCCTGATGTCAGTGCAGGTGATGAGGGCAGTCTCGGTGCTGTGGTTTTTGCGGAATCTAGACTGGGAGACATTGAGTATGTTGTTGTCCTCCAGGAAGCGGGACAGTTGGTTGTTGACTATCTTCTCTATGACCTTCGCGGGGAAGGGGAGTACTCTGGTCCATGCTGTGGGCTTCCAGAATTGAACCTGCAAGCCTGTATTACTGGTGCATGGAACACATACGAAGCACAAGATGTTGCATTCAGGATTTCAGGTTCAAAGAAGCAACAAAACTTTAGATGCCTAGGTCTGCAAGCATGCCTTCATGTCTCACAGGTAAAAGCCTATCACAATAACTTACCAACCATGAAATGCTTCTACCAATGTACTGCACCTAGGAAACCTGCGACAGAGATGGTAGTCCCCTGTCACTATGAGGGTTGACTTGGCACTCTCTTCGCAGTTCAGGACCCAGTCAGGAACTTATCATTTTCAAAAGATCATTTGGGCCTAGGTCAATGTACCCAAATTGGATTAGTGTGTGACATGACCAAAAATAAAAAAAACAGGATAACACGTATGGAGTTTAAGCATGCAGTGCAGGGGATACAACTGCATATCATGCAGAGGCTACCTCTGTCTCAAAAGATGCCAATACCAGATCTGATACCTGGAATCTTAATCAACTATTGGATACATCTTTCTTGAGAATCGTCATAAATGGGGGAAAAGTCTATCTGCTTTCTCATTGTTTGATCCAGCCTTGTGCTCAGTTGGGAAGTGTAGGCCCTGTTATGAGATTGACCATCTCAGCAACTTGGGACATTCACACTTCATTGCCCTCAGGCACTTGAGTGGTTTGTACTCTGTTTGTATCACATATTTAGTACAAACAAATATGGGCAGGAACTTTGCAAATCCCACACTATGGTGAAACTCTCTGTTTTTTTCAATGTGTGCTCTGTTCTGCCCTCTGTTTAACACCCTTGGCTAAAAATATCCACTGGATGCCCTCCCCCTTTTAGTTGTTGAGTTGAGCCAGTACAACTCCAACTCAGTACCTGAAGCACCCATATGTACAGTTGAACGTTGACTGTAGCCAGGTGCTTTTAGCACAAATGCATTGTTTAGTTGTCCCTTCAGTTTCAGAAATACATTCTGACAGACCAAATCACTTCCCGGGACTGCTTCTTGGATGTCAGTGCAGTCAACAGAGCCTTTATGGTTTTATAGTTAGCTACACATTTTCTGTAGTAACCATCCTAAAAGACTTTCACCTATTTCTGAAAAGTGGGCACTTCCCACCCCAACACAGACTGTATTTGTCACTTAATGGGCAAATCGTTTTCTTCCCCACCTGATGTCCAAGGTAGACTACAGTGAACTACCCACCCTTCAGTGGGGTGGCTTAACTGTTAGTTTTCCCTTGTTTGTCCTACCCAACACCTTTTGAAGGTGTCCCAGGAAGTCTTCCAAAGAATTGCTGAACACAGCAATGACATCAAACCAGGCCACATGCAACTCTTCCAGACCTGCGAGAATATGGTTCACCAGGTATTAATAAGTTGATAAGCGAAAGAGACATTCTTCAATCCAAAGGGCATTACCCTAACTTGGAACAATCCTTCTGGTGTTGAGAATGCTGTCATCTCCTTTGTTCTTGGTGCTAAAGTGATCTGCCAGTAATCACTGGTCATATCAAAGGTGCTCAAATACTCTGGAGCACCCAACCGGTCCAAAGGCTCATCAGCTCTTGGGATCGGATGGGCATTCATCTTTGTAACGTCATTAAGACTGCATTAATTCACATAGAACCACAAGTCCTTTAAACTTTGCTTGGGAACTAGCACCACTGCATGGGCCCATGGGCTATGCAAATTCTCATTCACCCTTATGTCCAACATTTTGGTTACCTCTGCCTTGATGCACTCCTGATCTCAGATACATGATAATTCTTGCTGTTGCTCTCACATGTCTCACTCATGGACATGTAGAGTCAGTGAGAAGAGGTGGACAAATTTCCCCAACAGCTTTTTACACTCTCTCTGCTTATCAAGCTTTAACTCAGGTGCTAGGTGTACTAATTCTGGAGTCCTTGGCACTATGCAACAAGTCAGGAAGAGGCTTACTGTCTTCCCTGACATCTTTCCACATGGCCATGACGTTCACTGTGTAATCTCTCTGGATGTAAGATATATGGAACACCCACCTGGTTTCCCTTCTGGCATAAATGCCTACCAAGTAGTTCATATCAGATACCTTCTGCACTATTTTGTAAGGTCTGCACCATTTATCTTCCAAAGCGCTGGGAGAAATAGGTTTCAGCAGTAACAACTTGGTACCCAGCTAGCATCTCCTTCTTGCCATGCTATTTCTTCAGCAGCACTTCGCTAGCCTGAAGATTTTCCTTTGAACCATGTATTGCGCCATTAACTTCCAGAAGCTGATCGGACAGTCAATCACTTCATTTCACAGTGATTTATACCCTTCTTTGATCAAGGTGAGTGGCCCCCACTCCCAGGTGTCCAAACAGAATTTCAAAGGAGCTGAACCTGACTCCGTTTTACAGAATCTCATGGAAAGCAAATTGGAGACACAAAAGGAGAAGATCTACTTTCTCCTATGGCTCTCTGGTAGAGTTCCCATCATGCTCTTTGACGTTTTGTTAAACTGTTCCACTAACACATTGGTTTGTGGATGGTATGTCGTGGAAAAGTGGTACATTACACTAGCTTGCTCCTACATGTCTTTAGAAAGCCAACCCTGAAAGAAAATCCCTGGGGCAGCCTTATCTACCATCTTTGCATTTGTGCTCCCCCTAGTAACGCCTCTGAATACCTAGTGGCATGATCCAACACAACTAAGATGCACTTCTTGCCTGATGCCTGGTGGGTTGAATGGACCAGCAATGTCTATTCACACTCATTCAAATGAGATATCCAAAACTGGTAGAGGCACTAACGGTGCCTTGATCCTACACCCTGAATTAATGTTCAACTGGCAAATAGAACAGGTTTTACAGAACCGCTCTGTATCTCCGTGCATCCTTGACCAATTGACCAGAGGATACAATCTATCCTGGATCTTTCTAATGCCCAGGTGTCCCGGCAAAGGCACCTAATGGGCCAATGACAACTGGAAATTCCTTTTTAGGTTGAGCATAGCAGCGCGCAAGCACTGCTTTTCCGACATGTTGTTATCTATTTGGGCTTTTAAGCACGCCCCTCACTTTCACTCATTCATGGGCTTGCCCTTCAATAATCCTTTGTTACCATTGGTAAATGCTTTACATTTGTCCATCCTTGGGGCGGTTTGGTTACCGCCTTGGCCGTCAGCACTATTACAACGCTAATTGCACTTTTACTGATATGTTTGACTACAAGCGAACTTCTTTTTCCTTTTGTGTCTCTCCTTCATGCTCATGACGTGGTGCTTTGAATCGGCTCGCTTATGTGAACCTGTTTTACTTTTCTTTTTTTTATTATTGTTTTCGTGCTTTAACACGAGCGAGATTGTAGGAGGCTGGACTGGCTTGTAGTGGGTACCAAGGGGTACTTACACTTTGCACCAGGCCCAGGTATCCCTTATTAGTGTAGAGGGGTGTCTAGCAGCTTAGGCTGATAGAAAAGGTAGCTTAGCAGAGCAGCTTAGGCTGAACTAGGAGACGAGTGAAGCTCCTACAGTACCACTAGTGTCACTTGCACAATATCATAAGAAAACACAATACACAGATATACTAAAAATAAAGGTACTTTATTTTTATGACAATATGCCAAAGTATCTCAGTGAGTACCCTCAGTATGAGGATAGCAAATATACACAAGATATATGTACACAATACCAAAATATGCAGTAATAGCAATAGAAAACAGTGCAAACAATGTATAGTCACAATAGAATGCAATGGGGGCACATAGGGATAGGGGCAACACAAACCATACACTCTAGAAGTGGAATGCAAACCACGAATGGACCCCAAACCTATGTGACCTTGTAGAGGGTCGCTGGGAGTGTAAGAAAACAGTGAGGGTTAGAAAAATAGCCCACCCCAAGACCCTGAAAAGTGGGTGCAAAGTGCACCTAAGTTCCCCAAAGAGCACAGAAGTAGTGATAGGAGAATTCTGCAAGGAAGACCAACACCAGCAATGCAACAACGATGGATTTCCTGACGAGAGTACCTGTGGAACAAGGGGACCAAGTCCAAGAGTCACGATCAAGTCGGGAGTGGGCAGATGCCCAGGAAATGCCAGCTGTGGGTGCAAAGAAGCTGCCACCAGATGGTAGAAGCTGTGGATTCTGCAAGAACAACAAGGGCTAGAAACTTCCCCTTTAGAGGATGGATGTCCCACGTCGTGAAGAGTCGTGCAGAGGTGTTTCCGTGCAGAAAGACCGCAAACAAGCCTTGCTAGCTGCAAGGGTCACGTTTAGGGTTTTAGGATGCTGCTGTGGCCCAGGAGGGACCAGGATGTCGCCAATTATGTGAGGAGACAGAGGGGTCATCCAGCAAGACAAAGAGCCCACTCAGAAGCAAGCAGCACCCGGAGAAGTGCCAGAACAGGCACTACAAAGTGGAGTGAACCAGAGCTCACCCGCAGTTACACAAGAGGGTCCCACGATGCCGGAGGACAACTCAGGAGGTCGTGCAATGAAGGTTAGAGTGCTGTGGACGCAGGCTTGGCTGTGCATGAAAGAAATCCTGGAAGAGTGCACAGGAGCCGGAGTAGCTGCAAAACACGTGGTTCCAAGCAATGCAGTCTAGCGTGGGGAGGCAAGGACTTACCTCCACCAAACTTGGACTGAAGAGTCACTGGACTGTGGGAGTCACTTGGACAGAGTTGCTGAGTTCAAGGGACCTCGCTCGTCGTGCTGAGAGGAGACCCAGAGGACCGGTGATGCAGTTCTTTGGTGCCTGCGGTTGCAGGGGGAAGATTCCGTCGACCCACAGGAGATTTCTTCGGAGCTTCTAGTGCAGAGAGGAGGCAGACTACCCCCACAGCGTGCACCACCAGGAAAACAGTCGAGAAGGCGGCAGGATCAGCGTTACAAGGTCACAGTAGTCGTCTTTGCTACTTTGTTGCAGTTTTGCAGGCTTCCAGCGCGGTCAGCAGTCGATTCCTTAGCAGAAGGTGAAGAGAGAGATGCAGAGGAACTCTGATGAGCTCTTGCATTCGTTATCTAAGGAATTACCAAAAGCAGAGACCCTAAATAGCCAGAAAAGGAGGTTTGGCTACTTAGGAGAGAGGATAGGCTATCAACACCTGGAGGAGCCTATCAGAAGGAGTCTCTGATGTCACCTGCTGGCACTGGCCACTCAGAGCAGTCCAGTGTGCCAGCAGCACCTCTGTTTCCAAGATGGCAGAGGTCTGGAGCACACTGGAGGAGCTC
The DNA here is from genome assembly GCF_031143425.1 of Pleurodeles waltl. NCBI lineage: Eukaryota > Metazoa > Chordata > Amphibia > Caudata > Salamandridae > Pleurodeles > Pleurodeles waltl. The sequence goes on along the minus strand of NC_090450.1, from coordinate 404,396,036 downwards.
TGGGCACCTCCCAGGGGAGGTGCAGGTCAGGGGAGTGGTCACTCCCCTTTCCTTTGTCCAGTTTCGCGCCAGAGCAGGGCTGGGGGATCCCTGAACCGGTGTAGACTGGCTTATGCAGAAATGGGCACCATCTGTGCCCATGAAAGCATTTCCATAGGCTGGGGGAGGCTACTCCTCCCAAGCCCTAACACCTTTTTCCAAAGGGAGAGGGTGTAACACCCTCTCTCTGAGGAAGTCCTTTGTTCTGCCTTCCTGGGCTAAGCCTGGCTGGACCCTAGGAGGGCAGAAACCTGTCTGAGGGGTTGGCAGCAGCAGCAGCTGCAGTGAAACCCCGGGAAAGGCAGTTTGGCAGTACCCGGGTCTGTGCTAGAGACTCTGGGGATCATGGAATTGTCTCCCCAATGCCAGGATGGCGTTGGGGTGACAATTCCATGATCTTAGACATGTTACATGGCCATGTTCGGAGTTACCATTGTGACGCTATACATATGTCATGACATATGTATAGTGCACGCGTGTAATGTTGTCCCCGCACTCACAAAGTCCGGGGAATTTGCCCTGAACAATGTGGGGGCACCTTGTCTAGTGCCAGGGTGCCCACACACTAAGTAACTTAGCACCCAACCTTTACCAGGTAAAGGTTGGACATATAGGTGACTTATAAGTTACTTAAGTGCAGTTTTAAATGGCTGTGAAATAACGTGGACGTTATTTCACTCAGGCTGCACTGGCAGGCCTGTGTAAGAATTGTCAGAGCTCCCTATGGGTGGCAAAAGAAATGCTGCAGCCCATAGGGATCTCCTAGAACCCCAATACCCTGGGTACCTCAGTACCATATACTAGGGAATTAGAAGGGTGTTCCAGTATGCCAATCTGAATTGGTGAAATTGGTCACTAGCCTGTTAGTGACAATTTGGAAAGAAATGAGAGAGCATAACCACTGAGGTTCTGGTTAGCAGAGCCTCAGTGAGACAGTTAGGCATGACACAGGGAACACATACATATAAGTCACAAACTTATGAGCACTTGGGTCCTGGCTAGCAGGGTCCCAGTGACACATAACAAACATACTGAAAACATAGGGTTTTCACTATGAGCACTGGGCCCTGGCTAGCAGGATCCCAGTGAGACAGTGAAAACACCCTGACATATGTAAAGAGTTAATGGAGAGCCGTACGGGCTCTCCCTGTGTGCCCGACGTGCTCTGCGTGTCCGGGAGGGGCACGCAACACGAGGGTATAAATAAAGAACGGACTGCGGGTGACGCAGTCCCATGCATGTTTGCAAGCAAGCACAGTCTATGTGTATTCATTTATGGTGTAGGGGAAGGCCCCTTACATTGGCGACGAGCGGGATGCAAGTACTGTACAACAGAAGAAAGTGCAGTAAAATATTGAGGTCAAGTTAAAGAAAAAACGTACCAGGAGGAGTGCGGAGCAGTGTCGACTGCCGCGATCGTGGTGCCGGGCCGGTCGCCGGAAAAAAAAGTCACGAAGGAGGCTTGTGGCGCGAGGCTTGTGGCGCGAGACTGCCGCGCAGCAGAAGACGAAGAAAATAACCGGTCTCCCGACCGGAAAGCACAAAGACGGTGAGCCGCGCCCCGCGCCCTGCCCCCACACGAAAGGAACCACGTGGGGCTCCAACACTCCGCCCTACGCGTCCCTCGCTGCCCGAGAGCAGCCGAAGCAGACGCGTGCCTCCCTGGTCTGGCGCGCGGCTGCGGAGTGCCGTTGTGTCGCGGCAGAACAGCCGGGCGCACCGCGTGTTTTCCCCGAGGCCGGGGGAGGCCGGAAACCAGCAGGAAGAGACGCGTGTTGCACGCGCGTCTGAGCTGTTCCCCGACGCGAGGGGATAATAATAAAAAAAAAAAAAAAAAAAAAAAGGAACAAGCAACGCGGGTCGCGAGTGCGTCGCCCCAGGGGGGGGGGCTGAAAAAAATAATAATAAGAGAAATAAAAGAGTCAAGGAAAAGGTGGACAAGGAAAAATAAGAAAAGGCACTAGAGAGAGAGAAGAAAATACATAGAGGAACACGGATACCCCCACTGAGATAAAAGTGCAAGAGAAGGGGGAGAAGTCACACACAAAAAAAAAAAAAGAAGAGGTGAAAAGGAAGAAGGAAGGAAGGCGGAGTCAAGGGAAAAGAAAAAAAAACGAAAGGACAAGGACAGCATCACCTTGTGTAGCTCACAGGAGTGAGAAGGGGCAAGGATGAGTGCCCCACCACCAGATGATGCCAATCCTCCACCGCCACCAGGGAACCCCCAGCTCCCAGCACAGTTGAACAATAGCGTTCACTCCTCGATCACGTCGTTACCACCGTTTAGCCAGCTGATTGACCCGGCTACCGCTGCACCCAGGTGGCGCTTATGGATAAACAGGTTAGAAAACTATTTTTGCGCAACCAGAGAAACGGATGGGGCTGTGCGGAGGTCGGTAATGCTGTTGATGGGTGGAGATGAACTACAAGAGCTTTTTGACTCGCTTCCTGACACAGGGGACAAGGCTGATTTTGACGCAGCGGTGACTGCTCTGAACAGGCACTTTGACCCTCAATTGAATTCAGACTACGAACGTTTTAAACTACGACAGGCCCAGCAGACTGAAATCGAGTCGATGGATATGTTCTATGCTAGGCTGAGAAAGCTAGCGAGCTCGTGCACAGGTCTCAACCAACAAGAGGAGATCCGAGCGCAAATCATTCAAGGGTGCCGGTCCAATGCTTTGAGGAAGCTGATTCTGCGACAGCAGGGCATGTCCCTTGATGACATTCTGATTCTTGCAAGGTCACATGAACTGTCGGCAGTACGAGCAGATGCGATGGCGGCAGTGAGAGGTCAGTCGTTAGCTGCCGCGTCATCGTCTCGCGTAGTCCAGGTAAAAGAGGAACAAGTGGAGGCGATTCAGACACGCCCGGCAGCACAGCGTAAGACAAGCACTCCCAGATCCAATGACAGGGCCTGTGGAAGCTGTGGGTATGAACATCGGCCAAACCTGGGATGCCCGGCAAAAGGACAGTCCTGCAACCGGTGTGGCAAGTCAAATCACTTTGCCAAAGTGTGTAGGTCCAGGATGAACAAGCCAGGAGAGCAGAAGGGACGAGATACAGGTGTCAGAGCTATATCCAAAAGCTCGGAGGAGTCCAGAGACCAGGCGACGGTGAGTGGCCCGGTCTTTGAGGAAGATGAAGAAGAGGACATTTTTATAATATCCTGCACGGGGGGCAAGACACGGAAAACGAGGCCGCCGCCCATGAGTGACGTTCAAGTCAATGGCATGCTTGTTTCCGTACTCATTGATACAGGAGCGTCGGTCAATGTCATGGATGAAACTTTATTCCACCAGCTAGTACCTGCCCCGCCACTGACCGCAACAGCTACAAGAATATACAATTACGGAGGGCGAGACCCTCTTCCCCTCAAGGGAACGGTGGAGGTGGCTGTCAGCAGTGGAGACAAATCAACAGAAACCAAGTTCTATGTGGTGGCGGGGGATCGTGGCTAGGATGTCACACGGCAGAAGAGCTGGGGCTAGTGTTTTTTGCACGACAAGTCTATGATACTCAAGTGGAGCGCCTTCTCAGCGAATTTCCGCAGCTGTTCGAGGGGTTAGGACGGTTAAAGGGAAAACGCATCAAGTTACATATAGACCCCCACGTGGCTCCAGTGGCATTAAGGCATCGTCGGGTACCTTTTCATCTGAGACCTGTCGTTGAGGAAGAGCTGCAGCTGTTGGAAGACCAAGGGGTCATAGAGAAAGTGGATGGGCCTACGCCGTGGGTGTCGCCGCTGGTGATTGCGCCAAAACCCAAGCAGCCCGGAGCGATTCGCCTCTGTGTTGATATGCGCCTGCCCAACAAAGCTATTCGAAGGGAGAGGCATATAACGCCCACCATGGACGACATCATTGCAGATCTGAATGGGGCGCAGTGGTTCTCTAAGCTAGATCTCAATGCGGGGTATCATCAGCTAGAGCTGGACCCGGAAAGCAGGAATATTACCACGTTTTCGACACATGTGGGGCTGAGAAGATATAAGAGACTGAGCTTTGGAGTGTCCTCTGCTGCGGAGGTGTTTCAAAATGCGATTAGGGAAACTTTGTCGGGATTACCTGGCGTAATCAACTTGAGTGACGACATTCTAATACACTCCAAGACGCGAGAGGAGCATCACTGTCATCTACGTGCAACGTTGAGACGACTGTCTGAAGCAGGATTAACGCTTCACAAGAAGAAGTGTGCCTTTTACCAAAATTCGGTAGAGTTCTTCGGATACGTGTTTTCGAAAGAGGGCCTGCAGGTGGACCCACGAAAGGCGGAGGCGATCCGTCAGGCTCCGGTCCCGAAAAATTCCACGGAGGTTCGTAGTTTCCTTGGGATGGCCACGTATTGCGGAAGGTTTATACCTCATTTAGCCACCATGTCTGAACCTCTCCGGCGGCTAACGAAAGGGCAGCACTGTTGGGACTGGACGCCCGAGGCACAACGGGCTTTCATGGATATAAAAGAGGCGTTGCTAGACAAGGCAACTATGGCCTATTTCAACCCCAGCAGAAAGACCGAGGTGGTGGTAGATGCGAGCCCCGTTGGGCTTGGAGCCGTTCTCTTGCAAGAACAGAGGTATCAGGAATGGATCCCAGTCGCATATGCCAGCCGGGCGTTGTCGGCCGTTGAAACCAGATATGCACAAATTGAGCGTGAGGCCCTAGCCATTCGGTGGGCATGCCGCCATTTTCACTTATACTTGTATGGGCACGAATTTCAAGTGGTGACTGACCACAAACCTTTAGTTCCGTTGTTTGCGGGTTGCCCGCGTCTTGCACCTCCGAGGATTGAGCGGTGGACCGTTCTCCTTCAGCCTTATAGATTCACCATCATTTATCGGCCAGGGGCGAACAATCCAGCAGACTATCTGTCTCGCCACCCTTGTCCGCAGGTGTCGGATGCGCATCAAGAACAAGATGAGGAGAGTACAGAAGTCTTTGTAAGCATGGTCGTACAGTCGGCGTGTCCTAACGCCCTTCTCGTAGCAGAGATTGTAAGTGCCACACAGGAAGATGTCATACTGGGTCATGTCAAAGAAGCGTTGACCCACAAAAAGTGGAAATATTTTCTAGAAAAGACACATGCGTCTCGCCCTGAACAGAGAGTGGCCATGCAAAGTATATGGAAAGTGAGAGATGAACTTTCTACTGATAATGAAGGGTTGGTTCTAAGGGGAAGGAGGATTGTACTTCCACAAAGTCTCTGGTCTAGAGTGATTGCGTTGGCACATCAAGGACATCAAGGGGCTGCTAAAACCAAGGCGAGGTTACGTGCCAAGGTGTGGTTCCCGGGTATGGACAGCCAGGTTGATGAGATGGTAGGACAGTGTCACTCATGTGTCATCACGTCAACGGAGCCTCCGAATTGTCCAGTGATAACCGAGCCGGCTACTCTGAAACCATGGACTAAAGTAAGCATGGACTTCGGGAGTTTTCCAGATGGGAGACTAACTGCTGTTCTGATTGACTCCTACACTAAATTCCCGGTGGTTGAGGTGGTGTCGTCGACGGCGTTTGAGAATGTGCGGCCAGTTCTACAAAAGACATTTGCGTTGTTTGGTTTGCCGGATGAAATCCGAACGGATGATGGTCCCCCATTCCAAGGCCAAGAGTTTAGGTTATACCTTGAGGGTTTGGCAATCCGTCATCGGAAGATAATGCCCTACTGGCCTCAGGCAAATGGAGACGTGGAAAGATTCATGCGAACTTTGAATAGGGCTCTTCGCATTGGGGTAGAGAAAAGGGAAGACAGCGAACAGTGTCTACACCAATTCCTGAGTGCCTATCGTCAAACACCCCATAGTACTACTGGTTGTGCTCCCTCCTCTTTGATGTTCAAAGCATCTCCACGTGACTGTATTCCATCAGGTCCTAAATGGAAACCTCCTGTGTTGGATGTTAAAGCATCTCAAAAACGACGGCGAGCTACTAATCAAAGGGCAAGTGCTCAACGACGATCAAAGCGTCGAGTGTTCCAAGAAGGAGACCAAGTGGTGGTGAAATGTCGGAGAGGAGGAGGAAAGTTCATAACTCCCTTTGAACCTGAGATATGGGAGGTTATTCGTGTGAAGGGGTCCATGATCACGGCGGCCAGAGGAAGACAGAGAGTGACACGGAATGTGTCGCATTTTAAGAAAGCTGGACGGAGGGAACCGATTGATGATGAAGGAGAGTTTGATGACATTACAGGCGAATCATCTGTGGTAACCAATGAGGTGGAGAGTGTTAGGAGGCCGATGCTGACTGAACAAACCCGACCTGTTTGTGCCCCTGGGCAGGAAAGTTTGCACACAAGAAGCAGCAGGTATGATCTACGTCCCAATCCTGTACCGAGCAGTCAGTTGAAAGACTTTGTCTGGCATATAGACTGCTCCTAGTTCGAGTTCCGTTGCCGTGTGATTATAACAGTTTCGGAAGGACAATGTTTTTGTTGTGGTGGACTGTTCACGTGTGTTTTTCTTGTGAGCTATTGATAAGTGACTGTATACCGTCATGTGTTAATTTTGATTCAAGTTTTTGTTAATTCCAGTCCCCATGTGGAGTAAAACATGGGGGGGATGTAAAGAGTTAATGGAGAGCCGTACGGGCTCTCCCTGTGTGCCTGACGTGCTCTGCGTGTCCGGGAGGGGCACGCAACACGAGGGTATAAATAAAGAACGGACTGCGGGTGACGCAGTCCCATGCGTGTTTGCAAGCAAGCACAGTCTATGTGTATTCATTTATGGTGTAGGGGAAGGCCCCTTACAACATACACTCACAAACAGGCCAAAAGTGGGGGTAACAAGGCTAGAAAGAGGCTACGTTCTCACAGAGATGACCTGTGATTAAAGCAGCTTAATTAACTCTACTGCTGCCAGCCCCATATACCTCTGCTCATGGCAGCTCACTTTCACCCAACTGAGAGCCTGGAAGAGTAACTGCAGCACCCATTGAACATGCTAGTAAGTATCCTCTTGAGGGGTACGGTAAAATGTGCACTGTAGCTTTCAACATGTAATTGTTTGTTCTACTTTCATGGCGCGCTGGCACTGAGCTTAAAGAGCAGTGTTCTTCCTAACCACAAGTCTCTCTGTTCCTTTTCCTCACCCAGCAAGGTTGCGTCCAGAACTTGTCAAAGTGCGTGTCTACTATTGTGGTATTCTAGCGTCATAATGTTCTGCAGTGTATAAGCGCTGCTGCTATGGTCACACACAAAACCCAAGCCAATGTGGTTTTCTACCCAATCAGCTTCCCTCATGTGAGACACAAACAGAGGCAGAAACATTCAACTTTTTAACTTGTGAGTATAAGGTGCTTGTTGTTTTTTTGTGTGAAATTGTTAAGGTTTTTCTGTCCCTTCTCTTCTGAGAGCCGAGGGCACAGCGTGTTTTCAGAAAGCGGGCTTGCAGTCCTTGGTTCTGTCAGGGCTTCATCCCCTGACTTCATCTGGCTCTGTGGCAGTACTGCTGGGCAATCTACCTTACTCTTTATGTTCATTCCACGCTGTTTGCCATAGAATGCATTTATCTTTGCCCCTATCAGTCACACGGAACCTTACAGGCACGTTAGAAGACGATGGGAATTGAAGCTGCAATTCAGCGACATGTAGGTGCTGCAAAAACACTGAAATGTGCTGGTATTATGACAGAAATTAGCATCCGTGTTTAGAGGCCAGATCGTACTCGCTGCATATCAGGACTAAACGTGCCGTCCTCCTCTCTGTATTAACTCTTACTAATTCATTGAAAGAGGTTAGGGGCGGGAGTTGGGTGGAAGTGCTGAAGAGCTGAAACCTGACCGTCTCTCAAGTCAGTAAGAATGTAATTGCTTTTGTGTATCTTTGGTGAAATGCTATAATTTAGATTTTTTTATACAGTAATATTTTAACTGTGCCTAAGCATCCACTTCTCAGTCGCCTTGAGTCTCAGTGTCACCATGAATCAAATTTTTCTTAAGGCAGATGAAGGTGAGATTTAAACTACATCTTTCAGAATGCACTGTGCTAAGTGAAAACCGGGAGCTAGAAACATGGTTTAACTTTGACATTTATTTGGTACCAAATCCACCAAGCGGTGCTAATCAGGGAACTATCTTTGTTATGTTATTTAAGTTATACTCACTGCTGAAATTTGTGTGAAGACTACATGTTACAGGGTTGATGCCATGCCTGGCAAACTCAGGCTTTCAGAGACCGAAAAAGTGAGTGTGATTGTGCTAGATAGTAACACATTGGATTTACTGTGCCATGAAATATGGTAAAAGTGCTATGTTAAACATTTTATCAGCAATACTCTTTTTGTGTTTAATAATGCTTTATTGAATAAGTTAACAAACATTAGTACAATAAGATACCTACATTGGAACAAAAAAAAATCATAAGGATAATTATACCTAGAAAAACAATTTTATACACAATCAGAATAAAATATTGTACCATAAAATAATAGCATTTTTGTTATATTTTAGTAAAGAAGAAAGAGAAGAGAGAAAAGAAAAAGAAAAGAACAGTAAAAACAATGCAAAATGAAGATCACTTGTTCTCAGTAGAGCAACCATTCATTCTAAATAAAAAGAAAAAAGAGAAAAAAGAGAAAGAGCACAAACAAAATAAAAGACATTCAAGGAGGTTCAAAAACAGTATTAACAGTAGTATGAAAGATCTTGTGTTGTGAAAGAAAAGATGTAAGAGGAAGCCATAACTTGTCTCTTTTAATTAACAGTTGAGTAGTATTAGCATTTGCTCGATCCATTCTGTGATTATAGCAAATCAGATTCCACCAGGCTACAACAGATATTTTTGCGGCATCTTTCCAATTAAAAGTTATCATTTGCAGTGCACTAGCAATGAGTAAATCGGCCAGTTTGCCAAGCATGGATTGAGAATGGCAAATAGATGAGGTACTATCCAAAAAAATATGTAATATACTGAAGGGTACATTGATGGACAAAATTTGATTGACTTTATCCCAAACTTGTTTCCAGAAACTATGGACTGGAGGACATTCAAAAAACATGTGCATATAATGGCTATTTTCTTTGGAACACGACCAGCACTTATTGGCTGTAACAAGTTTAAATTTATAAAGATCCATAGGAGTATAATACAATCTATTATGAAAATAAAATAATGTTTGGGTTGTAGATGCTGAACGGGATGTTGTATGAAGTTTTGACCATATTTGTTTCCATGTAGAGATAGGAAAATTTTGATTGAAATCTCCCATGCCAATTCTATTTTAGACTTTGGTCTCACGCGACTGGTATGTGTAAGAGTTCTGTATAGAAAGGATGCTGGGACTTGTGAGGAGAAATTATAAGGCTGGGAAATAGGCTGTGTAGAAAAGGGAGTATTCAAAGTATGAGATGACACTTTATAAAGGATAGCGGAGAGAGATTGGTACTGCACGGCGTAATGAGAGCAAATATGAAATGCCTGTTGAATATCTTGAAATGCAAGTACAGCATTATCTAAAATTAAATGATCCAGAGTTATAATGCCTTTGTGCATCCACTCCTTCCACTCTAAAGTTTTATTAGGAATTTTAACCCCTTAGCTGCTGGGCCTTTTCCCCCCCAGTGCTGAGCCCTTTTTTGGCTATTTGGGGTAGTTCGCGCTTAGGGCTTCATAACCTTTTGTCCACATAAGCTAACCACGCCAAATTTGCGTCCTTTTGTTCCAACATCCTAGGGATTCTAATGGTACCCAGAGTTTGTGGTTTACCCTGGAGGAGACCAAGAAAATAGCCAAAATACAGTGAAAATTTAGTTTTTTCCAAAAAAATGGGAAAAAAGGGCCGCCGAAGAAGGCTTGTTGTTTTTTCCCTGAAAATGCCATCAACAAAGGGTTTCTGGTGCTGAAATCACTATCTTCCCACCTTTCAGGAACGGGCAGACTTGAATCAGAAAACCACATTTTCCAACACAAATTTGGCATTTTACTGGGACATACCCCATTTTTACTATTTTTGGTGCTTTCAACCTCCTTCCAGTTAGTGACAGGAATGGGTGTGAAACCAATGCTGGCTCCCGGAAAGCTAAACATTTCTGAAAACTAGACAAAATTCTGAATTCAGCAAGGGGTCATTTGTGTAGATCCTACAAGGTTTTCCTACAGAAAATAACAGCTGAAATAAAAAAATATTGAAATTGAGCTGAAAACAACAGCCATTTTTCTTTATGTTTTACTCTGTAACTTTTTCCTGCGATGTCAGATTTCTGAAAGCAATATACCGTTTTGTCTGCTGGACTCTTCTGGTTGCGGGGATATAAAGGGCTTATAGGTTCATCAAGAACCCTAGGTACCCAGAGCCAATAAATGAGGTGCACCCTGCAGTTGGTTTTCATTCTATTCTGGGTATACAGCAATTAATTTGCTGAAATATGAGGAGTGAAAAAGAGGTATCAAGAAAACCTTTGCATTTCCAAAATGGGATCAAGATAAGGCTTTGAGGAGCAGTGGTTATTTGCACATCTTTGAATTCCGAGGTGCCCATACTAGCATGTGAATTGCTTGGCATTTCTCAAATAGACGTCTTTTTTACACACTCTCTTATATTTGGAAGGAAAAAATGTAGAGAAAGATAAGGGGCAATAACACTTGTTTTGCTATTCTATGTTCCCCCAAGTCTCCCGATAAAAATGATACCTCACTTGTGTGGGTAGGTCTAGCGCCCGCGACAGGAAATGCCCCAAAACACAACGTGGACACATCCCATTTTTTCACAAAATACAGAGCTGTTTTTTTGCAAAGTGCCTACCTGTAGATTATGGCCTCTAGCTCAGCCGGCACATAGGGAAACCTACCAAACCTGTACATTTTTTAAAACTAGAGACCTAGGGGAATCCAAGATGGGGTGACTCGCGGGGCTCTGACCAGGTTCTGTTACCCAGAATCCTTTGCAAACCTCAAAAAGTGGCTAAAAAAACATGTTTTCCTCACATTTCGGTGATAGAAAGTTCTGGAATCTGAGAGGAGCCTCAAATTTCCTTCCACCCAGCGTCCCCCCAAGTCTCCCGATAAAAATGATACCTCACTTGTGTGGGTAGGCCTAGCGCCCGCGACAGGAAATGCCCCAAAACACAACGTGGACACATCACAGAAAACAGAGCTGTTTTTTGCAAAGTGCCTACCTGTAGATTTTGGCCTCTAGCTCAGCCGGCACCTAGGGAAACCTACCAAACCTGTACATTTTTGAAAACTAGAGACCTAGGGGAATCCAAGATGGGGTGACTCGCGGGGCTCTGACCAGGTTCTGTTACCCAGAATCCTTTGCAAACCTCAAAAAGTGCTAAAAAAACAAGTTTTCCTCACATTTCGGTGACAGAAAGTTCTGGAATCGGAGAGGAGCCTCAAATTTCCTTCCACCCAGCGTCCCCCCAAGTCTCCCGATAAAAATGATACCTCACTTGTGTGGGTAGGCCTAGCGGCCGCGACAGGATATGCCCCAAAACACAACGTGGACACATCACAGAAAACAGAGCTGTTTTTTGCAAAGTGCCTACCTGTAGATTTTGGCCTCTAGCTCAGCCGGCACCTAGGGAAACCTACCAAACCTGTACATTTTTGAAAACTAGAGACCTAGGGGAATCCAAGATGGGGTGACTCGCGGGGCTCTGACCAGGTTCTGTTACCCAGAATCCTTTGCAAACCTCAAAAAGTGGCTAAAAAAACAAGTTTTCCTCACATTTCGGTGACAGAAAGTTCTGGAATCGGAGAGGAGCCTCAAATTTCCTTCCACCCAGCGTCCCCCCAAGTCTCCCGATAAAAATGATACCTCACTTGTGTGGGTAGGCCTAGCGGCCGCGACAGGTGATGCCCCAAAACACAACGTAGACACATCACAGAAAACAGAGCTGTTTTTTGCAAAGTGCCTACCTGTAGATTTTGGCCTCTAGCTCAGCCGGCACCTAGGGAAACCTACCAAACCTGTACATTTTTGAAAACTAGACACCTAGGGGAATCCAAGATGGGGTGACTCGCGGGGCTCTGACCAGGTTCTGTTACCCAGAATCCTTTGCAAACCTCAAAAAGTGGCTAAAAAAACAAGTTTTCCTCACATTTCGGTGACAGAAAGTTCTGGAATCTGAGAGGAGCCTCAAATTTCCTTCCACCCAGCGTCCCCCCAAGTCTCCCGATAAAAATGATACCTCACTTGTGTGGGTAGGCCTAGCGCCCGCAACAGGAAATGCCCCAAAACACAACGTGGACACATCACAGAAAACAGAGCTGTTTTTTGCAAAGTGCCTACCTGTAGATTTTGGCCTCTAGCTCAGCCGGCACCTAGGGAAACCTACAAAACCTGTGCATTTCTGAAAACTAGAGACCTAGGGGAATCCAAGGAGGGGTTCGGACCAGGTTCTGTTACCCAGAATCCTTTGCAAACCTCAAAAAGTGGCTAAAAAAACAAGTTTTCCTCACATTTCGGTGACAGAAAGTTCTGGAATCTGAGAGGAGCCACAAATTTCCTTCCACCCAGCGTTCCCCCAAGCCTCCCGATAAAAATGATACCTCACTTGTGTGGTTAGGCCTGGTGCCTGCGACAGGAATAGATCACACAACGGTCAATGTTGGTCCTTACGTGAGGCAGCTGTTGACCCTGGGGTGATCCATTCCTGACACAGACACTAGGTGTAGGCACTCAAGTGGGGTAGTGTTTTTATCAGGACAGGTGAGGAGTCACTGGGTGGTAGGAATATTGTGGATCCCAGCATATTCCTGTAGTTTGTGTGACAGAAATGCGAGAAAAATTGAGTTTTTTTTCAACATTTCAGCTTTGCAGGGTATTCTGGGTAAGAAAACTTTGGGGAAGCCACACAAGTCACACCTCTGTGGACTCCCCCGAATGTCTAGTTTCCAGAAATGTTTGGGTTTAGTGTGTTTCTCTATATGGCCGCCGAATCCAGGAGGTCCTAAAACACAGGTGCCTGCCTTACAAAACCAGTTTGTTTTGCCATGGATAATTTTGATGTCTCCACAATATGATTTGGGTGGTGGAATTTGGGGCTGAACTAAATTGGGGAGCTCCCAAGAGAGCACTCTCTCTCTGCTTGCCGCCGCATTCACCTGCTCTCTGGGTTGGCCTTACCCACTATTACCCAGTTGCACAAACAGCTTGCGAAGGGACAGCAGGACTGTCCTCATCACCTCCCTCATAATGTACTGGAAGAGGAGTTATCGAATGGGACTCCTCTGACTGAAAAATCACTCCCAGAGTCTGCGCCATTGTCCTATCCCTCAGATGCTGTCTCAGTATCTGATGTCTCAGTCTCTGATCCTATGTCAGAGCGGTCCTCTATAACCCGAGTGCAGGCAGCAGTCATCCATCAAGATGCCATCTCTGCTATTGGCTAAACTGTTGCTCTAAAACACTAGCCTACGTAGACAGTCACAAAATCGATGGTGTGTGAGATACGTGCAACAGTAGAGGCCACCTTACCTGCGCTTCTTCCCTCAATCAGCACGTACTTTCAAGACACTCAAAAAACACCTTGTCACATACCATTCGTCACAGTCTTTAGCACCTCCTGCGCCCAGTCCAACAATCATTATTGGTGCTCCCACTCCCTCCTCCTCGGATTCCCTCATTACCACCCAGCAAAAGTGCCCTTCATCTCTCCATAGACTTTGCTAATGTACTCAGCTATTTACATAAAATACAGATTTGCTCTTTGCAGTAGGCATATAAACCTTCTGCGCTTCTTTATGGCACTAAAACTGCCACTAGACAAGTCGGACCCTTTTCCCCCCAGGGAAACCACACACATATTGACAAAAGTGATATATATATGACAGCCAATCACCTGAAACTCAACTCAAGCAAAACCAAAATAATCCTCTTTGGCCCACACAAAAACACCTGGGACCCCTCATGGTGGCCCACCACGCTAGGCCCTGCACCCACCCCCGCCAACCACGCACGCAACCTCAGCATCATCCTAGACTCCTCCCTCTCGATGACCCAACAAATCAACGCTCTCACCTCCTCATGCTTCAACACACTCCGTATACTGAAAAACATTCAAATGGATCCCCACAGAGACCAGAAAAACTGTCACTCACGCACACATCAGCAGCAGGCTTGATTACGGAAACGCCCTCTACGCCGGCACCACTCTAAAACTCAAGCGCAAACTACACGCATCTAGAACTCAGCAGCACGACTCATCCTCGACCTCCGCCGACACGAACACATCTCTCCACACCTCAAATCCCTCCACTGGCTCCCCATTGACAAAAGGATCACCTTCAAGATCCTCATCCTCGCACACAAATCACTCCACAACACAGGCCCTGCCTACCTCAACGAGAGTCACCTTCCACACCCCCACACGAAACGTCCGCTCAGCTGACCTCTCTCTCGCCTCTGTCCCCCACATCAAACACACCACCAACGGGGGCAGATCCTTCTCCTACCTTGCACCCAAAACCTGGAACGCCCTCACAACCCACCTTCGCAAGACCCAAAACCTACTTCTTTTCAGGAAGGGCCTCAAAACCTGGCTTTTCGAACAGTAAACCTCCCAGCCCCTTTCCCTCCCCCCGCCCCCCCCAAGCGCCTTGAGACCCTCACAGGTGAGTAGCACACTTTATAAATCTCTTTGGTATATATAGATCTACCTCTATATATATATATATATCTATGTACATAGATATATCTATAGATATATCCATGTACATAGATATATCTATCTACATAGATATATAAATATAGATCTATATATAGATCTATTTTTTTTAGTTGTTGTATGGTTTCCTTGGGGGCCAAAATGGCCCCCAGGGAAACCCTACAACATCTAAAAAAAAAATTGCCCCCACAGGGGGTCACCCTGCCCACGGGCGACCCCCTGTCATTTTATTTATTTTTTATTTTTAAGAAAAAAAAAACAATCCCCTGGGGGGGGGGGCGCAATCGCGCCCCCCCCCCCAGGGGGCACCTACCTTTTTTTTTTTAATTAATTATGCCCCCGGGGGGTGGCCCGTTTTCCGAGGGGGCCGTCCCCCCAAAGTGAAATCCCTGGCGTCTAGTGGTGTTTCCTGGCCCCCGATCGCAGCTGTGCTGCGATCGGGGGCCAGGAAACACTTTGAGAAGGCCTCGTAAGAAAGGGGAGAGTCTCCCCTTTCTTACGAGGCCTTTTCAAAGTGTTTCCTGGCCCCCCGATCGCAGCTGTGCTGCGATCGGGGGGCCAGGAAACCTGAAAGTATTTCCTGGCCCCCGATCGCAGCACAGCTGCGACCGGGGGCCAGGAAACACTTTCAGGAAGGCCTCGTAAGAAAGGGGAGAGTCTCTCCTTTCTTACGAGGCCTTTTCAAAGTGTTTCCTGGCCCCCCGATCGCAGCTGTGCTGCGATCGGGGGGCCAGGAAACCTGAAAGTGTTTCCTGGCCCCCGATCGCAGCACAGCTGCGACCGGGGGCCAGGAAACACTTTCAGGAAGGCCTCGTAAGAAAGGGGAGACACTCCCCTTTCTTACGAGGCCTTCCCGAACGTGGGAAAGGCCGTTTTCCCCATCAAAGCAGGAAGCGGCCGCAAGGCTGCTTCCTGCTTTGATGGGGAAAACACCTTTGCAACGTCAGCACGCCGCGAGGCGCGCTGACGTCACAAAGGGGCGGGTGGGGGGGCGGGGGGAGACACGGAAGCTTCCGTGTCTCCCGGCGGGGGGTTTAAAAAAAATAAAAAATCCTCGGGTGCGACGCACCCGAGGATTTATTGATACCCTTCCTGGTGTCGGCTTTACTAGTGGGGTGAAAGATTTTTGGGGCTACACAGGCGCTCAAGATCATGAGTAGCAAAAAATCGGGTCAAGTAAACCAACAACCCAAGAAAACAAGGGTGCCTGCACAAGGGAACACCCCCCACCCTTATGGATTAAAACAATCCAATAAATAATGATACAAGGTGCGGCACACCCAACAGAAACTTATTATGAGCTTATATGCAAATCATCAACAAAGAGCAAAGTCCAACATCAATGTTTAATACATATTTGAAAGAGTCCATTCTTATTCAGCAATTTGAATACTTATTCTCATAGGTGTATGCATTTCTCAGTAGCGATGCAAATCAAGCTGTGATTAATAACACATCCATAGTACTACAATTCAAGCCCACACGTGTTTCGTCTTGGGAAAAACTTCAATCCAATCCCAAATGACTTCTTCAGGGCTAAAATTGTAAATAAATTGTTGAGTTAATAACCAAAATACCACAACTAAGTCTTCAAATTTGTCTACAAAAGGACAAGGTAATGGTAGAAATTCAAATTGTGGTTTAAACAGATAGCTGAAGTAATAACCCCATAGTGTCTCATAACTTGTACAAATGTCCCAAATAACGAAGGGTGGAATGAGAACCAAAGAAACGCGAATAATTCAAGACTACCATTAAGTACATTAAGTGAGAATATAAAGCTCAAGAACAGACTACATGCCCAAACATGCACTAGCCGAAAGCTCCAATATTCAACTATAAAAACACCACTGTGTTCATTGACATGCAACAAAAAAATGTGGAAGTCATACCTCCTTATTTAACCAATTCCAACCGTCAATAATCAATATCCAATCGATGTCAATCGGTAAGTAAATAGTGAACTTTGGAAAACAAAAATAAAAAATATAGAAGATAACTTCATTTATATCTCCTTGTTCAGGAAATGTTCAAAATGTCAGTAAGTTTATGAGACTCTATATATACAATTACCTATTGTCACATGGTTTGTATGCTCCAGTGAACAGTTTCACTTCTCAGTATTGGTAGCAATATTAATCTAGTGCAATAACCAATTTTTGGCCTCAAATCTAGTAAGAAAACAAACAGAATAAATATAAGTCCAAAATATTCTCCTTATAGTGGTCTACACACCTCGTAGACCATTAATAATTAATAAATAAGAGACCTCCAAATATTTCTTAGAATCATTATCTAGTTTAAACGCATGTAAAACTGAAATACCAAAAGTATTAAGACAACCTTCCCGTTTCCCGTTGTCATGGAGATCCCTATCAATTATATTACAGAACCAGCGCCGAGTCTGCCCAAGGAATAAATCTATTTGAACCAAAACCGAAATAACCAATACTCGCCGTATCTCGAAACAAGCACGGTCTGTTCCACACACCTCTTTCTTGTATTGAGAGAAGCGAGTGCGCCACTCCCAACGCGGTCAGTGCAGCCGAAAACGCGAGTGCGCGACTCCCGAGCCCGGCGTCTGGGACCCGGAAGTCGAAATGCACCCGATGATATGAAAGTAGAAAACGGACTAATGTAAGCACCAGCACAAAACTAAAAAACAGACTACCTCTAATATATAACTTCGGAGTAACTTTGTGATAGGTACATGAAGAGCACCGGTGTTCGCTGGCTCAAACAACCTATTACCAGACGTAGATCAGAACATCAAAAAAATTAAATGAACAATGCTTGACTTGAATAACACTGTACACTTAAGAATAACTTACTCATTCAGGAGATGTAATATCTTGAAATGGGATAACAACTAGAAAGACCATCATGAAAAACGAAGAAATGCACAATAAACCCATCTCAGGAAAACCATGTCTGACTATAAACTGAAAAAACCATGGAGTTTATTCCTCCCAAACCCGTTTCTTTGTGTGGCACCTTCCAAATTCTAATGTCTCCACGCATAAGGCACCTTAAATATGTTCATAAAAAGAACCAACTAACTCATACAGAGGTGGTCTCACTTATATGGGTCAGTGCTCGATCGTGACAATTTGGTATACTGTGTTAGTATGTAATATAAAAGAAACCCCACCGACTTAGTTGAAGGATTTTGATTGATATCTCAAATGCTGCAAAGCCATTGACAAAAGGGAAAACTAATATACACCAAATATCACATCCTATTTGAACAAAGGGAACAATAGTAATAAATAATTAAGTTGACCTGCAATAACTTAAATACATGGACAAGTTATCTTAAATTAGACCAGGAAGAATTCCAACTCCCTGTCCGAGTTGAGACCAGATTCCACGGCCCTCAGTCTCATAATCCAAAGTGCCTCACTTTGACGTAGGGCTAGTTCCCTATTACCTCCCCTGAAATCTTTGGGGATGTGTTCCAGCCCAAAAAATTCAAAGCTCTTATGGTTGGTCTGTGAGTTACAGTTCATTATGTGGATTACTAATGGATATTTCATGTCAACGTTGTTAAGTGCTCTCACATGTTCACCAATCCTAATCTTCAGTGCACGAATTGTACTACCTACATATATCTTCAGGCATTTACATCGTATGATATATACGACAAACGTAGTGTTACAATTAATCATTGAACAAATCTTGAAATGTGTTCTCCCATCGGAGAACTCTTTTACATTATGACAGGCCCAGCGGCATACTCCGCAGCTACCGCATCTAAAAAACCCCACCATTTTTGTGGAGAGCCATGTCGTCTCAGGAGGATTATGTGGATTACTAATGGATATTTCATGTCAACGTTGTTAAGTGCTCTCACATGTTCACCAATCCTAATCTTCAGTGCACGAATTGTACTACCTACATATAGTCGTGACCCGCACCAGGGAGGGCCGACGCCCGCAGCGAAGAGGTTAATATCCTTGTTGTACCATATGGGAGTTTGCCTAAGGTTCTCAGATGAGGAGTGAGAGGCAATAAGTATTGGCTTGGCAATAGAGATAGAATGAGTGACTATCGGAGATTGAAGGGATTGAGGGGGTTTTGAAAGTCGAATTGCATCTCTAAGAGTAAATGGTATAATTTGTGAGTGTTCCAATTGACTCCATAGAGAGGTTCAATTGTGAAAAGTGGGAGAGAGGGACATCCAGATTTGTTTTAAAACAAATGCAGAATGGTATCTTTTAAGGCATGGAAAATTCACACCTCCATTATCTCTAGGTTCTTGTAGTTTGATTAAAGATATACAAGATTTACACTTGTTCCATAAAAATGTCATAAATAGTGTATTTATAGTTTTAAAAAAACAGATGGGAGTTTAACTGGGAGCACAGATAGATAAAAAATGTAAATGGGCAAAAACATAATTTTGATTGTGGCCAATCTTCCCTACCAGGTTAAATAAAGAGGGTACCATCTGTCAAGCAATTTCAAAATCTTTGACTCAACTTCTTTGAGATTAATGTGAATAGTGTCTTTAATAGAATTGAAGTAGGATATGCCCAGGCATTTAATATGCTTAGATTTCCAAGTAAAACCAGTATCTTTAAACATGTCGGGTAGACAATAAGCATTTAATGGCAAAACCTCTGATTTGTCGACATTGAGCTTATATCCTGAGATATTTGAGTATTCTTGCAATAAGTGAAAAAATTCCGGAATAGTCTGTTGAGGATTAGAGATAAAGAGCAGAATATTGTCAGCATATGCTGTAAATTTAATCTTTATGTCTTTGTGCTTAAAGCCGTAAAAATCAGACGACCTACGTATTTTCTCTACAAGGGGTTCAAGGGCTAATATAAATAAAAGGGGTGATAGAGGACAACCTTGTCTAGTACCTCTGTGTAGGGGGAAGTAATGTGATTGTTTACCATTGACTAAAAAAGATGTAGAAGGTGAGGAATATAACATATTAATGAGTTTAATAATATGAGGACTAAAACCATGCCATTTTGATGCTCCAAACATAAAATACCAACAAACTCGATCAAAAGCTTTTTCAGCATTGAGAATTATAGCAGCTATAGGGTTCCTGGACTTAGAAGCAAGATGGAAAATATTGAGAAAAGTTCTAGAATTATCTGATATGTACCGCTCCTTAACAAAACCTGACTGATGAATGTCCATTAAATCTGGGATAAAATGATTAATATGTAAGGCAAGGACTTTTGCACAAAATTTTACAGTCAACATTGATAAGGGATATGGGTCTATAATTACCACATTTGGATAAATATTTATCTTTTTTAGGAATCAAGCACAGCATAGCTTCAGGAAAAGTGCCCTTTGGTTGATCTTGCAATAAGAAATATTGTATAAGTGTTAATAACTTTGGAACTGAAATGGATGCAAATGTTGAGTAAAATTCAATTGAAAAGCCATCAGGAGCCGGGGCCTTATCTTTAGGAAGTTTAGTGATGGCATTTTTAATTTCTAACTCAGATAATTCAGAGTCTAATAGAGACAAGTCTAGTTTATGTGTCTTAGGAATAGAGTGGAAGAAAGCATCAACCTCAGATATATTATAAGTATTTTCAGGAGTATATAATGTGGTGTAGTAATCAGTAAAACATTCCAGAATTTTTAAGTCATTAGTGTGTCTGTTTTCAAATGTGCCTGTGATAACAGTAATTTTAGACTTTTGTTTTTTAATCTTTAAGTAGTTTGCCAACAGTTTACCCGCTTTATTTTTCCCCACATAAAATTTAGAATTTATTTTGAGTAAAGTACAACATGCACTATCTAAAGATTGCTTGGTGTATTGTAATTTAGCATCAATCAACCTGGACAGAGTATCTGGTTTGTTAGAGGAGAAGTATTCATGCTATAGACGCTTTATTTTTGCAAGTAATTGAGAGGAAATTTTAGAATTTTCTTTCTTTTTAGTGGCAACATAATCTATAATAAAACCTCTGGCAGTAGCTTTGAATACATCTCATATAAAATTCATCTGAGTATCCGAAGATAAGTTGTGGCTAAAAAAGTCTTTAGAAAACATTGTAAATTGTTCAATAAATAAATGGTCTTGCAATAAGACGTTATTAAATCTCCAGCGCTTAGAAGATGAGGAAGTGCCTGGAAAGTTCAAATCAATAATTACCGGGGCGTGATCTGATATAAGAATAGACCCAATGTCAGTATGTGAGACTGATTGTAAAATATTTTGTGTAGCAAATATATAATCTATTCTAGAATATGAGTGATGTACTGCAGAATAAAACGTAAATTCTATTACATCTGGATGTGCAATTCTCCATATATCACGTAAACCTCTAGAGGAGATTGCTTGATGAAATGCTTTTTGCATTTTATTAGGGATATAACGAGTTTGAGAATGACGATCATCAAAAAGATCCATAAGCTGATTGCAATCACCTCCTACCACAAGATTGTCAGAATTGCAAGATTATAACAAAGAAGAAAAATTAATCCAAAATTGAGGCTCTACTCCAGTTGGACCATAGACATTGCAAATTGAGTACAGAACCTCATTAATTTTAACTGTCAATAATATCCATCTACCAGTAACATCTTTAAACTCTTCTATAACTTGTATATGTAAAGATTTATGAAACAAAATTAATACCCCATTCTTGTTATGAACTGCAGAGGAACCAAAAACATAACCAACCCAATTTCTATTTAAACTTTTAAAGTCCTGCTCCTTAAGATGTGTTTCTTGTAC
The DNA here is from genome assembly GCF_031143425.1 of Pleurodeles waltl. Classification (NCBI taxonomy): domain Eukaryota; kingdom Metazoa; phylum Chordata; class Amphibia; order Caudata; family Salamandridae; genus Pleurodeles; species Pleurodeles waltl. The sequence continues at coordinate 404,374,673 of NC_090450.1, read as the reverse complement.
GAGAGCAACCTGACAGTTTAATTTAGAGAGATGTTGAAGCCCTCTTTGTTTCTTAACCGGATTACGTAAACCCTTAACATTCCATGAAATAATACGAAGACTGGTCATTTAAATGGGGGAAGACATATAGACAACAGACCTTTAACGAAATCTAAGATTTACACAACATATGAATCATAGAGTAAGGTGGAAGGGAAAATGCTGAACACATATCCAGTTGAGGTTGCTTGTGGATGTCAACATTGCATTGTAAGGTAAAAAAATATATAAAAGAAGAAAGAAAGACGAAAGGAGAAGAAGAGAAGACGAGAGAGATGGAGAAGTAAAGAGGTGGCAAAAGCACCCCATTGATAGAAGAAAAACAAGATGACGAAAAGCCAAAAGGCTTCAGTCATAATTATCCTGACAAGAAGAATATATTTTGCAAGGAAGAAAGAGAGGAGCAAGAAAATTAGAGGCCTATCAACAACAACACCCCGAGGAATTAAAATAATTAGATAGCAAAAGGGAGAGAGACGTTAAAACAGAATAAATACAATACAGTATAAACAACTGACGACGTGACTTACCAACAAGGGAAAGAACACTATGATGCCGAGCTATACAAGAATATAGACACAATCGGCGAAGGGGATTTTCTTTGCTTGACATTTCAATGTTTTCAATACCTGTAAAGAAAGAATAAATTATTTTAAAATCCAACATTAACCAATCAAGTCTTGCTGAGTTCCATTGCCTCCCTTTTGTGGGTATATATAAATTGTTTCAAATCAGAGGGATTTTCAAAAGTAGTTGTTCTGTCCTTGGAGGTAACTTTAAAGAAACAAGGATGAACAAGGCCAAATCTCTCATTTATGGATCTTAAAGCTGGTCGGGGATCCAGAAATTCTTTCCTTCTTTTGGCTGTCACCGTGGCCACATCCTGACTAAAGAAAATCTTTTGGCCTGACCGCAACATTTGTTTGCATTGCTTGGCGGTGGTCAAGACTGTCATTAAATCTGAGTGTTATAGAAAGAGAGCGATAATTCCTCTTGGTTTAGATGTAGAAGAAGGACCAATACGATGGGCTCTCTGAATGTTAAGGACCGTGGTATTCTGCAGACCAACAATCTTCTGAATATGAGTTTGCAAAAATGTTATCAAATCTTGGACTTCTGAGCTTTCCGGGATGCTATAAATGCGAAGATTATTGCGCTGATTACGATTTTCCAAATCTTCTGTCTGTTTTTTAAGTAGTGTGACTTCCTTAGACAGATTATCAACTTTAATGGTAGCGTCTTGTATGTCGCTGATCCTCTGCTCCACATCAGAAAGTTGAGAATCCAGACATGACCATTTCTCCTCAATTCGTTGTAGTACAATATTTGTTTCCATAACAAAAGGCTTTATTAACTTGAGTTCATCCATAATGTCTTCCAGTGTAAGAGGCAATGGAGACTTATTTGGAAAGGGTGGCTCCTTTTTAGCTCTTTTGTTACCCCCGGAGTCTTTACAACCGTTAGAATTAGATATAGAGGATACAGATACTTTTGAAGTATGAGGAATCTCCATTTTAGCTATGCAATGTGGACTTAATACAGTATTTTTAAATGATGTTCTCTCTCCGTCGGTTAGGTCACCTCAAGGGACGAATGTCAAAAATGATAGAAGAAAATCCAAAATGAAGAATCTAAAATGATTTCGGAGTTGACACCTCAAAATGGCCACAAAAAAAAAAACTTTTTAGAGGTCCCTACATTAATTAAAATAATAGTGGGTAATATAGCGCGTGGCCAAGGAGAAAAAAGAAAAAAAAAAATTAAGAATAGAAGCGATCCCCACAAAATGGCAGCAACATTTCTGTGAGAAAGGGAGCGGCAGGCTTAAAGAAGTAAACTCTGTGAAAAAAAACAGAGTTTAAAAGATTAAAAAACTCACCAAACTGCTTCCTGCATGTTCACATTGCACATTCTGAAGAAGAAATGTGCCAGTCGTCAAATAAACTCCCCCCAGGGAAAAAAACAGCCTCGGCAGTTCGGGAGCGTCGTTATCTCGCGACCATCTTAATTGCTCCAGCGCGCGATCTCCAACAATACTGTTTTAACTTGATTTCCTGTCGCGTAAGCTTGAAACTTGGAAAACGTATGCTACACGACCAAGTTGAAGCTCACATGTTTAAGATTGCATGCCCATCACAAGTACCCTTAAAGTCAAGATCGCTGCAATAATCAGTAAGCTATTTGTATGTCAGTGTTTTAAAGTTTGCAAGAGAAAAACGTTTTAAGTAGCTTATGTGTTCTCTTATGTTCCACGTTACAGAACTTAATTTGCCTTCTTGAGTCAGCCAGCAACTTTGATGGTGTGGCGGTGAAAATGGTATTTTATTCTAATCAGCATGGCAGATTTAAATTAGGATGTTAAATGACAATATTTTCATTTTTTGCTGCATGAAGAAGATGGTGAATGGAAGTGCTTTAGTTATATGCAGGGCCACTGGAATTATGTGGCAGAGAGGACCAAATTATGTGGCAGGGTTGACCAATTTAAGTTGCAAGAAAAGTCCAGTTATACATTTACAACGCCAATAGCTCTAACTCAAGGAAATGCAAGACCTATTGCATTGCAAATGCTTGTTACTAGTGGAACCACTAGCTAGTACCTGGCTCCACCAGCTCACTATACAGTAAGCTATCCTCCAAGATGAAGAAGGGCCTGATTATGATTGGGGAGATGTATTCCTACCCTTCTGTAAACACCTGCTTGGGCACTGGTTGGAATTAAAAGTTGGGAGGTGTTTAACATATCCGATGATAATCAGATGCATTGAATAACTTAATATTCATTAAATATCGGCAGGTCAAACCTGCTGAAATTTAGCAGGGGAAATGTGTACAGAATTTACTATACTATGGAGATTTTAGTGGTCAAGCACCAAAATCTGCATGGTATTCCCCTAAAACTTGTGAGAGGCACTATTTATTGCACCTAATAAATATTGTTCCTTAAGGTATCCTTATTTATGGAGTGTGATGAATAGCACCATCACACGTAATATTCCCCTAATGTCTTCCAACTGCTCCTTTATTAAACTGCTCCTTGTTTTCCTTCTGGAGTCGCACAAAGATAGGGCACTCAACTTGTGCCTTCCAGAATTCTTTCAGGATAGGTCCTCTAGTAGTTAATTATTGAAACTCTTGCAGTGGGCTAGACTTTAACACCTGCTTCAAGATCTCACTTTCCTCATAGTCCGGAGAAGGGACAGTGGATGTCACAGCCAGTGACTTCAGGTCATAGCTTGCTGCTCAATTAAGGGGTGGGGCGGTGCACGGGGGACAAAATAAATAATAAATGTTAAAAAAATACTAATAAAAATGTATCTGCCTCTCTGCTGCCCGCACCGCAGCTCCGTCTTCCTGGTCATAGGAAGCACAGGTTCGCAGCCTGCCCTGCGGCCAATCCTAAAGCTGCATAAAAACAGTGTTAGGATTGGCTGGAGCACCCTGGCTGGGCTCTCCCAGGCAAACTGGGAGCCTGTGCCTAATCTTTCCAGCCCTGCAACACAGTGCCAAGCTCAGAGGGAGCACAGTGTGCATGTGTGTTTGGCCCGCCTGAGACGGCTGATCAAACATACATGCACACTGAGGGGGAGTGCTGTGCACTACCCCCTTAACTCCATCATTCCCCATGACCCCGCCCCTTTAACAACAAAACAATAATAAACATAGTTTATTATTGTATCGTTAAAGATTTGCAGCAGCTGCTGCTGGCAGGGGGGGGAGGGTGACACTTCTCCACCATTACAGAGGAACTGCTACTGTCCGCTGTCTATCTTGTTCTGGTTTCTGCAAATCAGGAATGGTCCCATTCTCTTACTGCACATTTACCTCGATCCTTTTCAGACAGATCTGAAAGGTAATGTCTAAGTGAGGTTGAACACTCCTACATGAGTCACTCTCTAACTGTCAGCTGGTTCAGGGCGTGAAAATCTGGAGCGTCCATCCCTTTCACTTGCTCAGTCTAGTCACACAGTACTCTGTGAACCCATGTTTCAAATCGAACACCATTCGCTTGCTTGTTACCTTTACATTTTTTAGGTACTGAGCTTGCTTCAACCCATTCCTCCTAATCAGAGCTTCTTTCATCCGCTCTTACACCAATTGTTCAGTCAAAGGCATCCTTCCAGGGAGTCCATTCCATGCTTTAAGAGAGATGTAAGGGAATGACCATCCTCCTGATCCGGCTTTGAATATGTGTGAGATGTGTAGGAGCAAAGGTGTCTATGGGTGTAGGTTCAAGGTTTGGCTGGCCACTAGTTGGAGTCCCAGGGTGAGATATTCTTGCCAAAACTTTTTACATCTGTCTTGTGTTGAGCTTAAGGCTGTTGGCTTTAATCCAGTTAGCAAATTTGGTCAGGCAGGCAGGCAGGCAGGCAGGCAGGCAGTGAACTTGTTTCTTGTTTTGGGGGTCTTGTCTGAGAGGAAGAGTATGAGTTGCATGTAGTCAGTGTAGGATAGGATGTTGGCGCTCTGTGTGCAGATAACGTTGGCCAGAGGGATCATGTATGCATTGAAGAGGTTGGACTGAGCGATGAACCTTGAGACACTCCACTGATAAGTTTGTGGTCTTCTGGGGAGTAAGGTGCCAGGCTGACAGGTTGTGTTCTATCCTTTAGCAAGGAGCAGATCCAGCGCAGAGCGGGTCCCTGAATGCCAATATCATGCAGGCACTTGATCAAGGTGGGGTGTGAGACTGTGCCAAATACTGCTTAGAGGCCCAGGAGAATGAGGATGGCTTTGTCTCCTCTGTCAAGGATCATGTACCTGCTGTCTGTGGCAGCAATGAGTGCCTTTTTTGTACTTTGATTTATCCTGAATCCAGACTGGGTGGAATCCAGGAGCTGATGGTTGAGATGGTCAGTGAGGTGTCGGTTGATTAGTTTCTTCAAGACTTTTGCTGAGTATGATAGGAAGTAGATTGGTTTGTAGTATTGTTGCAGTCTGGGTCAGTGGATAGTTTGTTGAGCAAGGGCAAATACAGTGGCATGTTCCCAGGTATCCATGGATGTGGCTGAGTCAATGGAGGCAGTGAAGATGAATCGTACTACTTTGCTGGTCCGTAGGTTTCCTTTGATGAAGGTGTGTTGGGGGCATTGCTCAACTGGGGGCCTGGAGTGGATGGTCTTCATTGTAGCAGCAGGTTCAACAGTGGTGACAGTGGGCCATGAAGTCAGGCTTCATTCTTCGTCTATGATGGGAAGCTGAGTTGCTGATGGGAGGTTGAGTTGTGTTGCAGCCTAAGATATGTCATTCAAAGCCTGGGCCTTCTCAAAACTCAGAAACCATTCCAAACTATCTTGACTTTCCACGTACATGTGCACAAATTATTTTGGAACATTGGTAAGTGCATTAGAAGAGTTTGGAGTAGAAATGCTTTTTCCATCGGCACCTGTCTCTGTTGCCATCCTGAAATGTTTCTTCTCGGGTGCAATCTTCTCCCTCTCTGATTCCTTCTCCATTTTTTGTCTCATTTTCTCTTCCCTGGTCAATTCTTCTTTCCCTCCCTTCATGTGTCCTCCTGGACCTGATAAACTAATCTTAGCTTCTCATTCTTGAACTCCCTGGCCTTCTCCTATACTTCAGCCTTCACTTTTTGATATCCAATTGAAAACTCAGAGTTACTTCAAATTGGCTTTGTAGGACCTCACAACGCTTGCTCCCAATTTTCAAACCCTCTTCAAGAAGCCACGGAGCATGCAGGGGTTACTAGGCATCAACGAAAGACGTTGGGATCAGTGTGAAATTTATAGAGGCACAGAGCAAAGGTGCCCTATGTCACCATTACTATCTGTCCTTTATATTGGACCACCTGTGAATATGCTTAGATCTAATCCAAGTAATCTGCCTTTTCAGATGAGAGATTGTCTGATGAAGCATCAGCTTTATAACCTCTTAGCTGCTGTTATCCCCCCCCCCCCCCCCCCCCACTGCTGAGCCCTTTTTTGGCTATTTGGAGTAGTTCGCTCTTAGGCCTTCATAACTTTTTGTCCACATAAGCTATCCACGCCAAATTTGCGTCCTTTTTTTCCAACATCCTAGGGATTCTAATGGTACCCAGAGTTTGTGGTTTCCCCTGGAGGGGACCAAGAAATGAGCCAAAATACAGTGAAAATTTCGTTTTTTCAAAAAGTGTTTTTTGCAAAGTGCCTAGCTGTAGATTTTGGCCTCTAGCTCAGCCGGCACCTAGGGAAACCTAGCAAACCTTGGCATTTTTTAAAACTAGACACCTAGGGGAATCCAAGATGGGGTGACTTGTGGGGCTCTGACTAGGTTCTGTTACCCATAATCCTTTGCAAACCTCAAAATGTGGCTAAAAAAACACTTTTTCCTCAAATTTCGGTGACAGAAAGTTCTGGAATCTGAGAGGAGCCACAAATTTCCTTTCACCCAGCGTTCCCCCAAGTCTCCCGATAAAAATGTTACCTCACTTGTGTGGGTAGGCCTGGTGCCCGCGACAGGAATAGATCACACAACGGTCAATGTTGGTCCTTACATGAGGCAGCTGTTGACCCTGGGGTGATCCATTCCTGACACAGGCACTAGCTATAGGCACTCAAGTGGGGTAGTGTTTTTATCAGGACAGGTGAGGAATCACTGAGTGATAGAACTTTTGTGGATCCCAGCATATTCCTGTAGTTTGTGTGACAGAAATGCGAGTTTTTATTCAACATTTCAGCTTTGCAGGGTATTCTGGGTAAGAAAACTTTGGGGAATCCACAAAAGTCACACCTCTGTGGACTCCCCCGAATGTCTAGTTTCCAGAAAATGTTTGGGTTTAGTATGTTTCTCTATATGGCCGCTGAACCCAGGACCAAAAACACAGGTGCCTGCCTTACAAAACCAGTTTGTTTTGTGATAGATAATTTTGATGTCTCCACAATACGATTTGGGCGGTGGAATTTGGGGCTGAACTAAATTGGGGAGCTCCCAAGAGAGCACTCTCTCTCTCTGCTTGCCGCCGCATTCACCTGCTCTCTGGGTTGGGCTAACCCACTATTACCCCGTTACACAGACTGTGCTTGAGAAGGGACAGCAGGACTGTCCTCATCACCTCCCTCATAATTTACTGGAAGAGGAGTTATTGAATGGGACTCCTCCGGCTGAAAAATCACTCCCATAGTCTGCGCCATTGTCCTATCCCTCAGATGCTGTCTCAGTATCTGTTGTCTCAGTCTCTGATCCTATGTCAGAGCTGCCCTCTATAACCCAAGTGAAGGCAGCAGTCATCCATCAAGATGCCATCTCTGCTATTGGCTAAACTATTGCTCTAAAACACTAGCCTACGTAGACAGTCACAAAATCGATGGTGTGTGTGAGATACGTGCAACAGTAGAGGCCACCTTACCTGCGCTTCTTCCCTCAATCAGCACGTTCTTTCAAGACACTCAAAAAACACCTTGTCACATACCGTTCGTCACAGTCTTTGGCACCTCCTGCGCACAGTCCAACAATCATTATTGGTGCTCCCACTCCCTCCTCCTCGGATTCCCTCATTACCACCCACCAAAGGTGCCCTTCATCTCTCCATAGCCGCCCCCCACCCCGCACATACATTTCATTTGTATTATAGCGCAGGTAATGGCTGACTTACTAATGTACTCAGCTATTGACATAAAATACAGATTTGCTCTTTGCAGTAGGCATATAAACCTTCTGCGCTTCTTTATGGCACTAAAACTGCCACTAGACAAAAGTCTGATCCTTTTGTAGCAAAAACATAATCACAATACTTACTTGACTTTTTTATTGCTGCCTAAAAGCTACAGGTGAAATGCGTCAGTTGAAGTATGTGCATTGCTTTGAAGACGCAAGCTGCAACTGCAAGACAACTGGTGGCAAATATATATATATATATATATATATATATATATATATATATATATATATATATATATATATATCACTTTTATATGTGGGTCTGGTTTTCCTGGGGGCCGATCGCAGCCCCCAGGGAAACCACACATGCATTCACAAAAGTGATCTATATATATATATATATATATATATATATATAGATCTATCTCTATATAGATATATCTATCTACATAGATCTCTATATATATATATATATATATATATATATATATATATATAGATGAATCCATGTAGATATATCTACATAGATATATCTATAAATATAGATTTATATAGATCTATATTTTTTTAGTAGTTGAATGGTTTCCTTGGGGGCCAAAATGGCCCGCAGGGAAACCCTACAACTACTAAAAAAAAAAAATCCCCCACAGGCGGTTGCCCTGCCCACGGTCCATTTCTTTTTTCTTTTTATAATTCTTTTTTTTTTGTAACATTTAGCTGGGGGGGGCACGATCGAAAGAGATCGCACCCCCCCCAGAGGGGGGAGGTATAAATAAATGAAAGAAAAATTGGAATCATCCTGGCATGTAGGCCACCAGGCACATAGCTTTGGCAATTTAGTACAGCTTCAAGTGAGATATCTTGGGATTATGAACATAAATAATTTGGAAGATATGCTGAAAGGTAATTACAATGGAAATTGGCCAGAGATCAAAAGTGTATTAGCTTTGAGACAAATGTTACCTTTGCGATTCTGGGAGCATTAACTTTGTAAATATGCCAATCTTACGAAAAGTACTCTTTCAACTTCAACACCTTCCATTGTACGTCCTAGCACCCTTCTTCCAATAGTTAGAGTAATCCATGTTAGAGGAATTCATGTGCATCTTGAATGACACTGTCACTTGGCTATCAGTTAGCAAGCTTGGGTCATCCCAATATTCACCTGACTTGGACAAGTCGATTGCATTGGATTTATTTGCTTCTGGGTAAAGAGAGATGCCTGAATTCCACATTTATGTATTTTTGCAGCTTTGATCTCTCCTTAATGCCTGGTATGTTCATTGGCCGAATGTAACCAGTCAAGATCCTTTAAGAAAGCCAGATTTGAATCAATAAGGAATATCACATGTGTGGTTTCCATTGGCAACTCCACAGATTTACTGTTTAAAGGTTCGTGTAAATTCCTTAGCTCAGAGTTGTGTGGTCTTTTTAAAAGACCTGCAAACACTCTAGCTACTCTTATATCATATCACAAGTTGACATCCAGAGCAGACTTACTGACCACCTTTTAATTCTACACTCAAATTAAGGCAGTGATAGAGCCACAATCAACTTGCACAGAACTACAAAAGACTCAACATCCTTTGATCATTTATGCCTATGAGTACTTGTGAAAGCAATCTTTCAATTTTATGAAGAATTACAGGAATGAAGGTTGCCTGGAGAGTCCGATTGGATGGGTAATTTAAGGTTTAGGTGAGAGAAGAAGATAATTGATGCTGTTTGGATAGCACGGGACAAAACTCTTGTATTACATAATTTCACATTTACAATTGTTAAATACAGTTTTTTTCTGACAACCCATTGCTGTTATATTAACCCTTAATGAATGAACTGTTCAGATGGAATGATAAATTCTTGCAAAGGCGTAGCTTTGTAAATGTTGGGTATTTGCAGATATTGTACTATGTCGATGTATCAAGATAATTTGGGAAGAAGCTACATAGTTAAAAAAATTAATCAGATGAAAATCTAGATTTAAGTAACATTGCTTTATTATTTGATATAAATATTGGTATTCAGTATTCAGAAAGAATGTTTAATTTCTTTCACATTGATAATTGTTAAAATAGTAAAGCTCATGCCAACAAGGCATTCGAAGACTTGTAATCTGCCAAAATTCAATACTCTCCCAGGATTGAATTCCATAAGAATGCAGCGATAATTGAAGTATGACAGGAGTTTAGGTTACAATGGGAGTAGATAATTAAGATGCTGTGGTAGGTATAAGAGATGTTACGGATGTTTACTGAGAATACACACTTACACAAGTACGGATCATGACGACTGCCCATTGAGACGCGTTTCTTATGTTCTCACATTAAAATCCAACATTACAAGAGAAATCCTTTAGTACATGAATGGCAGGGCACTCCCTCGTGGTTTTGTATGAGGATTCAAAAAAAAATTGCAGCTCAAGTATGGATGAATGTGAGCTGTACAATAAATAAACGAATACTTAAGTTACTGGATGAGAAAGTTTTCAAAGCACGATCTCGAGGGTCAGTCTAGTTTTTCCTTGCTACTGAGTCCTTAAACCACATATTCTGCAGAGTGCCTATGATATGTAGTCATCAAGCACCCTCCAATCCAATGACAAAACTGAGTGTCATTCCATGAAAAGATTTTAGCTCATTCCATGCACTATTTCATGCTGGTTCTTTTCTCTTCTAAAGTATCGTTTTGGAGCTGTCCCGTGCATTTAGCAGGCATATTCTCACCAAAAGCACCTTTTAGGTAGCCTTTAAGTCATTCTGTGGGCACCTTATGATCCCACGTACATTTCTGAAGTCCTACAAATAATAATGTGATCATCTCCTAAAGACATTCACGACGTTAGAGCTCTCCCATACATCATCTGTAGGCTGTCTCAACCCCTGTATCACGTTAACGGTTAGCACCTTCCCATGCAGCAACGAAGCATCCTTTAATGCGATACGCAATCTGGTCTTCTTAATAGAATTAGTAATTCACTGCTTTAAAAAAAATGCATCAAATATGTGAGGTTACGTTTCCGCACAGCAGGTGCTTCTATTCCCGAGGATATGAGAAGGTGTAAAATGCACAGCTGGAATCCTGGTTTTAATAGGATTCTTGAGTCACATTTGGCAGGGGAGTCTCTCATCATCAGAATATCATCCACTGAGCCTCAGAGCAGTCATGATACCATAACTGAGTACGGTGCATTTGAAATATCGTGTCTTCAACCACTCCTCCCGCGGAAGAAAGAGTGGCAGTCAACGTTTTTTGATTACACACATCATTCCTGAATTATTATACACATTGCATTGGGCTTATTTTACACCGACGTTTCCAGAGTATATTCATTGCACTGGTACGTATTCAACGTTTAGTTAGATTTGCAGTGTTTGACAATTGCAAAAAAGTGAATTTGGTTCAAGTGGTCGGTCTTAGTACGGTATGTTATTTGCCGTCATTATATTCTCCACTGCTCATGTGAACGCATTACAGAGCAAGATATATAAACATCTCTGTCAAAAAGCTTCCTTCCTTATATTTATTTAAAAAAATAATTAAGTTGTCAAACGAAAGGAAAGCTACAGCATAATCTTTCAACCCACTTTCCGGCTCGTGCCGGAATCGACGGTGCCCGTTTTGTACGGAGCTTTTAAGTAAAAGATGATCCTTATTCGTTGTCCTGGAAATGGCTCGTTCCTTCATATTTTAAAGACAGTTCTCACCTCCCTGAGTATACACTTGTATTTAATCTGTAAATTAAAGTGGTTCTTGGAAGGGAAGGAATGTATGCATGGCTTCCTACATGGAGGTTCCCTGACCAGGGTTGGGGGGGGGGGGGGGGGGGGGGGGCGCGTGTAACACTCTTTGTGGCCGGTGAGCTTGGGAGAACTGGCGGAATTGTGCAAATGCGCCACTACAGTGGAGGGTGAGTGGCAGCCGACCCGGTGGAGGTATGCCCCCTGGGATGACTGGGGTAGTTGATGCAGTCCAGACGACTGCCAATGAATAGGATTGTGTGCTATATGCTGATAAGTAGATGGAGCCCAAGGTTATGGCCAGCTCCGTTGGGCTACTGTTGTGTTCCTGCTTGCTTGTACTGGAAAGCAAGAGTCACGGCGCATAGGCGCCCGGTGAGATAGATGCCACGGGCACACAATTATGGACACACGCTGGTGGTCTGCACATGGTCTCTCTCCTGACCTCGCCTGGCAGCCCCCAATATTTATTGCCCACGTGGTAATCTTATTACATAACAAAAGGAGGGGAGTAACCTGAAAACCCCTCGTACAATTTAACTTTATGGTAGTGCCTGAGGTCCAGTTTGGTCACTGGCATGACTTTGCATTCCTCCCCAAATTAACCAAAAATAAACAGGTTATCACAATTGAGGACTAGCATAACATGCACCGTAGAAACAAGCCTATAGCTGACTCAGACTACACACCTGGCAGTTATTTATTATCAAAAAGTCACAAGTGACTGAAATAATAAAAACTTGCGAGGCAGGGGCAATTGGCGTCATCCGGATTCTTCACCGTAGAGGATCTCTCAGTCTCGTCGATGGCACCGGATTCCCTCGCAGTTCATATTTGGTGCGAGTGGTGCGATTTGCACTTTGTTTTGGCTGTCTGCTCCATGGGCTACCCACTTGATTTCTACTCGATGAATCTGGTTTATACTCTTTGTTAGGTGACAATAGCATCATAGAAGTAGAGCTTCCCATCTCTGGCGATGAATCATGCTCGTCTCTTTGAGAATCATCTCTACTGATATGTCCAGACTGCAGGGAGCTAGGCTAGAACCTCTTAAACCCTGAGATGTTCCTGGTGATTCCTTCTGTCCCACGCCAAGCAACAATCATGGTGCCCTGGCGGCTTGAGATGACCCAGGGTCGGCATTCGAATGGCAATCTAAATTTAATTCCAGGGACCGATCTTTGATGAGTACCAGATCCCCAGAGTTTGAACTAGATACTTTAGTGCTCCGGCGGCAACTGGCTTTTTCGTTTGAGTCCTTTGTTTTTTATATACCTGTGGATGATCCACAGGACCTGGGGTACAGAAGTGATGGTGAGGAATGGCGTCTGCAAACAAACATCCCATTGAGATGTGCCCAGGTTCTCTTTCTGTGGTAGAGTGTAGAAGCTGGCGATAATCTTGCAGAAACAAATAGATGGATAGCTCTGGAGCCTGCTGGCAGGCAGAGGCGATTCCACCATGTGCGTCATTTTTTGGAAGGGGGAACCAGCCTTGCGTTAATTATATGCAAGGTAGGCATTCCCTTCCAAAAAATGACTTTAAGGCCTGTGCCCCATATTTATACTCTGATGTCATTTTGACGCACAGGAGGGGGCAGGCCTTAAAAAACGGCGCACAGCCTGATGGGCGCCGTTTTTTAACGCCTGGGTCAGGGCAGGCGTTAAGGGACCTGTGGGCTCAGAAGGAGCCCAGAGGTGCCCTCCCATGCCCCCAGGGACACCCCCTGCCACCCTTGCCCACCCCAGGAGGACACCCAAGGATGGAGGGACCCATCCCAGGGAAGTTGAGGTAAGTTGGGGTAAGTATTATTATTTTTTTTTTTGTGGCATAGGGGGGCCTGATTTGGGCCCCCCTACATGCCACTATGCCCAATAACCATGCCCAGGGGACATAAGTCCCCTGGGCATGGCCATTGGGCAAGGGGGCATGACTCCTGTCTTTGCTAAGACAGGAGTCATGTCAATGGAGGTTGGGCGTAAAAAAAAATGGCGCAAATCCGGTTTGAGGCCTGAATTTTGCCTCAGATCTGACTTGTCCCATTTTTTGATGCCCAACCTCCATTTTCCCACACGCCGGCGCTGCCTGGTGTGAGTCATTTTTTTTGACGCACACCAGTCCGCAGCGCCGGCTAACGTCATTCCATAAATAAGGCGCCCGCATGGTGCGTTGGAATGGCGTTAGCCGGCGGTAAAATTGTTGACGCACAACTGCGTTGGCGCAGTTGTGCGTCAAAAAGTATAAATATGGGCCAGAGTGTTTTTTTTGTGAGAGATGCCTATCGATGTCAGACAAAAAGCTATCTGGTGACCCTGGAATGGGGGCCAGTTGTCCATTCTTAGTTCTTTGATCAGCCCATGGGTGGCTATGGTTTTCTCAATCTTGGAGATCAGCTCGCTGGCACTCAGAGAAGATAGCATTTCCACTTCAGGGTATTTTGAGTATTCATCTATCAGAACCATGGTGTGTTTTCTATCGGGGAGGCTCCCGAAATCTAGGCTGGCCGATACCCATGGCTGTAGTGGGCCTTTTAGTGTCTCTAATGGAGCGGGTGGTCTAGGTTCCCCCAAAGCTTGACATCAGAGGCATGATCATACTAGTGTCTCTACTTTCTCATCCATTGAGGAGAACCACACTTTGGTCCGTAGCCGGTTCTTGGTCTTCATCATGCATTGATGTGCAGCATGGGCAAACTGGACAGCACCATCAGTGACACTGGAGGAGATGACTAAACAATGTTCTCTCAGTAGGCATCCCTCAAGGTGTGCAGTCAGGTCCTGACAAACATGATACATGCTTTCCATGATGCTCCTGGCTTCAGGGGTGAGCTGGGTCCATTGTTTCTTTAGGGAATGACATTGGTTGGCTTGTACAGCCTCTAATGCTTTTTAGAGGCATTCATCCTGGTCGGTAGCCTGACAAATGGTTTCCATTGAAAATGGAAGGGGTTGAGACCAGACCACAACTTACCTTATGTATTCTTCTGTTTCATTTGCCTCATCTTCTTCATTTGTGGCCGCTTGAGGGTGCTGAGATATGTAGTCTGCAGGATTGTTGGTTTCAGGGAGATATTCAACCTGACAATTGTGCTCCTGAAGCTGGAACATCCATTTTTCAATCCATGGAGGCAGCTTTGATTTGATTCCTTTGAAAAGTGGTATTAGGGGCTTGTGGTCAGTTGTGACGGTAAATGGATAGCCACAGACATATAGATGGAAATGTCTACACCTCTAGTGAATCTCAAACACTTCTTTTTCTATCTAAGAGGTAGCTATAGCAGAGCAGCTTAGGCTGAACTAGGAGACATGCAAAGCTCCTGAAATACCGCTTATAGTTAGTCAGTACTTATACACAAGTACAGACAATACTCAGTGTGACCAAAAATAAAGGTAGTTTATTTGGGTGACACAAGGCCAAAATATGTTAGAGGCAATACTACACTAGACACAAAAATAATGTAAGTAATTAGACATAGGATAGTGCAAACAATAGGAAATGCTATAAAATGCAATGGGAGAAAATAGGTCTAGGGGCAACACAAACCATATACTAAGAAAGTGGAATTCGAATCACAAATTCCCCCTAGACAAGTGTAGTGTGTAGAGAATCGCTGGGAGAGTAAGACTACAACAAAGGTGAGTAAAATACCCAACCCCAGAGCCCAGAAAAGCACGAGTAAAGTACTGCAACTTTCCTTAGGATACACTACAAGTTGTGATTAGAGTTATTGCAAGAACCAAGCAAGACTGCAAACAACAAATGGTGGATTCCTGGACCTGAAGACCTTCAAAGGAAGGAGACCAAGTCCACAAGTCGAAAGAAGTTCCAGGAAGGACAGGAGCCCCTTCCAACCCAGAAGAGGGTGCAAAAGAAGAGTCCCCAGTTGGACGAAGACTGCAGAAATGCACCCTAGGAAGATTTCAGCCGGTTCCTGTGTGATGCACTGGATGTCTGTAGGAAAGTACCATCTTGCCTGGCATGTTACCCCCATATTTCACTGTATATATGTTGTTTTAGTTGTATGTGTCACTGGGACCCTGCCAGCCAGGGCCGCAGTGCTCATAAGTGTGCCCTGTATGTGTTACCTGTGTTATGACTAACTGCCTCACTGAGGCTCTGCTAACCAGAACCTCAGTGGTTATGCTCTCTCATTTCTTTCAAATTTGTCACTAACAGGCTAGTGACCAATTTCACCAATTTACATTGGCATACTGAAACACCCCTATAATTCCCTAGTATATGGTACTGAGGTACCCAGGGTATTGGGGTTCCAGGAGATCCCTATGGGCTGCAGCATTTCTTTTGCCACCCATGGGGAGCTCTGACAATTCTTACACAGGCCTGCCATTGCAGCCTGAGTGAAATAACGTCCACGTTATTTCACAGCCATTTACCACTGCACTTAAGTAACTTATAAGTCACCTATATGTCTAACCCTTATCTGTTAAAGGTTGGGTGCCAAGTTACTTAGTGTGTGGGCACCCTGGCACTAGCCAAGGTGCCCCCACATTGTTCAGAGCCAATTCCCTGAACTTTGTGAGTGCGGGGACACCATTACACGTGTGCACTACATATAGGTCACTACCTATATGTAGCTTCACAATGGTAACTCCGAATATGGCCATGTAACATGTCTATGATCATGGAATTGCCCCCTCTATGCCATCCTGGCATAGTTGGCACAATCCCATGATCCCAGTGGTCTGTAGCACAGACCCTGGTACTGCCAAACTGCCTTTCCTGGGGTTTCACTGCAGCTGCTGCTGCTGCCAACCCCTCAGACAGGCATCTGCCCTCCTGGGGTCCAGCCAGGCCTGGCCCAGGATGGCAGAACAAAGAACTTCCTCTGAGAGAGGGTGTGACACCCTCTCCCTTTGGAAAATGGTGTGAAGGCAGGGGAGGAGTAGCCTCCCCCAGCCTCTGGAAATGCTTTCTTGGGCACAGATGTGCCCAATTCTGCATAAGCCAGTCTACACCGGTTCAGGGACCCCTTAGCCCCTGCTCTGGCGCGAAACTGGACAAAGGAAAGGGGAGTGACCACTCCCCTGACCTGCACCTCCCCTGGGAGGTGTCCAGAGCTCCTCCAGTGTGCTCCAGACCTCTGCCATCTTGGAAACAGAGGTGCTGCTGGCACACTGGACTGCTCTGAGTGGCCAGTGCCACCAGGTGACGTCAGAGACTCCTGCTAATAGGCTCCTTCAGGTGTTAGTAGCCTATCCTCTCTCCTAGGTAGCCAAACCCTCTTTTCTGGCTATTTAGGGTCTCTGTCTCTGGGGAAACTTTAGATAACGAATGCATGAGCTCAGCCGAGTTCCTCTGCATCTCTCTCTTCACCTTCTGATAAGGAATCGACTGCTGACCGCGCTGGAAGCCTGCAAACCTGCAACATAGTAGCAAAGACGACTACTGCAACTCTGTAACGCTGATCCTGCCGCCTTCTCGACTGTTTTCCTGCTTGTGCATGCTGTGGGGGTAGTCTGCCTCCTCTCTGCACCAGAAGCTCCGAAGAAATCTCCCGTGGGTCGACGGAATCTTCCCCCTGCAACCGCAGGCACCAAAAAGCTGCATTACCGGTCCCTTGGGTCTCCTCTCAGCACGACGAGCGAGGTCCCTCGAATCCAGCGACTCTGTCCAAGTGACCCCCACAGTCCAGTGACTCTTCAGTCCAAGTTTGGTGGAGGTAAGTCCTTGCCTCCTCACGCTAGACTGCATTTCTGGGTACCGCGTGATTTGCAGCTGCTCCAGCTCCTGTGCACTCTTCCAGGATTTCCTTTCTGCACAGCCAAGCATGGGTCTCAGACACTCTAACCTGCAGTGCACGACCTCCTGAGTTGTCCTCCGGCGTCGTGGGACCTTCTTTTGTGACTTCTGGTGAGCTCCAGTTCACTCTTCTTCGTAGTGCCTGTTCCAACACTTCTGTGGGTTCTGCTTGCTTCTGAGTGGGCTCCTTGTCTTGCTGGGTGCCCCCTCTGTCTCCTCACGCAATTGGCGACATCCTGGTCCCTCCTGGGCCACAGCAGCATCCAAAAACCCTAACCGCGACCCTTGCAGTTAGCAAGGCTTGTTTGCGGTCTTTCTGCACGGAAACACTCTGCAAGCTTTTTCACGACGTGGGGCATCCATCCTCCAAAGGGGAAGTTCCTAGTCCTCTTCGTTCTTGCAGAATCCACAGCTTCTACCATCCGGTGGCAGCTTCTTTGCACCCACAGCTGGCATTTCCTGGGCATCTGCCCACTCCCGACTTGAATGTGACTCTTGGTCTTGGTCCCCTTGTTCCACAGGTACTCTCGTCTGGAAATCCATTGTTGTTGCATTGCTGGTGTTGGTCTTCCTTGCAGAATTCCCCTATCACGACTTCTGTGCTCTCTGGGGAACTTAGGTGCACTTTGCACCCACTTTTCAGGGTCTTGGGGTGGGCTATTTTTCTAACCCTCACTGTTTTCTTACAGTCCCAATGACCCTCTACAAGCTCACATAGGTTTGGGGTCCATTTGTGGTTCGCATTCCACTTCTAGAGTATATGGTTTGTGTTGCCCCTGTACCTATGTGCTCTCATTGCAATCTATTGTGACTGTACATTGCTTGCATTGCTTTCTATTGCTATTACTGCATAATTTTGGTATTGTGTACATATATCTTGTGTATATTTGCTATCCTCATACTGAGGGTACTCACTGAGATACTTTTGGCATATTGTCATAAAAATAAAGTACCTTTATTTTTAGTATATCTCTGTATTGTGTTTTCTTATGATATTGTGCATAT
Organism: Pleurodeles waltl; assembly: GCF_031143425.1. Lineage (NCBI taxonomy): Eukaryota > Metazoa > Chordata > Amphibia > Caudata > Salamandridae > Pleurodeles > Pleurodeles waltl. Next base: position 404,356,539 of record NC_090450.1, on the reverse strand, counting down.
GACACCAGTGGTATAGTGGGTGCTTTGCATGTCTCCTAGTTCAGCCTAAGCTGCTCTGCTAAGCTACCCTTTTCTATCAGCCAAAGCTGCTAGACACCTCTTCTACACTAATAAAGGATACCTGGACCTGGTGCAGAGTGTAAGTACCCCTTGGTACTCACTACAAACCAGGCCAGCCTCCTACAATGTCCCACGGAGAGACGTTGGATGCAGGTGAGTTGTGGTGCTGGATTCCTCCAACAAGCCTTGGTTCTGGCAAAGTCGCGTTTTGCATTAAGTTGGCGCTATCAGGACCCAGGAGGGACCTGAGGGCCTCAAATCTGTGTGAGGAGGAAGAGAGGGCTTTCAGCACTTCAGAGAGCCCTCAGATAGCACCAACGAGAGCCCCAGGACACGGTGACAAAGGAGGTGCAAAATGCAGTTGTTGCAGCACAACAAAGGAAGGTCCCACGCTGCCGGAGAACAACTCAGTGAGTTGAGCGTCACAGATTAGAGTGCTGGGGACCTGGGCCAGGCTGTGCATGAAGGAATTTTGCAAATAGTGCACAGAGGCCCCAGGAGGTGAAGAAGACGCAATGCACAGGGGTACTTTCGTTCTCAGGGACGACAAGGTTTTACCTCCTCCAAATTGGGATAGCAGGACCTCAGGACAGTCTGTGTCGATGGGGTCCACCCTCTGTGTTCCAAGGAGCATGCTCATCGCCAGGAGAGGAGTCCAAGAGAACCAGTCATCGACTTAGAAGGTGTCTGCTTGAGCAGGGGGTGACTCCGTCACTCCACGGGAGATTTCTTCGGTCCTTCTGGTGCAGGGTGAAGACAGGGAGTCCTCAGAGCATGCACACCATGGAAACTGTTGCAGTTGCGGGCTGGAGCTGAAGTTACAGAGGAAAGGTATCCCTTGTGGATACTTTGTTGCTGTTACAGCGGTTCCTGGAGCAGTCTGCAGTTGATCAGAGGTCAGAGGATGAAGTAGTAGTTGCAGAGGTTTGCTGCTGGAAACCTGCAAGTAGAATCTGAAGAGAATCTACAAGTGATACCCTAAATAGCCCTAAGAGGGGGATTGGCTACCTTATCAGGTGTGGACCTATCAGGAGGGGTCTCTGACATCACCTGCTGGCACTGGCCATTCAGAGGCCTCCAGAGTGTCCCCACACCTTGCAAAGCAAGATGGCTGAAGTCTGGGACACACTGGAGGAGCTCTGGGCACCACTCCTGGGGTGGTGATGGACAGGGACCTGGCCCTTTGGTTTGTCCATTTGTGTGCCAGAGCAGGGACAAGAGGTTCCTGAATGGGTGTAGTCTAGCTTATGCAAGGAGGGCACCATCTGTGTCCTTCAAAGCATTTCCAGAGGCTGGGGGAGGCTACTCCTCCCCAGCCTGTAACACCTATTTCCAAAGGGAGAGGATGTAACACTCTGCTCCCAAAGTAAATGCTTTGTTCTGCTTTCCTGGGACTGAGCTGCTCAGACCTCAGGAGGGCAGAACCCTGTCTGTGAGGTGGCAGCAGCTGTATCTGCAGTGCGAGCCTCAGAGAGCTGGTTTGGCAGTACTTGGGGTCCATGGTGGAGCCCCCAGGATGCATGGAATTGGGTCCCCAGTACCAGTTTTGGAATGGGGGACAACTCCATGATCTTAGACACCTTACATGGCCATATTCGGAGTTACCATTGTGAAGCCACAAATAGGTATTGACCTATATGTAGTGCATGCGTGTAATGGCGTCCCCGCATTCACAAAGTCCGGGGAATTGGCCCTGAACTATGTGGGGGCACCTTTGCTAGTGCAAGGTTGCCCTCACACTTAGTAACTTTGCACCTAACCTTCATTAAATGAAGGTTAGACACATAGGTGACTTATAAGTTACTTAAGTGCAGTGAAAATGGCTGTGAAATAGTGTGTGCACTATTTCACACAGGCTGCAATTGCAGGCCTGTGGAAGGGTTTGTCTGAGCTCGGGTAGCAAAAGAAATGCTACAGCCCATAAGGATCTCCTAGAACACCAATGCCCTGGGTACCTAGGTATCATATACTAGGGACTTATAAGGTGCCAATTGAAATTGGTAAATTAAGTCACTTGCCTATAGTGACAAATGTAAAGGCAGAGAGAGCATACGCACTGAGGTTCTGGTTAGTAGAGCTTCAGTGACACAGCCAAGCACTACTGACAACACACACATTAGGCCACAAACTATAAGCACTGGGGTCCTGGCTAGCAGGATCCCAATGAGACACGCAAAAGACACTGACATTAGGTTTTTATCTATGAGCACTGGGGTCCTGGCTAGCAGGATCCCAGTGACACAGTAAAAACACACTGACACACACTCACAAACAGGCCAAAAGTGGGGGTAACCATGTTAGAAAGAGGCTACTTTCTCACAGTGGCTTGAAAGGTTGCTTCCTGATCTGGGCCCCAGGACCATGGGACTGCGGACTTCGTCAGGTCTCTAAGTGGTTGACTCAACATATTGAGGTCTTTGATGAAACATCTGCAGTAGGGGACCATCCCCAAGAAGCTGACAAACTCGGTCACTGTAGTTGGTGGGGGCGCTTCCTTAATGTTTGGAACCTTATCAGGGTCGGGCCACTCCTTCTGATGAGAATACGTAATCAAAGAAATGGAGTTTCTGTTTTAGAAATTTGCACTTGCTGCGATGGAGAGTTAGGCCAGAGTCTTTAATCCTTTGAAGGACCCTCAGTAGTCTGAAATTGTGTTCAGTCATGGTTTTGGCATAAATAAGAATGTTGTTGCTGACATTCACATTGTCTGGAAGATCTTCAAGGAGCTCATGGATCACATTCTGGAACACCTATGTGGCGCTCATAATGCCAAAACTCAGTCTTCTGTAGCAATGGAGGCCCACATGTGTCGAAAAGTTAGTGATGCAGTGGGATTCTTCAGTGAGGACAAGCTGGTGGTAGCCTGACCTCAAATCCAGCTTAGAGAAACAACTGGCCCCGCTCCACTCACCAATCAGATCATCCATTGTGGGAGTTAAGTGTTATTCCCTCTTGATGTTGGCATTTGGAAGTCGCCTGTCAAAACATATTCACACTTTACCCAGTTGTTAGGCTTCCTGGCTACCACAATTGGAGACACCCAGGGTGTGGGCATGTCACCTTTTCAGTAATTTCTGCTGCTTCAAGCTTGTTGAGCTCCTTTTCTACCTGAGGCCTCAGGTGGAATGCAATGCACTGATGCCGGAGGGCCACGGTTGTATTGACTTGTTCATGTGCAGCTTTAGTTGTTTTTCAGACAGCCAATGCCATCAAACACCTTCGGAATTCCTCAAAGATGTGGGTTATGGATTCCTGGTATACTCCGCAAGCGAAAGTCACTATGCCAAGAGCTTCTGCGGGCCGGCCCCCCAGCAGGAGACCATGGCTGTCTTCTGCAACATAGACCTGAGTCTCAACTGACTGAGACCAAAACAGGATGGTTGTTTTAAGTTGCCCTCACATGGCGACTGGTTGATCTGGCCGTAAGCAAATACCTTGACTAGCCTTAGATTGGGCGGTGGTGTCATGGTCCGGTAGGTTTTAGAGAACATGATGCTGATGGAAGCTCCTGTGTCTACTACTGCGAGACTGGAGTGTTTAGCCTCACGTATCTGGCACAGAGGTAACCACCATGCTGTCTGGGCTGCTATGCAGATACTGAAGATGGAGTGAATGGTGTGTTCCTCATATCATCATCATCATCCATGTCACTGCTTGTTTCCGGTGTTTCCAGAGCAGCATTCACAGTGGTGTGTGGGACACGTCCGTTGTTTGATCTGTACACTGTAATGAAAAGGTTGAGTTTTCCGCACCCTGCACACCTCTTTGTTCTCACTGGCCATTCTGTAGGGTGGTGCAGCGGCGCGCACAATAGCCACATGTTCTGGGTGTGGTGCTGCTCATTCTGGGCTTGGGTGTGCTGGGGTCGGTGTGACTACATTGACTGGTTTGACTTTTATTGGTTTCTGTAAGACGGCTTCCATGGGGGACACCCGAGCTTTTGACAGTTCTTTAGTCTGCCCCATCGTCAGGATATCAGCCAGAGATCTCCCTGACTCATCTGGGATGTGTTCACGCAGTTTCACTGAGCCTCATCCTTGAATGAGTTACCATTTTATCTCCTCATTTTCATCAGTGAATCCACACGTGCTGGCTAGCTCTTTTAGCCTCATATACAAAGTATCAATGGATTCTTCTGATAGATGCCAAGCTTGGCAAAACACAAACCTCTCATAGTCCTTATTCGCCATGGGCTCAAAGTGTGCATTGAAAGCTGCAGAAGGTGAGATGTGTTTTGGGGGTGGCCTCTGTGATTGTTTTGGATATCCTGTGGCTGTCCTTGCCCCCTAAATGTAAAATCATGGCTCTTTTTTCGGCATTTTCCAATTTAATGGACTCAAAGAACAGCAGCACTCTCTTCACCCAGTCCTTTCATCTGGGAGCTTGAGCTGACGAGACACCTTAAATGATGTAAAGCTCAATAGACGGTATGGTGGCCGTGGTGTGGTTGCGCAAGACACTTCAGGTTTGACTTCTATGTGGGGGTGAAAGTTTTTTTCTTTGGCTGGCTAATGTTGGTCCTCGTTAAATCACACTTGTATATGTTGCGGTTCACTTACTGAGGCGACAGGTCCACAACGTACCCTCGTTTTTTTTCTGTGGCATTCATTGGTGTGATTTCTTTCTTTATTACACAGGGCCCAGTACACAGTCATTTGCCACTCCCACACAGGCTATGCAGTCTGCCAGCTTTTTCTTGGCCGAGTGGAGGGGGCCCAACAGCTGCAGGCAGTCTTAAACTGCTGTCATTTCCTTCACCTTGGACAACCTGCTCAACTAAGAGGGGCCTGACAGCAGAGGGCGTCCTCAACTCACCAATGGTGTGCACATGCTAAACCGTTGATGACAGTTGACTCACTGGTCTCTAGTTGCTGGGATGCCGCACCTGTGCATTTATTGAGTTCTGCCACTATGACCTGGAATGAATCAGTGCATGGTACCTTAGCTGGAATAATCTTGCATTTAGTCATTTCTTCTAATCAAATGTTTTCTATTCTGACTCTTTGTGCTGTATTTTTTAAATCACACATAATTGTAGTTGTAGGAGTGAACCCATTGTTTGTATCTGAGTGCAACACACCAACATGGTAAGATACATCCCTGATTTGTCCAGTTGCATCTTTGCCTAGTGGGGGCAAGTGTGATAGCATTAGAACTCGGTAGCCAATTTAGCACTGGCACAGAGTATTCTACATTTGTATGTGTGATGTAAGATGTCACAATGTATTTAATATGTGTCTGCAGACATTGATGTATCATATGTGGACTGTATTTGTTGGACTCTGAGTTAACTTTACTATCCTCCACAAGTACGAGGCTGTACAAATGGCTAGATGTACAAAACACACACACAGTCATTGTACACTATTTGTTTTAGCACACCATTTTGATTGTTGTAGGATGTCTGATGGTCAGTACACTGCACCAGAACATAATATCATAACCCTCCCAAACTGTGCCAAATTCCTTATTTTGTTTGGTGTCTGCCTTCCCAAAGGACCTGTATTTGGTAGAGGTTTGTGGCATGCACATATGTTTGGATTTGCAAGATGTTGTCCAGTGCTACTTGTTACACATTGCTACATACCTTTGTTGTATGCCAATTACTAGCATATGTTATGTGAGTATTTTGATGTTTACAGTAACTATGAAGTAAGATTGCTTACACAATGGTAGTGTTCAGAAATTATCTGCCATTTCATTAGACTGTTTTAATGTAGTCCACATAGATATGATCGCTTGATGTGTCATGCATCTGCAAAAATCCCTGCACAATTTGGCCTCTCCTCAGTGTCCGAGCAAGTGAAGGTACATTTTTGTGTTGGTCCTCATCTTCTTCATCATCCTCACCTGGGCTTTATGGTCCTCATTCCCCTCCTCCCATTGGGACATTGGTCCGTACACATATGCTGTGCAACATGCAGTACACAAGTATGTTCTTACATACCATGGGGGGAGTAGAGCAATCTCCCCCTGGACATGTCAAGGTGGCGAAGGCATAACTTAAGGACTCCAAAAGTCCACTCCACTATGGACCAGGTCCTGCTAGGTGCATGTTTGTAGCTCCATTGGGCATCTGCCTGGGGATGTGCATTTGGGGTCATGAACCGTGGCTCCAAACCATAACCTTGGTCAGATGGAGAGGAAGAATCAGTCAGTGGTCATGATGGTTGATGTGCCCACATTCATGTACATTCTATGGGTCCAGAAAGCGCATACATTTTTCAACCAGTACTGGGACGTGCACTGACATTGTTTGGCATACACACACTTTCATTTTTGGGTATGACTGACAACTGTACTACAAAAACAAGTATAATGGCTTGTGTAATACACTTACTGTTTGTAGTACTTGTGAGGGCCAGTACCATAAATGTGGTAATTTTGTACTAGTATGGAGAGCCAGTTAGCCATTTAGGAGATACTTCTCTTACACTCCTCTATTGTATTGCTTTAGTGCTACTTTTGACATTTCTGAAGTAAAACATGTCAGATTTTTCTAAATTTAGCCGGTGCAGACAATGTTTTCTCCTTTATTCATACATTTTTGGATGTGACAGTAGTAGACACTGTTGTTCATTAGCTACTGCCATGGAGAAATTAGTGAGTGCAAGTCATTGTGGGACATGATAGTCTACACAGGGCTTTGCACTGTGTCCACTATCTTGACAGTACAAAAAGTGGAGAGATATGTGGGAGTCTTGCTCTGTACAGTGCAACTGGTAAACTATATGAACTGCACCGCTTCACTAATTGAGGACAGTGAAGGACATATTTTTCAACATAATGCAGTGTCCTGGATTTGCAGCCTTCACTGACAGACAGTGGGTAGCATTTCACCACAACAGCCACATTATGTAAACGGTAAATGTGTGTGGCTGCCTGCACTAAGAGCTGTACTTTGTGCATAAGGGTCTACCTTGCTGCACAGTCTGAACCCTTGGAGGACTGATAGAGTAGGTTTGTGTGGCACAAAATGGAGGGCACATAGGATGGCATGTGTGTATATGGTGACTAATCTAATTGTTCATGGTACACATGACCTGGAAAGGGCAAAAATGTGATACTTTCTCAGATTCACAGGTATTGGATACATGACATGCCTCAAGGCCATGGGAGTTGCCTGTGGACACACAGACAACAGAAATGGAGGCCCTTCCTTCAACACAGTGTTACGAAACAGCATTTTACAATTTTATATAGTGTTGCATTGCTGAGAAACAAACAGAAGGCCTCATTTACGACTTGTTACCACAGGTCAACACAGGGAGTCTCTTAGCTGCGATGTCCTACGTCAAAATTAAAGGGCAGGAATGTTTCATATTGATTAAATGTGGCACATTCATTTCCTTCTGCATGCACAAGATCACATATTGGTGACTACCACCAAAACAGGCACCTTTGCACCATGGTAATGTGTGAGCGTTGTGGGCTGAACTGTTTTTATGCAGTAAGTGACACCTTCCTGCACAAAAACAATCAATGGAGGCTGTTTCCTCTTAGTATGTGTGCTGCAGAATGCAGCACATATAGAAAGAGTAAATAACAAGGAGAAATTGAGTTATTTATTCCTTGTTATGTCTCCCCTGGGAAGGCGCACATTTTTGAGACTTTTCAAGGTTCCTAGATCCTTGTAAATCTGGGATTGTGTCATATCCCATTGGTGTTGCGTGGGGAAACCCACCATAATCCCATGGAACACATCCTTGATGAAGAATAATGCAACACAGTGCTTTGCACTGCCTTATCTTAATCCATATATATGAGGCCATGCAAGGGAAAGCAGGGTGACTTCACGTTGCTTCTTAGATATGATTGGGGGACCTGCTCAACCAGAGCGTCATGAAAATGAGATGCTCCAGCAGCGCAGTGCTCTTGCACATGATGCACACAGTAGTTTAACAGGTCTTAGCATGTGTCACTTGGAGGGTTGTATATGTATATGTAGTATGGTATATGTATGAGGCTCACACCTGCTGCGCATGCACTGTCTCATTCACGTAACACCAATATGGCTATTTTATCCAACATAATTTACTGCCATGAGGTCAGTCATGTGCTTTAGATCTACTTACCAACCAGATGGCCTTTTCCATAGCTCCCATTCTGGAAGCGCTTGTTTATGATGAAATGTCTGTATGTATGCATCATGAGCACTCCCAGGTTACTATGCCAGTACATTGATGAACATACCCAGATGGTCCACTATTGCCTGCACATTGATGGAACATGTGTGCTTTTGACTGTGGTACAGGTGGGATGTAGCAGCAGGAGGCACCAGTTGCACGAATGCAGTCCATTGTCCCCAACACATGTGGAAATCCAGCAAGGGCATATAAGCTCTGCTTGTTTTCAAGTTGTTTCTTCTGCGTGTTGGGGAACATGAGGTACTGGGTATGAGGCTTATGATGGCATCAAGGATGGAGGGGAGGAATATGGAAAAGGATGGCTGAGATATTCCTGCCGCGCTGGCCACGGTGCTTTGGAATGAGCCAGACACCAACATGTGGAGTACTGCCATCAGTGTGTCTTGCCAAGGGATGTTGGTTTACCTCTGGGAAGTTGTCTGCAGCCTTGGAGCAATCTGGTGCGGGAGCTGGACCAGGGACTCCTTCCTGAGCCTGTAATAGGTGATGACTTCCTCCTTCCTGAAGTCAGTGAGGGTAGTCCTCTGCAGGTATGTCCACTCCTTTCTCACGCGAGGCTTGTGTGTTTGTAGTGGAGGGGTATGTCTTCTCAGTGCTCCGAGCTGCAGGATGAGTAGCTACATGGTGTAGTTGAGCTTGCCAAAGTGCTTTGGGCATTTTCTTCTTATGTATCAGTGCCAATGCATCGTTTTTACACCTGGGTTTGCAGTAATTTGGACACATTTTGGTCTCTGCATGTCATCTTCAGGCGATGCATCACTTTCACTTGAAATATGGATGCATCAGTTCAGCGTTGGATTTTAAGAGGGAACGCCTACCTCACTTATGATTAACATTACCTGGCATAGCCAGTTGTAGCACAGATAAAAGATGAAGCAGGACTGATAAAAGTAATGCATAATGCCTAATGCATCACTTTTTAAATATGGAGCACTGAATGCACCTCCGCTGTGTCAAAAAAAAGACCCAGTGGTGGCGCAAGTTCCTTGTAAATATACTTCTTAGCCTCGACAGACAGACGTGTTCCCATACCCTGGGGTGATAGACAATTTAATGAGAGGGGCCAGTGCACCCCCCCACTTTAAGATCCTAGAGGCCCCCAGGACCCCATCACCTGGGCCCATTATACAATAGAAGGGGAGAGGCCTACTTCCCCCTTCTCCAAGACTCTAGAGACCCTGGGGACACTATCCCCTTGGCCATATTATAATAAAAGAGAAGGGGTCACACTTCCGAATGACTGTTGGGCCATAAGTGCCCCATCCCACGGGCCAAATTTCTTTAAGAAAGAGAAGGTGGCCATGTGCCTCCCTCTGTTTTCTCTGTGCATTTCTAGTTTTTTTTTTCACATAAAGTAATGTTTTATTACCATACTTAATCCCACCCTCATATGAGGCTGGCCTGGTTTGCAGTGGGTACCTATGGTTCTTGCACCTTATACCAGGTCCAGTTATCCCTTATTAGTGAAATGTAGGCAGCGTCTAGAAGCCAGGCTCTCTAAAGGTTGCTGTAGCTGAGTAGCCAAGGCTTATCTAGGAGACATGCAAAGCTCATGCAATTCCACTGTAGTCACACAGTACTCACACACATGAAAGAAACTACTCAGTGTTACAGAAATTAAGGTACTTTATTTTGGTGATACAAATGCCAAAAATACCATAGAGACTATACTCCCTTAGGAGGTAAGTAATACACAAATTATATACACTAGTATGCAGAAATGTGCATAAAAACAGTTATCAAACAGTGCAATTAGTGAAAATCACAATTGTTAGAAATGGGCCTGGGGAAACACAAGCCAAATACTAAGAAAGTGGAATTCAAATGTTGGTTTCCCACCTAGGCAAGGGTAGTGTGTCGAGGGTCGCTGGGAGTACTAGAAAATACCAAAGGTAAGTACTAGAGCTCGCGCCAGTGCTCAGGAAAACAGGAGTAAAACACAGTAACTTTCCCAGAACACACAGAAACACAAGAAAGAAGAAGATGCAAGAACCAGAAGAGACTGCAAAAAAACAAAAGGGGATTCCTGAACCTGAAGACCTGTGCACGAATGGGACCAAGTCCAAGAAGCACAGAAGAGTCCAGGGAGAACAGGAGCCCCTGCTAACCTGGATGAAGGTGCAAAAGAAGAACCACCTGTGAAGAGGAAGAGTCAGTACTGCGCCCAAGAAGATAGAGTCAGGTTCCTGGTTGGTGCAGATGATGTCACACGCTGGGTGGAGGATTGCAGTCTGGTTTGAGTTGCTGGAGTCTGCCAACAAGCCTTGGCACATGTAAAGCTTGTGATTAGCGGAAAATGGCGCTGCCCGGGACCAGGAGGGACCTGGTGGACTCTACCCAGGAGGAGGAGCCAGAGGGGGCTCCCAGCAACTCAGAGAGCCCACCGAAGACCAGGCAACATGCACAGGAGTCCCATAGCATGGGACAAAGGAGGTGCAAGAAGTGGCCCATACAGCACTACGACAAAGGCTTTCACCCCGCCGCAGAACCACTCAGGAAGACGTGCGTGGGAGCTGGAGCTGCACAATGCATGAAGAACTTTGTGGAAGGATGCTAACAAGCCTTGGCAACTGCAAAACACGTGGAGCACTGGGGTACTATCATGCATGGTGAAGCAAGCTCTTACCACCACCAGAGTTGGACAGTAGGACATCAGGACCATCAGGACCACTTCAGTCTACCACTTGTGATGCAGTATCCATGCAGCTCATCAGGAAAGGGGATCCACGCAGCTGGTCGTCATTGCAGTAGGTGCCTGCTGAAGCAGGGGAGTGACTTCTTCACCCCAAGGGAGATTCCTTCACTCTTCTGGTGCAGGCTGAAGACAGGCTGTCCTCTGAGGATGCACGATCAGAAAACAGTTGCAGTTGCTGGCAGGAGCTGAAGATACAATGTTGCAGAAGTCATATTTGCTTCTTTGTTGCAGTTTGTAGAGTCCCTGGAGGATCCAGATGCAGTTTCTTTGGTGAGAAGTTGAAGTGGAGGATGCAGAGGATTCCTGCTGCTTGCACTAGACACCAGGAATGATGCGCAGGCAGATTCCTGCGGGTGGAGGAGGGCCTCGAACTCCTGACAGGGGTCAGGAGTTCAGAGGAGCCAGGGAAAGGGCTCTACTTACCAGGTGGAGCCACAGGAGGCAGAGCAGTGCACTGACAATGTCAGTTGCATTGCTTATGGGTGGCAAACGAAATGCTGCAGCCCATAAGGCTCACCTGGAACCCCAATGCCTTGGGTACCTACGTACTATATACTAGGGACCTATAAGGGGGTCAAGTTTGCCAATAAGAATTGGACTATGGAGTCACTAAACTGTAGTGACAAATTTGGTAATTAGAGAGAGCATAAGCACTGGATTTCTGGTTAGCAGAACTTCAGTGGCACAGTCAAGCATACTGACAACACACTTAGGGCCAGATGTAGCAAAGTAGCAAAAATCGATTTTGCGAATCGGAAATTGCGAGTCTGTGCGACTCGCAATAATCGATTCGCAAAATCGTATGCAGAATGGTGTCTCAGACACCTTCTGCGAATCTCAACGGGGTCGCAAAGACCCACCTCATTAATATTAATGAGGTGGGTCGCATTTTGCGACCCCATTGAGATTCCCTGCACTCACAGGCAATGTTCCCTGTAAGGCCCGCGCGCACCTTTCCTTCCCCCATCGCGCAGGCCCCTTTGGCAAGCGCGCACGTTGTTCCACCATTCCTGTACTTTGTGGTAGTTTATATGCGTTATCACTTTCTAAGCCTAAATAAGCCTTTTAGAGCGATATACGTGCTCCCCTAAGGCAGATAATGCTCATATTTGAATCTGGATTGAAGTCAATGAAAACAGCGTTTAAAGGCCGCGGGGAGTGTTTTAAACATCATTTGCCGTACTTTAGCATACAAGCGAGCAAGTGATATTTATGTTGAAAATGAATGGTTAATGAGCTAGGAAATGCTTCAGAACAGTAGAAAATATGCTGTTATCAACTTTTCCATAATTGTCGTACTTCATAGTTGTTTATATGCATTATCACTTTCTCAGCTCAAATAAGCCTTTTAGAGCGATAGTCGTGCTCTCCTATTGCAGAAAATGCTCATATTTGAATCTGGATTGAAGTCAATGAAAACAGCGTTTAAAGGCCACGGGGAGTGTTTTAAACATAATTTGCCGTACTTTAGCATACAAGCGAGCAAGTGATATTTATGTTGAAAATGAATGGTTAATGAGCTAGGAAATGCTTCAGAACAGTAGAAAATGTGCTGTTATCAACTTTTCCATCATTGTCGTACTTCATAGTTGTTTATATGCATTATCACTTTCTCAGCTCAAATAAGCCTTTTAGAGCGATAGTCGTGCTCTCCTATTGCAGAAAATGCTCATATTTGAATCTGGATTGAAGTCAATGAAAACAGCGTTTAAAGGCCACGGGGAGTGTTTTAAACATCATTTGCCGTACTTTAGCATACAAGCGAGCAAGTGATATTTATGTTGAAAATGAATGGCTAATGAGCTAGGAAATGCTTCAGAACAGTAGAAAATGTGCTGTTATCAAATTTTCCATCATTGTCATACTTCATAGTTGTTTATTTGCATTATCACTTTCTCAGCTCAAATAAGCCTTTTAGAGCGATAGTCGTGCTCTCCTATTGCAGAAAATGCTCATATTTGAATCTGGATTGAAGTCAATGAAAACAGCGTTTAAAGGCCGCGGGGAGTGTTTTAAACATCATTTGCCTACTTTAGCATACAAGCGAGCAAGTGATATTTATGTTGAAAATTAATGGTTAAGGAGCTAGGAAATGCTTCAGAACAGTAGAAAATGTGCTGTTATCAACTTTTCCATCATTGTCGTACTTCATAGTTGTTTATATGCATTATCACTTTCTCAGCTCAAATAAGCCTTTTAGGGAGATAGTCGTGCTCTCCTATTGCAGAAAATGCTCATATTTGAATCTGGATTGAAGTCAATGAAAACAGCGTTTAAAGGCCACGGGGAGTGTTTTAAACATCATTTGGCGTACTTTAGCATACAAGCGAGCAAGTGATATTTATGTGGAAAATTAATGGTTAATGAGCTAGGAAATGCTTCAGAACAGTAGAAAATGTGCTGTTATCAACTTTTCCATCATTGTCGTACTTCATAGTTGTTTATATGCATTATCACTTTCTCAGCTCAAATAAGCCTTTTAGAGCGATAGTCGTGCTCTCCTATTGCAGAAAATGCTCATATTTGAATCTGGATTGAAGTCAATGAAAACAGCGTATAAAGGCCGCGGGCAATGTTCCCTGTAAGGCGAGCGCGCACCTTTCCTCCCCCCGTCGCGCAGGCCCCTTTGGCAAGCACACACGTTGCAACGTTCTTGCAACGTCGCTCCCTGCATCATGCACAGCAAATGTGACAAGACAACAACAAGACGTAAAGGCACCTTCATTGCTCATTTACCATCTGAATGGACAGAACACTTTTTTTTGTCCGCTTGCCACAACGAGCCAGTAGGCCTAAAAATGGCTCACCATTATAAATCTGATTAGTCATAGTGAGTGGCTGAGCAGATAACTTGAGGCCTCTACTTCAAGTTCCGATCTGTAACATCAACAGAGCACAAAACAGTGTTTGGGGGAATTGTAACTCTGAGTGCATGCAATGCGGAGGCTATTACTTCAGCTGTAAAAGAGTTCTACACTGCCAATAGGCTGGACCTTATGAAAATTGTCATGTTTACATCAGAGTGTGCATCACTGATGCTGGGAAAGAACAATGGTGTTGCTACCCGCCTCAAACAATCCATTCCTCATCTAGTTGAGCAGCACTGTGTTGCGCACAGAGAAGATTTGGGAGTTGATGATGCCTGGAAAAAAGTGGCGATGATCAGGGAAATGGAAACATTACTGAGGACTGTCTACACTGTGTTCTCCCGCTCACCTTTAAGAAAGTCCAAGCTGGACGAAATTGCTTTGGTCACTGAATGTGAAGCGGTCTCCTTTCGGCCACTCAATGAGGTGCGGTGGCTTTCAAGGCATTTTGGTGTTGGTGCACTCTTGCGTAATTATGAGGTTGCTCTCAAATACTTTGATCATGAAAGAGTTGAGGAGAATGACCCAATTGTTAAATATTGCTACAAAAAACTATCGGATTCAAACTACCACATATCCTTTGCAGCACTAAATGACATTCTGGGTGAACTTGCATCTTTGTGCAAGGTGTTTCAGAAAAGCTCTTTGACCACCGTTGAAGCTGTACAGTATGCAAGAGCAAAAATTACCCAAATAAAGGAACAGTACTTGGGCGACACTGTCTTTTGGAGCGACACAGTAAGAGATCTGATGGCTTTGTGCAGAGAGGACCGAGAGTATGATAGTGAGCAGATGTTAACTTTCATTAAACTTATTTGTGAGCACATGGAAAGAAGTTTCCCAGAAGATGAATTGAAGGAATGGACAAGCTTTGATTTCCATACAGTAACAACACAATCACAGTTTGATTTTGGGACTGAGAATGTACAAAGACTTGTTGAGAAGTATAAGAATGCCTTGGTCCTGGGTGATTGTGACACCCCTGGTGATGCTGTTCGGCACTACAGAGATTATAAATATGTGGTGGCAGCGCATTTAAAAAACGGATTGTTTAGGACCTTTTAAGACATGGTGAATTTCACTCTGCAGAATGCTGCACAGTATAGTGTTGTATCTCAGCTTGTTGATATCTGTGCAACTTTCCAGGCTTCAAGTGCAGACTGCGAACGAGGATTCAGCCTCATGAACTCAATCAAGTCCAAATTAAAAAACAGACTAGAGGAGAGTCACCTAGATATGCTGATGAGGACAAAGGCTTACCTCTCAAATGGGAAAGTTGATTTAGACCGAGTTTATCAGCACTGGAAAAATGGCAAGGACCGGCGAGAAAAAAAAACATGTCACACATCTAACGTTGGCACCTGACTTGTCTAAACTCTGATGCGGCTTCTCCTACAGTCCGTGTGTGGGTGGGGTAGGAACATTTCTCAGCCTGTATCTTGGCAGGGGCATCATGGCATTCATCAGCA
Organism: Pleurodeles waltl; assembly: GCF_031143425.1. Taxonomy (NCBI): domain Eukaryota; kingdom Metazoa; phylum Chordata; class Amphibia; order Caudata; family Salamandridae; genus Pleurodeles; species Pleurodeles waltl. The sequence continues at coordinate 404,341,301 of NC_090450.1, read as the reverse complement.
GTGTGTTCATCAAACTGTAAATGTTAACCAACTGTACAACTGGGTGTATTTGATGTGCGGGGTCCTCTGCAGCACTCTGAGAGTATTCATTAAAGTTTCATAATGGTTCAACCTCCTGATTTCTGTTTTCTCTAACTGGGGTGTAGGTGGCACTTAACAGGTCATGTCCTTGGGGTGTGCAACCAGGTCACAAAACTGCCTTGATGCCCTATTGCATGGAGCAATGATATCCCTTTTTTGCTTTAGTGGTATGGAGAGGCTAATGCCAAAGATCTTGGCTAGTTATGCGCTGCGCGCGCGTGAATGGTCAATTTCTTGGCGCACGTATCCTTGGCTGCAGCGCACAGAGACCGCACACTGCTGCACACAGTGGAAAAAAATGAGAGGGAACATTGCTCACAGGGATGGTGGCCTGCTGGAGACAGCAGACCTCCATGTCTGTGACTGCTTTTTAATTAAAGCAGTTTTTTTTGTATTGCAGTTGCAATACAAAAAAATAACAAAACCATTTGGTTTCATTTTTTCAGAGTAGGCAGTGGTCCATTGGACCACTGCCTGCTCTGAAAAACCATTAATAGCGACATTCACAAAGGGGATGGGGTCCCATGGGGACCCCTTCCCTTTTGCGAATGGGTTACCACCAGTGTGACCCTGGTAGTAACTGCGAATTGCTTTGCGACCGCATTCGCGGTCACAAAGCAATTGCATCGCGGTGCGAGTCGCAAATAGGAAGGGAACACCCCTTCCTATTTGGGAGTCGCATTCCCATTTTGCGAGTCGGAACCGACTCGCAAAATGGGAATGTGCATCGCGATGAGCGTTTTGCATCACGCAAGCTGCGATTTTCGCACTTTGTGCCATGCAAAACGCGTTTTACATCTGGCCCATAGGCCACAAACAATGAGCACTGGGGTCCGCACTGACAAACACTCACAAATAGGCCAAAAATGGGTGTAACCATGCTAGAAAGAGGCTACTTTCTCACAAGATGTTCCAAACCATCAGCTGTGTGCTCAAAATGACAAGAAAGATAGCAGGCCTGACCCACGGGGGGAGCCAACATCCAGTGAGAGTAGACTACTTATTGCAGCTGGAGAAGAGGCTGTCTGGTCATGTGGTGGTGGAGCAGGCAAGGGAGGTTGGCACGGATTATTGGACCCAGCATCAGGTGACAGGGCCATGGAAGAAACAATTTCAGAACATATTTGAGGGACAGGCCCATCCTTGGAGAAGCAAAGAGGGTATAGTAAGTAGTACTTAGCAGGATCAACTCATTTGAAGTGAGAAAAGTGTACCCAAGTCTCCAGGTCCTGGCCCTTAATATCTGAGTTAATGATGAGCAGGATCTGATAGAGTCCATGCCAGTGAGGCTGTTGGGCAGTCTTCTTCTGGTATATGCTTGTATATACCTATTCACCAGGCAGAAGTGAGTAGGAGGCCTCATTTCAAAACTCAGGTAAGGTATCTTGCACCTGAGAATGAAATCTATAGAGACATTTGTAAACTTTCAGCAATATTGTAAAACAGCATCTTCATTTAACTGCAGATCCAGTTTAGCAGATGAGACAGGGGAATTTGAGGTGAGCGTTATGGGTAGGCCTCTGACTCTTTCATATGGCTTCAGTTTTGTCTTGTGGGAAGGAATCACTCTCAAGGACCACAAGGCCAATGGTAAAGCATCAGGCCATTTTAACTGTGCCTCTGAGCATATCTTAGCTTATTCTTCAGGGTCCCATTATTCCATTCCACTTTATTCGCGGACTCAGGGTGATAGCTACAATGGAAATGCTAATCCACTCCTAGAGCCTTATAAAATGCCTGCACTACTGCAGACATTATGTATGTTTCCTGGTCACTGCTAATCTGGTTTTGTGCTCCAAACCTAATGATGTAGCCTCTGAATATCTGCTTAGTTACAGTAATAGCATCTGCAGCAGCATAGCAGTACCCTTCTACCCTTCCTGAAAACACACATACCATGACAGGAACATATGAGTATTTCACACATTTAAATAGTTTATTAAAATCAATCTGGATGAGAACAAAGTAGCCCCAAGACGGAGGGTGAGCAGTGGGGCTAGACTCAGGCCCTCATTATAACAATGGCGGTATAGACCACCTACCGCTGTGGCGATGACCTCCAAAATACTGTCGCCGTAGCTACCAGCCATCCACCATATTATAACCGTAGCTGGAATTTCGCCAGAAGGATGACCCATGATACGGCCTGGCTGTGTTCTGTTGGCGGACGCTGTGCTGGCAGCAGCACCCCGTCCCATCTCCTGCCAGAGGACCCCTTGCAATCAGGTAAGTCGGGTGCTCTGACAGGGGAGGGGGCTGATGTGTGTATGTGGGGGTGTATGTTGGTGCGTGCGTGTATGCGGGTGTGTGGCGTGTGGAATGCGTGTGTGCATGTATGGTTGGGAGTGTGTGTGGATGTGTTTGTGAATGGGTGTATGCATGCGTGGGTGAATGTGGGTATGTGTGTGAATGCGTGTGTTCGATGGGGCGTGCATGTGCGTGTATGTTGTGGGGGGGTCTGGAACAGGGTAACCAGCGGGGGTGGGAGGGTGGTAAAGACCCCTATCAGTAACAAGGAAGGGATTCCCTGTCACTGATAGTGCCTACCGCCATGGTTTTGTGGCCGTAAAGGAACCACGAAAACCATCACGGTAGGTGGGGGTCATAATCCTGTGGGTGGGACAGTGACGGCCGCCAGGCTGAAGTCTCCAGCCCGGCAGCTGTTACCGCCCTGGCGGATGGAGTGGTACATTGGCAGTTTGGCTTGAGCCAAAACGCCAATGTCATATTTTGAGGAAAGGTACCACCAGCATGTTGGCGGTACTTTTCTCCAAAATACTGCCGTCCGCCAGGGTCCTAATGAGGGCCTTAGTCCTTTTTACAGCACAGGCATGTAGCACGGGATTGTCAATATATCTGAGCTGTACAAGAAAACAAAGAAAAGAAGGGTGCATGCCAGTGATTTCAGTGGCACATCTCATACCATCCCTAACACTGGGGATTTCTCCATGATACAACCTGGTGAATTTAGTGTGTTGAAATTTTGGTGCAATCACACATCCAGTGCTCTCCACACACCCTAAGGGTCTCCTTTACATTTTTGCTTGATCAAGGATTGCTTTTTATTTTCAGAGGCTTGCTCCTGCCATTGAGACATTGAGAGGAAATAGATCAATTTTCACAACATACATGGCAATATCAGCATTTTTACTCAAAGCAGCATTCTCACCAACTGGATTGGCTATGGTATTTCCCCTTGAAATATTGTCATGAGGGATCTGGTGAGCAGCACACTTTGCCACTACCATCCTTTTAAGGCAATGCAAAACATTCAAAAGATGCAGAACATACCGCCAATTTTTTTATAGAGGTCCTTGCCAAGGGCAAGAGATCTCTGTGCATCAATAGGAGCCCAAAGTCGTGCATTACTCTAAATGCATTCTTTGAGTGAGTTTATGTAAACAGTAATAGTTTTTCCTTTGCTGGGATGTAATACTGAAAGTGAGCAATGAACTTGGGAAACTGGACTGACTTCAAAGTAGGTAAGTTACAACTTTTTAAAACTTAATGTACAGTACAAGCACCTCAACTAGCAATTAAAGTACCTTCATTATTTTTGAGAGAAGATCCATCCATGAAATAAGTGAGTTCACATTAATTGAGGAGAATATCAGTTAAATTAATACGTGGCTTAGTAATCTGGACAGTCGTCAAAAGACAGTCATGTAGGTCTCCATCTTTATAAGTAGGCATCAGAGAAGTGGGATTTAAAGCTAGAAAATAGACCAAAGTACTATGAGAGGCAGACAACAACAATATTTCATACAGGTGCAACCGAGCCATAGACATATGTTGGGTTTTTGTTATGAGGATGATCATAACCACAAAGTGGGCCACAACAAGAGTTAATGGAGAGCTTAGCACAATATTTTCAAAAGGAAAAAACGTGGGAATCCAGTGGAAACTGGATCTGAAGTTGAAAAGTAAAAGGCTATAGTCTTTTTCTTATCCTTGTGGCTCTGTACCAGCACCCCTAGCACACATTTGTTTTGTTCATGATAGTACAGAGTAAAAGGTTTATCATGATCAAGGAGCCCTAAGGTGGGTATGGAAGTCATCATCATCCGCTTTATTTCAGTAAAGATATACCATAAAAGCACAGTACAAAAAGATATTTAAGAAGATAAAACATAAAATCTATGATTTTAAAAGAGAAAAAGACTTTAAAATACAATAAAATTTAAAGAACAAATCAAAGTACATAAAAGTTTTAATAAGTAAGTAGGTATGGGCACCCATTGTCTAGTCTATACAATTAGTCCTGCATTATATTGCACAGCTACATAGTTACATTGCCTCCTGTCTGTGGCAATGGCTAAAGTCTGCCTTTTAAAATTCCAAGTCGGAAGGGCCAAATTGATTCAAGCAATTTTGCCAAAGAACATGCCAATAGCGCAGATGGATCCGATTTTAGTATCCTTAAAGCTGGTCGGAAATTCCTAAATCCCATCCGCTTGCATAAAGGGATAATCCAACGAGCCCTTTGTTTTGAGTATGCGGTGCATTGGAAAAGGACATGGGTCATGGATTCTTCGTAGCCACATCCCATTGGACATAACTTGGACTTATCAGCTGAATTGGACCACTTGCAAGTTAAAGTGCGCAGGGGAAGAGACCCTACTCTGCATCTAATGTACAAAGCGCGTGCAAATGGGGAAAGTATTGTGTCCATATAATATTCAAACTCATAATTGCATTTAATTTGCAAAAAACTGCTAGTCATAGTGGAGAGAGAAGCATCAGTTAAGTGCAAAGTTTGGGCATTGAGCCAGTATGCATCCTTTAGGATCTGAATGGCATTTTTTGGAATGGAAAGCGTATCTGTCCAGTAATTCCCCAGCCCAAGCGTAAAAAGAGTTCGCTCTACATAAATGCACCACTTGATTTTAGCAGTAGCACTGGTGCTCGCCAGGTTTCTCAGCCCAAGTCTGTAGGGTATAAGAGAATCCAAGGTCCAGATCTGAATCCAGTGCAACAATGGCCTTAGGGCAGCAATCTGATTTATTGGAAGAAGATTTAGATCCATTCAAATTGGCAAAGATGGAGTTCTAGGAGGAACTCTTGATAGCTTCTTTAGAAAGGAGTTTTCCACTCTTTCCAGGTCCTCCAGGTTGCAGTATCCCCATAGTTCGAATAGAAGTCATTGCTTGCTTTATTTTTACAAATGCATTTTCGTCTTCAGTAGACCACTGTAAGAGTTCAGGGGTGCTTTCAAACTTATTCTTGTAAAGGCTTGGCCGTTTCAGCATAAACCAAAATCCATCGTCTGCAATACCCCGCAGTTCCTAATAAAGCATGCACATGGGGAATAGTTACAGGGCAGGGCAACTTTTGGATGGCTTCAACTATTTCAGAGGATAGGTGGTGCAGTAGGAATTACCCTCAGGGAATACACATTTTCCTTTGAAGTATTATGACAATTCTTAGCCAATTCAGTGAGGATATAAACTGAGTCCTCCTTGCACTGAACTAGAGTAACAGATGCCAACAGCAACTCATCAATATATTGGATTAGAGTAGACTCACAGAAGAAAACCAATTTGTTCACATGCCTCTTTGGGGCTTTCAAAAAGACTGAGGGAGACTATGTAAATCCTTGTGGGAGACACGTCCGTAAATGATAGGGCCTTTGGAATGTGAACTAGAAGAAATATTGTCTTTCTTCATGTGTCAGAATGAAAAAAACTTAGAACAAGGGTTAACCATGGCGAACCATTGGACATCATCAGTGTTAGATATGGGGGCTCTAGGTGGCAGAGGTTTGCACCCTGCCTAAGTAGGTACCATCACTCTAGTCAGGGCAAGACAAGTACACAACCTAACTTAACCTGTGATCACCCTCAAGTAGCTTGGTACAGAGCAGACAAGCTTAACTTAGAAGGAAATGTGTAAAGTATTTGTGCAACACACACACAAGAATCACACTGGGTACACCACAAAAAGGCTCCACATGGATGCAGAAAAGTAGACAATATTTGTAGGTTTAAAAGTAGGTGAAAAGGACAGGAATCTGACCAACAGAAGTCGAGAAATTCAGGTTTCATATATTAAAGCAACGTGATTTGGCAATAATCTGCAGGGCTAGTTTTATGCGGTGTACTGTAGTTCCTTTAAATAGCTACGAAAATGTATCAATGTTCCAAGCGTGCGCATCACGCTAAGATGCTGGGAGGACACACACACTCCCTTTGTAAGGGTTACAGTAATTTGATCAGCCGCGGTCTTCCTGGTAGGGGAGCCGACTGCTACAGGATTATAGCAAGTTCATGAAGTACAGTGAGGGGAAGCACCAGATCGAGTGCGGGGACAACCTGGAGCAAAATGAAAGTTATAAAGTATGTTAACCCCCTTTCACTGTACCTTACACTTAGCTTTGTAATCGTTGGATGAGGAGGCCAAGCTACGGTTAGGTTTGATGTAGGAAGCAGAGCAATCCACTGCTGACCCCGCAGCAGAAGGTATCCAATGCGGGAAGGTTACCTGGGACTGGGGCGAGCGTGCAGCTTCTCCGAGTGCTCGTAACTGTATCGCTTGTGGTGACCACCGGTCTCCTCGAAGGGCTGCAGAGAGTGTCACGCCAAAACACCAGCTGCTGCTGAGATAAACACCTGCACCACAAGGGATGTTACTGTGTGAAGGTTATTGGCAGCTTGGTTTCAGCAAGTTGCAGGGTTCTTGTGACCAGGGAGGGCAACCAGCAGCCCTGGGAGGCACTTAGGAGGTTGACTTGTGATTTCTTGATTAGGGCAAAGATTGGCACACAGAAGGGCAGTCCAGTCAGACAGGCAGCAGTCCTTCAGAACAGTCAGGATCACAAGATGTCAATCCTCCAGCACAGCAGCCTTTATTCCTGCATTGTTTCTTCCAGGTATAGTAGTGTACTGCTATAGAGGGTCAAGAGGCCCAGTACTTATGCCAGAAAGTTCCTTTGATGTGGGGGATTACTACAAAGAATCCTTGTGAAGTGCACAGATCCCCCATTCAGGTCAACCTCTGCTTCAGGTGGCCAGTGGGAAGTAATCAGCCTCTTTGTGTGGGCTCTGGTCACTACCATTTGAGATGTAAGTAGGAGCCCTTCCAAACCTCCTCATCAAGAAGAATGCAGATGAATGCAGAAGCAGCTGAGTATGCTGTCTTGTGGGTGTCTGAAAGTGAACTGTGACCTTGCCCAAGCTAGACGTGTATTGAAGACAGGCTGTAGGTACACAGGGAAGAGAGTGCAGAGAAATATCCACTTTCTAAAAGTGGCATTTCTAAGATGGTAATAATAAATTCTCTATCCGGCTTTACCATACAGAGGATTTATTATTACCATTCCAGTGGTACTAAACATGATGCAGCTACTCCTCTCAGATCAAGACTTACAGCTTAAAGATATAAGGAATTGTCATTGCTGATCTATGAGAATGGCAGGTCTCACAATAATGAAAAACAACTTTGTTAAGTTTTTCATTACCAGGACATGAAACTTAAAATTACATGTCCTGCCTTTTGCTTGCATGGCTTCTGCACAATGGTGTCCCTACGCCCTACCTTAGAAGTGACATATGTAAGAAAAGGGAACTTAAGTTGGTGGCGCAATCAGTGCTGCAGGCCCACTGGTAGCATTTAATATACTGGCCCTGGGTATATAGTATACCACTCTACAAGGGACTTGCAGGTACATTGAATATGTCAATTGTGGATACACCAATGCTACCATGTTATAGGGGAGAAGCACATGCAGGTTAGCACTGTTCAGCAGTGGTAAAGTGCTCAGAGTCCTAAGGTCAACAAAAAAATAGTCAGAAAAAGAGAATGAAAAAGGGCAAAAAGTCTGGGGATAGCCCGGCAGGAAGGGCCATTTCCAACAAAAGGGGATGGAGAACTTATTGACTCGAAACACCAACTGCATCTATGGGCAAGCCTGAGATAGGTAAAGAAGAGAATTTGAAAGTTCTGGGGGCCATATCAATGAGGCAAGTGGTGTGTTTACTAATGATGACACAGTTTACATGAGGGTCACTGTGATCTACAGGTATCAGGGCATTCACAACACAGTCAGTCAGTCAAAAAGCTTTATTTGGCATATTGCCATAAAAGTGCACATGCATACATAAATATCACCATAAAAATACAATACTTATTACTTAATTCAGAAAGCAAGTTTCTTCGATCTGCTAGTTTACAAAACTAAAAATCTAAGCATGTCCCTTAGCCCTTCTAAGTCAATAAATAATGATTATTACTTATAAAATCATATACAACAATAAAACAATATTTAAAATTACATTAACAAGTAGTCACATCAACTAGTTCATATCGAGTTCTGATGGTAATAGCTGATTTGATCAAACTTAAAATAGAGCTGCACATTTGTTTGGAGGAAAGGCTTTGAATACCAATCAATCCTTCTTTATAAGAAAGAGTGTGTAGATTGCGCAAAATTGGCAATATAAAAGTTTTCCTAGGAACTGAATAAAGTGAACAAAATAAAATGAAGTGACAAGTGCTTTGTTTCAAGAAATTGTCGCAAGGGCATGGCGGTAATATTTTTTCCCACACGCATTTTGTTGGAAACGCCACTCAAAAATGAATCATATTAAATCTAAAAAGTACAAGTAGGGAATATGAAGAGGGGAACGGAAACCAGACAAAATAATGTTCTATCGAGTTTGAAGATGAAATTTGTACATATAACTCAAAAGAACTAAATTTCTCTGCCACTTGATATCTAAGATTCGTAACGTATTCCTTATAACGGAATTTAACAATTTCCTTCGCATTGGCAGGCATAAGCTCCACTTTAAGATACATAAACGGCAAGTCCAAATTTCGAAAACAATTTTTAATAAAATTTAACCATGGAATTTTGTTGTGGTTTGCTAACGAAATACAGTCTTTTGCACAATCCTGTGTTAAAATAGCCGCCGGGTTTGACCATACTTTTATCCATACCAAAAGGGGGGCAATGTCTATCAAATCAGTAATGTAGCCGAGTCCCAACTCCTCATGGCATATCATATTCGCTACATTCTTGGGTACCATGATTAGCCAATGGAGAAATTTATTCTCCGCCCGTTGTAATGTAATTGAGCTGGTATATCCCCAAAGCCCCCCCCCCAATAAATCGCCGCCGAAACGCATTTGGATTTATAGAGCGTAATGATCTGATGAACTGGTCTGTGCCCTAGTCTACGGGCAAAGCAAAAAATTGCTTCAACATTTCTTTCCATTTGTTGGAGCTTAAAATTCAAATGGGGTTTCCATGACAGAGAGGAACTTAGGTACAAACCTAAATAACAAAAATCTTTTACCTTTGTTAAGGTGTTCCCCCCCATTTTAAAGCATTTAGTACGTGTATTTCTAGGACCGCAGATCATGACGTGTGACTTTTTAAAATTAACTTTCAGATCAAGCTCTTGTGTATACGTTAAAAAAAGATCCAAAAGGGTCTGTAGGCCATTGGCCGTGCGGGCAATTAAAACGGCGGCGTCAGCATACAATAAAATCGGCAATTGTCCAAAACTCATCCTTGGGAAATCCTTACCTTTTTGAGCTAAATAGCTAAACAAGCCGTTCGTGTATGACAGAAATAAAAAAGGTGCCAAAGTGCAGCCCTGTCTAACTCCCCGATTAGATGCAGGGGGATGGGACCTTTCGCCATGTTGACCAAACTGAATTGAGATGGTAAGATCAGAGTATAAATGTTTAATCATATCCAAAAAATCTTGCTCAACCCCCATTGTGTCCATTAGTGCCCACAATTTCACTCTATTCACCATGTCAAATGCACTGGATAGGTCTATAAAGGCTAAGTGGATAGATTCCCTTTTAGTAGTGACATATTTGCTAAGAATAAGGTGCAAGTTTAGGGCCTGATCCACTGTACCTAATCCAGGTCTAAACCCATATTGAATTGGAGATCAAATATTTGTCCTTGCCACCCACTCCTCAAGCTGATTCAAGATGACACTCCCCAGAATCTTTGCCGTAGAGTCAATGAGAGAAATGGGTCTGTAACAAAAGGGGTCAAGCCCATTACCTTTTTAAAATATCGGGACAATTATTGCCGTTAGCCATGAGGAAGGCATAGAGCTTTGGATGAAACTATTCAAAGCATTTGTGATTAGCGGGACCCACAAATCAGGTAAAGATTTGAATAGGTCCACTGGAACGCCATCAGGGCCGGGGGCTTTTCCTGATTTCATTCTATTTATTGCTGTGGTAATCTCATGTGTCTCAAGTGAAATTCTACTCTTATTTGGAATGGAACTAACCAATGCCGGAAAGCTGCATACCTCCATACCATGATTAGGGTAATTTGCGGACTGAAATACAGATGAAAAGTGTTCTACCCAGACCCCCTCTGGTATCAGACAGTCATCCTCCCTATTATCCTGTCCTGAAAAATATGGGTGATTAACCACCTTCCAAAATTGAGAGGGGTCCCTCAATTCCGTGGCTGCCATGAGATCTTCCCATGCACTAATACGTACTTCATTCTTCCTATCCTCAAGGACTAACTTATAACGACCCCTAGCCTGTTTAACTAAGTCACGGCTAAATGGAATAGTTTTAATAGATATTTTTAAATCTCTATGGGCGGCCGTACAGGCCGAATTAAACCAGTGTTGATGTTTTACACCTTTAGAGTGTTCGGCACACGTCAGTGCCTCTGAAATAGCACGACTTAAAGACTCATAAGCAGCTACAAGATGGGCACAAATAGGTTGCAGAGACAAACAAGTATTAATGTGGACCTTATTTTGTGTTATAAAATCCTCATGAAAGGTGTTAGAATTGACTCTCTCCCACTTCATACGGGGGGCAAAATTTCTTTTGAAAACCACTTTCCCCTTGCATTCTGTCCTAGGTAAAGCTACCCTCATTTTAAGGGCTAATTTTATACTCAAGGGACTATGGTCACTGAACAGTGGGATATAATATTAAAATCCACAATTAAACGTGAAAGTGAAGAACAGATAAGGATAAAATCAATAATGCTACCATTCATGCTCCCTGTATAAGTCGGTGTTTTCCTTATCTGACTTGCAAAAACAAGATCGAATTTATAGATAAGGGTATTCAGAGCATTACCTAAATTAGAATGAATAAAGTGTGTAAGTGACTCTCTGCCTTCTATAGGGGCACCACATATATGGGGTAATTCATGATAACACAACTGAACATTAAAATATCCGACCCAAATCATATCAAATTCCCTGTCCTTGAGTTTTCCTGCAGAGTCTAAAAAGTCTGTTAACTCTTTGAAGCTTCCTGACAAGGCATTGCATGTAATGTTATTATAAAAATTTAGAAGTAAAATATCCTTGCGCCCGACCATTGATAATAAGGCCACCATAAAAAAGGCAGAAGACCAAATCAAAGAAACCTCGATTTTTGGAAGTAGTAAGGACACAAGTAGCCGGGGGCCCACCGCTTGCTCTGCCCACTATGGATGGAAGAGCTGGCTGAAACACAGATTAATAACCGTCCAAATAAAAAGGGGCCATAGACCAAGTTTCTTGGAGACAAATAATATCATAGGTAGATACAAACTCCAACCATTCTAAGTTTTCAACTTTAGATCGAAGCCCTGCAATATTCCAGCTAATTAAGGATAAAGATTCAGTGCTTTCCTGGTACATATTCCCTGGCTCCTTAATTATAGCAATATCTGTTATATTCTGTGATAAAATAACTGGCTCGTCAGACCCTGTCGATAATGCCAAAGATATATATCCTCAAACCAACTCAATTTCCTGCGGTGTATCAATTAGAAACCCCATCCCCTCCACTTGTCAATTATTAGCATCAAGGGGTGACAGATTTTGGTTACCATCAAAGTCGAAGATGGGGTTCCGTGGAGGTACCTTTGACAGAGCTGCATTTAGTCCATAAGGAACCTTCATAAAGGGAATTGATAAAACAGTCGGCTCATAGAAAAAACTTAAAGGGTGAATTTTTATCCCACCATCCCCCTTCGCACACAACGGCAGGGTCACCAACAAATAGTTAACCAGATGAGGGTTGGCAAAGTTAATCACTATTCAATCGCCTTCATTTGCTTTTTTGGACAGACCTACCCACTTCACCCTTCTTGCCATAATTATTCTGTTATTTAAATCGTCTTGATATCTACGTTTTCGCCTCATTCAGTATGCACATTTCCTTATTAGAGCCCGAGTATCTTCCTTCTGGGTACAATCAAGAGGGGGCACATTAGCTAAGACTAGAACATATGGCATACTGTCCGGCGGGAGCTGTAGGACCTCCTTTGGAGTGATGATAGGACTTGGCCTTAAGGCTGTATCGGGTTTCAACAAGGTAGTCGTACTGCTAATCAGAGTAGGCAAAGGATCTGTTGGTAAATCATCATAAAAGCCACGAGTGGATATACAGTGGGCCGAGATTTGATCATAATCCGTTAAGCAGTTAACTTGCTGTAAATATTTGGAATCAGACGCAGTTTCCTGGATAAAAGAAGCCACGGGATTTATATCAGTTTTTATGGTAGACTGTTGAGACAAGAATTTAGAAACAGTTTCTTGTAGCTGCTTGAATTTAGAATTAATTAATAATATTAGTTTCCCCTCTAAAGCCACAAAAAGCGTTTTGAGCATTAGGTCCAAATTGGACAGATGGTTGTCATTTAAATTTCTACACAGTCTGAAGCTCTTGGGCTGTCCTAACATTTAGGGTTAAGATTCTGAAACAATTGGTGATAACTGAGTTGATATGGGAGTCCTGGCTCACTGGTAGAGGACAAAGGACAGTCTTGGTTCCAATGCCTTAGCTGGCACAGGCAAAGCAGGTACCTCCTAACCGTGGGGGTCTCTACTCAGCTCCTTCAATTTCCGCTTCCAGTTCACCCACCTCTCTGACCTCTTTGACCTCCCCTCCCCTTTGTACAGTGCCACACCCCGCTCCATTAACTAAGTGCTGCATGTTTTACAATTTAAATGACCAATTTAAATTCAGTTATCTCTTCCTTTTTCTTCTCAGTCATGACACAGTGGTTTGTGACAGTCACTAACTCTTCTAACTGCATAGTCTGCCATTCAATACATATAGGGTTTAACTGGTTCCCAACATTTGGCAACAACCACTTCAGAAAAACAGCAGCACCAACAGCTTAATGAGTCATCTCCCTAGGATGGGCTACACCTGAATACTTTGACGGTCCTATGACTGCTGCATTGGAGGTGTCGGTTGCACCCCCGCAGGCCCGGCGGAGCAGACTGTCATGTTATGACCATGGCGGTGTTCCGACCGGAACACAGCCAAGTCGCTGCCAGTCCTGCCAGTGCAGGCGGGCCACTGCGGCCGGCGATGGGCACCTCCAGGCTGGCAGGGAGCATGTTCCCACTGACCATATTACGAGGATTTCTGCTGAGGTTGACCCGTCACGAAGAGTCTGTCGGAAACGAACCACATAAAAGGGGACACTCACCTTCAGGATCACTGGTGTGTCAGCAGCGCCATGGAATCCAAACTGGAAGTCTTCCCAATGCTCCTGATGGCCATACGACTCCAGAACCAGCAACATCGAGGAAGACACCAACTGTAAGTACACCTGCCTAGCACACACTGGAGGGAAGGACATTAGTACACATACACAACACACACACTTGGCACAACCAGCGTTGGCCACACACATAGGCAAACAAACACCCATAGCAGCAGACACTCACACACATACACACTCACACACAAACCGCACATAACAAATCACACACATGCAACACAGGCACACGGAAGGAAAACCAGGACAAATATGTCACCCTCAACACCAAGGGGCCCCTGGTGCAGATATATTAATTTGAAAAACAGAAAGAATAAATAAATATATACAAATAGGCCCACTGACCAGTTCAACTGTATTGTGTGCCCCAGGCACACAGGACAATGTCCATGGCCCCAGTTGACTCCTGACTGCAAAGTGGTCTCCACATGACAGGGGCATCAATGGGGCATTCAGGCATGTCAGGGGTGAGAGGGGTCCGAGGTGGGGGTTTGGGTTTTGATGGAGGGTCCTCAGGTGGGAGTTGGAGTGTGGCTTATTTTCTGGCTTAAGATGTTGGGGGAGGGGGCTTGGCTTTTGATTTGGGAGGGGTAACCTTGACCTTGGTGGGGGCAGATATCTTAGGTGGGGGAGTGGCATGGCTGGTACCAGGTGCACTATGGGAGCCTTGGGAGGTAAAAGGCAGGGGTTTTGGGAGTGAAACTGGGTGCTTGGGGGAACAGGGACTGGGTCAGTAGGAGGGAACAGGGAAAACTCATGCAGGAAACGTTTCTTAGGGGCACAAGGTTGGGAATGGGAGTGACGTTTGGGAGTGGAGGGAGAGGGAGTGGTAGTGAGGTGTGTACGGTGAGGTGCCTTGGATGCAGGTGCGAGCGTGGATGTCATGTGTGTGCTGTGTGACTGTTGGGTGTGTGAGTGTGGACGTTTAGGTGTAGTGGGTAGGAGGGAGTAGGAGATACAGGTAGATGGCGCGGGGTGTGTGAATGTATGTTGTGGTGGTGTGTGCAGGTAAGGTGGATGTGCTGAAGGTGGGGGTGTTGACAGTTGTGCTGAGTGCACATGTGGTGTATGGGGTGCATGCATGGGGATCTGCTATCTTGGTGATGGTGAGAATGAGTGCACTTTTGGCAGGCTCTGGGACTGATGATGTGGTGACTGTAGGTATGAGTGGTGTAGTGCCTGTGAGGGGAGAGTTGGTGGGGAAGTCCGTGTAGGGAGGGGATATTGCTGTGTCTGCATCTGAATGTTGTGTGTGTGCATGGCAGTCGTATCTTTTGTGCTGCCTGTGTTTGTCCTTGCGATCAGGGTCTGTTGATGTGGATGCATGTTGGTATGACGGTGTGCTTTGGATGGGTGAGGGGAGAGGGATGGGGAACGGGGAACAGGAAGTTGGAGGGGGACGGAAGAAGAAGGAACACTGGCTGCCATCAATGTGGAGGGCAGAGCCTGAAATGATCTCTGCAGGGCAGACAGGGCACCGTGAATGCCTTCCAGGTAGGCATTCGACTGCTTCATCTGTGATGCCAGTCCCTGGGTGGCATACACAATGGTTGACTGCCCCACTGAGATGGACCTCAGGCGGACAATAGCCTCCTCATTGACGGCAGCAGGGCTGACTGGGGCAGGTACAGAGGTGCCTGCGGCGAAGGAGATGCCAACCTTCCTGGGTGAGCGGGCATGGTAAACTGGGTGAGGAGCTAAAGGGAGGGTGGTGCTGGTAAGGGGGGTCGGCGGACAAGGATGGTACTGGGATGGTTCCAGATGGGTCCACAACCTCCAGGGAGCGTCCATCGGAGGAGGAAAATTAAGATGTAGTCGTCGATCCTGTCTCCCCCGTGGCACTTCCCTCAACCTCCGTCCCACTGGTCCCCTTGGCCCCGCTGATATCAGCTTCCTGGGTCCCTTGGGCTGCAGCTTCACCATTCACCGGTGCTCCTTCTCCCTTGTCTGATGATGCTGATGCACACAAAGACAGAGGTGGAGAGAGAGAGAAAGAGAGGCAGAGAAAGACAGGGTGCAATGGGTCAATAACAACCCTACATTCACACACAGTAACAACAACATCATCATCTGCTGCTATGCCATGGCAGGCCATGCCCTCACCTATTCATGCCACAACAGTAGGACACCATGGGGGATACCACAGCCATGCTGTGAAAACTGACAATGTTGGAACATTAGCACTCATGTCCTTACTAAGGGACAACCTAGTCACACTTTCCCAGTACCTGGAACCTTCCCATGGTCGTGTGTGGGGACATTTCCTGTACACCGTACTCAACAGAATCCTACATCAGTAGTTAGCATGCCCACTAATCCATTGACAAATAGCACAGTGACATCTGGCCCCATTCAACCCATATAGACATACGGTACATGGCAGCTGATTGAGGACACACTAAGGGGCATATTTATTCTTGTTTTGCGCCAAATTTCATCATTTATTTTTGGTGCAAATTCGGTGCAAAACTAACTTCATATTTATACTTTGGCGCTAGACCCGTCTGGCACAAAAGTTATGGAGTTAAAGTCATTTTTTGGACGTGGAAACCTACATTGCTTCAATGAGATGCAAGGTAGGCGTTCCTGTGCAAAAAATGGCTCTATGGCCTTAGTGCCATATTTATGCCCATATGCTAAAATCACGCACGGGGGAGGAGGGGACAAATAATGGTGCAAAGCTTGCATTGCACCATTAACGCCTTGGTCAGGGCAGGCGTTAGGTGACCTACGTGCCTATTTCCATGGTGAACACCATGGAATAAGCCCACAGGTGCCCTCCCCAGGCCCCAGGGACACCCTCACCCTAATCACAGGGACAGCAGAGGATGGGGGACCCTATCCCAGATAAGTATAGATATGTATAGGTAAGTACAGGTACGTATTTTATTTTATTTTTTAAAGTGCCATTCGGGGCCCTGAATTGGGCCCCCCTACATGGCACTGGGTGCAATGACATTGCCCAGGAGACCATGGTGGGCATGACTCCTGTCTTTTCTAAGACAGGAGTCATGTGGTATGGATGGTTTTGCGTCTGAAAATGACGCTAGGCTAGTTATAGTCTTTTTTTTTACTCTAACCCGGCTAACATCATTTTTTGGTGCAAAATCCCCTTCTCCCATACCGCCACCCCCGCCCAGCTAACGTAATTTTTTTGTAACGCTAGCCTACCCTTTGCGCCGGCTTGCACCATTCCGCAAATATGGTTCCAGGCTTGCACTCAAGAATAGTGCAAGCCGGTGCAAAACCTTTTGATGCAAAACTGTGTTAGTGCAGATTTGCATCAAAAAGTATAAATATGCCCTAATTACCTCGCTCACAGTGGTAGGCTGATACTGATGGTAATGCCCTCCCACCTCACTTGTACTGATGCTGATGGTAGGAGCTTGCAATGGGGACCCTGTTGAGGGTCAACACACAGTTCCCAAATTGGTAGTAACTGCCCACATATTTCCCTGTCTGCATGGTATGGGCACACATTTATGAACCAATTCTGCCAGGGTGGTTGATAACATTAGTCAGCGTGCTACTTACAATGACCTACGCTACATCATTCCACTAGTGGGAAACTCAAAGCATTTCAGGCAGAACATCATTGAGGTGTCAGTGTGTATTTACCCCCTTGTGGCTGCTGTGCTGCCCTCAAGCGCCCATCCACCTCAGGGTAGGCCAACGCCAAAATGCGTCCTCGTTCGTAGGACATCCCAAGCTGGGCCTCTACGGTCTTCTGGGCCCAGAGTCTCAGGTCCTTCCACTGCTTTCTGCAGTGGGTGCTCCACCGGGCATGGACCCCCAGGGTCTGCATTTGCTTGGCAATGGCACGCCAAATCCCCTTCTTTTGATGGGCAGTAACCTGCATGGGTGACTCAGACAGAAGGACAAAGTCACGTAGATTGGCATTACAGGGTTAGCAGTGGACATCACACATCTAACACATTTCTTGGCCACAGTCACATGCCCTCAAGCCACTAACTCTCAGACTTCTCACCCATCTCCCTGCCTCCACTCTGTCTGCCATGTCCCAACTCCTTACTTCCTCACACACATCACAATCACACATGACAGTGACATGAGACTCACCTGCTGCTCTGGTGCCCCATGCAACTGTTCATTCAGGGGAAGGACCCCGTCCACAATTTTCTCCAGCTCTTCCTGGGTGAAGGCTGGGGCCCTATCTCCTGCAGAATGTAGCATCTTGGCTTCCAGAGTCAGAACACAGCAGCACATGCAGTGGAGGTCTTACTTGCACGAGTGCCAGGAGTCAAGTGAGCTATATACAGTGAATGGTGGTTGCGGCCGCCGCGTACATGACCGTCACTGTCGGCAGTGATCACCACTGGCCCCGGTCTCCCATAGGCACCAGTGTCATCTAATGAGGTGTTGCACGGCGGTTCAGACCAGCTACCACCATGACAGCTGACGCCGGCACAGTGAGGTCACTACCAACTGTCCTGTGCATGCAGGACAGGCAGCTGCCATTTTACATGCAGAAAGTTTATAGTTTATGAATTTTATGTGTGTCATGGATGATATGTAGTGACTACTTCATAGTTTGACAATGTCGACACATTGCATGCATCAACGTTTGACTACTCCTCTCTTCTGTTCCCAGATACGGTGCAATGGTGATGATGAGACATTCCCCTGTGTACCGGCCCCTAGTCAACCTAGCTACCCTGGAAGAGAGGCATGTAGTTCAGACGATTCATAGATCTGTGTAGCCAGTTGGAGCCTGATCTTTTGCCTGACATGTCATCCATATGCTATCCCTCCAGGGGTACAGGTGTTGTCTGTCCTCCACTTTCTTGCCTCACGGTCATTTCAGATGACAGTGGGCTTGGCAGCAGGGATGATACAGCCAATGATCAGCAATGTGTTGAAGGATGTACTGTGTGCTTTGCTCAAACTTCTGCCCTCCTACATCATGTTCCCACAATATGCAGATCTGACCACTGTAAAGGTTGCCTTCTACGATTTGACACATGTCCCTCATGTGATAGGGGCCATAGATGGCACTCACATTGCCTTGGCCCCACCCATGATGAATGAACAAGTGTGCAGAAATCGGAAAAACTTTCATTCCATTAATGTGCAGGTGGTGTCTCGCTGACCACCATCAAGGCAGGTAACGGCCAGGTTCCCTGGTTCTGTACATGACTAATACATTCTGTGAAACAGCAACGTCCCACACATGATGGCACAACTACAGAGGGACTGGGCAAGGCTCACTGGTATGTTTATGATAGGAGGTGTGTCCCTGTCATTTCACGTCAATTCACAATCTACCCTGTGTCCCCACTGGCATTGAGATGTGTCCTACCTTTGTGCACACAGGTGACTCTGGGTACCCCAACATTCCCTGGCTGCTGACACCTGTGAGGTATCCAACAACGGATGGCGACCACCATTTCAATAAGGCCCACGGCAGGATGAGGCATGTCATTGAGAGGACCTTTGGCCTACTGAAGGCCAGATTCCGCTGCCTACATGTGTCCTGAGGTGCCCTACTCTACAAATCACCCAAAGTCTGCCAGATCGTTGTTGCCTGATGCATGCTGCACAATCTGGCTCTGAGATTTCACATCCCATTTCTGGATGTAGAGGAGGTGGCAGCTGGACCATTGGCTTATGAACGGGACATAGTGGTTGATGAGGAGGAAGATGATGCCGATGCAGCGAACTCCGGAGCACAGTTTATCCAACAATATTTTCGATGAGAAACAGGTATGTGTCATGTGTAGTATGTGTTACCTGTACTCCTGTCTGCATTGTACAATAGCTTCTCCTGGTCTCTGTCATCAGTGGAGGCGTTGAGTGCAGCTCACCCTCTGGGTGGGTAGGTGGGGGGACATTTTGCCCATCAGAGGAGGTGTTTCTGTACAAATGTGAGTGCTATTTCTACTGTGTTGTTGTGTAGCATCCCTCATGCCATTTGTTGTCCATGTGCTATGTTCCCTGTACTGCTTTGCCAACTGCAGTTGTCATGCCAAGTATGTTGTTGTCATCAGTATTGCTATCATTCCTCACAGTCCACAATGTGTCACCCAACTTTTACAGCCTGTGAGACATGGCTTTAGCTGAGATTTGTCAGCTGTGAGGGAAGGACTATTGGATATGGATATTGTGGAAATGTAGACCTGACATGGGCATATGGTTTGTGATTCCACATGCTAACTCACACTAGGGATTACACCACTGAGCAGCATGTGTGTTGAGTGACCTACAGTATCTCCTATAATAATAGTTTTCCCTGTCTTGGTCTACTTACAGGGCATTCGTGTGTTGCAATCCTGGTTCCTGCCTTGCCTGATGGCTCCTTTGACACATGAATCCAGATTATCTCTGCCCTTCCATCAACCTTGCTGCATATTGCTCCCCCTTTTATCTCACAGACATTTGCAGGACAGTGGTTTGACATTCAAGTATGATTTTTACCCATTACAATAAAGACACATAGGCAGTAGCTGTGCTCAAAGGTATTTAATGTTACTCACAAGTGCAATGTGTAATGAGTGGAGTCAAGGTGGGTGTAGTTGTCTCAGCTGTAGGTAGTCTAGGTCCAGTATCCAAGGGGGAATGGATAAATTGAGCCATGATAGCGGAGAGTCAACAGGGTGTGTCAGTGGCAGTCAAGGGAAAATGTTCCAGAGAAGCTCACTTCCTGGCAGTGGTCATGGTCTTGGCATCAGGTCCTACAGGATGTCTGGATGGATATCCTCTCTTGTGTGGGGGTTCCTGAGCTACAGGGGGAGGGGTGCTCTGGCAGGGCCTCCATTCCACTAGCTGCCACTGAAGTGGAGGGCTCATTTGGAATGTGGTTAGTGGAAGGGGCCTGCTGGTTGGTGGATGACGCACGCAGGATGGTGGTTAGTCCCTCCAGTACCCCTGCAATGGAGGCCATGGTGGCACTGACGGTCTGCCACTGCTGCATGGCCTCCTAGTGGTGTTCCATCTGCAGCTTCTGGCTCTCTTGGATGATTGCAAGGATCTTGGCCATAGTGTCCTGGGACCTATGGTATGCTCCCAGGACTTGGGTGATGGCCTCCTGGCCAATGCTTTGTTATGGGTGCCCCATCCTTTGGGCCACAGGTGCCCTCTCACTGCCCCTTGACCCCTGTGCCTGTGACCCTGGCACAGTGTGCCCACTCCCAGTTGCACCAGGACCTTCATCGTCTTGGGTGTGCGACCTTGACTCTAGTCCCTGTCCTGTGGGGCATACTGCTGATTGACCTCTCCTTGGGACACAGGTGTGGGGATGTAAGTATGACTGTGCTGTGGTAGCCACATGGGAGGGGAACTCAGATGTGTCCAGGGTGGGGCTGGTGGTGGAGGGCTGGCTGGTTGTCCCAGATGTGCCAGGCATGTTGTCAACATCCAGACATCCACTGGGGCCTACATCCTGGGAGGGCAGTCTGTCTCTGGCATGGGCTGTCGGGTGGCAGTGGCAGCAGGACCTATGGATGGGAAGGGAGGGTGTTACATTATAGATATGTAGTTGTTGGTTCATCGTCAGATGCTTTGAGTAGCTTGACTTGCTTCCAGTGATGGCAATGACAGCAGCAGCACTGGAGACATTGCTTGCGTGTGACATGTTGTGGCATTATTACAATTTGGCATTTCAGTTTGTGGATTGTGGATTGCATTGCTGTCATTGCCATTTGTTGGGATGCAGTTGTGACATGCAGTTGGTGTGGCACATGCTATAGTTGTCCATGGGGTGTTCCACTGTGGAGTGTGACTGTGCATTCTTGATGTGTGGGGAGTGATGCATTGTGGGACTTGTGGTGCTTGACATTGTGTTTGATATCTGTGCATTAGGGTGGGACTGTGTGGGGATAGTGGCAGTGGGGTGGTGTGGCATACAGAGGAGGGGTGTGAGGTGATCGGGCAGAAGTGTGTGATGGAATGGATTAAGGAGTGATGGGTAGTGGAAATGCATGTTGGGCATGAGTGGTTGGTGGCTGGGGAGTGTTGTTGACTTACTAGAGTCAAGCCCTCTTATGATTCCAGTCAGGACCCCAAGATGCATGATGTCCAAGACCTTCTTCTCCTACAATGTGAACTCAGGGAGAGGAGGTGGGGGTCAACCTGCAGTCTTGTGGATGGCAATCTGGTGCCTGGATAACATGGAACGCACCTTCCCCCCGTAGGTTGTGCCTCCTCTTCCTGATGTCCTCCCTTGTGTGTGGATGGGTGCCCACTGAGTTGTCCCTGTCGACAATCCTCTGCCATAACTCAATTTTCCTGGATATCGAGGTTTACTGCACCTGGACTCTGAACAGTTGTGGCTCGACCCTGATTATTTCATGTACCATGACCCTCAATTCATCATCAGTGAAACGTGGGTGCTTCTGACGGGACATGGTAGTTGTGTTGGTGGGGTGTTGTGTGCGTAGGGTGGTTGGTGGGGTGGGGGTGTTTGGTTGTCTGTGCTGCCGGTATCTAGTGTATATATGTAGTGGCAATGTGTGTATTGTGTTTGTGACTCAATTGTGTGGTGTGTGATGTTTTGGATGTATATTGGTGCCTATGGTTAAGATGTGCAGTGTCCTCCGTTGGTGTGCTCAGCGGTCTTTCGGTTGGTCATTGAAGTTGCAAAGGATTTTGGGTGTGTGTGAGGGTGTGTTATATAGTGCAGTTAGCATGTTTGTGTGGTGTGTGCCTGGTGTGGGGTATTCAAACTATCCAATGTGGTGTCAGATTCTGGTGTAGGTGGTGCTTTGACAGCGCCGGTTTCATACTGCCAATGGTTTACCACCATGCAATGACCGCCGTGCTGATTTGTAGGTCGCAATGTGGAGGGTGGGGTGTTGTTGAGGTGGAGGTGCTTGTGGTGGGACCATCTCTCTCCTGCGCTTGGTCAGCCTAGAGGTGTTGGATTTGTGGCTGTTTTGTGGCAGCCTTCAGTATGTGTCTCGTAATACGGAGGTCACTGTACCATCATCACTGGCAGTCTTTTGGGGGTCGCCAGCACGGCGGCCTTTGCTATTAGATGACCAAAGTCGTAATGAGGGCCTAAATCTCAGAGACAGAATTAAAGTTCAAAAAGTTTATTATAAATTCAAAACTAGACCTATGTAAATGAGTCTCAGAAGCATACTGTGGGCCTCATTCTGACCCTGGCGGTCATGGACCGCCAGGGCCGGGGACGGAGGAAGCCCCGCCAACAGGCTGGCGGTGCTTCTGGGGCAATTCTGACCGCGGCGGTAAAGCCGCGGTCAGAAAAGGGGAACCGGCGGTTTCCCGCCGGTTTTCCCCTGCCCCAGGGAATCCTCCACAGCGGCGCTGCAAGCAGCACCGCCATGGGGATTCCGACCCCCTTCCCGCCAGCCTGTTCCTGGCGGTTTACACCGCCAGGAACAGGCTGGCGGGAACAGGTGTCGTGGGGCCCCTGGGGGCCCCTGCAGTGCCCATGCCACTGGCATGGGCACTGCAGGGGCCCCCTAACAGGGCCCCATTCAGATTTTCAGTGTCTGCAAAGCAGACACTGAAAATCACGACGGGTGCCACTGCACCCGTCGCACACCAGCAACTCCGCCGGCTCCATTCGGAGCCGGCTTCATCGTTGCTGGGGCTTTCCCGCTGGGCGGGCGGCCTTTTGGCGGTCGCCTGCCCGCCCAGCGGGAAAGTCAGAATGACCGCTGCGGTCATTTGACCACGGTGCGGTCTTCTGGCGGTCTCTGCCCGGCGGGCGGCGCCCCCCGCCCGCCGGGGTCGGAATGACCCCCTATATAAGTACAGAATCACCAAAGGTGAGTTATAGCATCAAATCAAATTAAAGCGTACAAGCATAAGGCATACCAAAAGCTCTGTAGCGGAAATACAAAAGATTAAAAACAACTCTTGATTTTCTGTATCCAGACTTTTGTTTCCCTGCCTAACCATTGAATCTAACTAATCTAGCTAGTCTAATAAGCTAGGGGAAACCCAAGAATTCTCCAAATTATGGAAATAAGACATGAATCGAAAGTGTCAGCATCACAGAAACCTCAGTAGAAGTTCTGCGGAAGAGAGATGTGCTTAGCATAAAGCCACCTCAGACAAAACAAAGTAAAAGAGGTCTGCACCTCTATAAGGGCCTGACTTAGATTTTGGAGGACTCGGTCCTGTTGTTAATTTTCCATTGAATATCCCACCCACCACCTTGGAGGTCTTCCCACTTTATTTAGAGGTTCGCGGTCCCATAGATTAAAGTCTGTAGGCATACTGCTGTCACAACTAGGATTGTATATCTGTGTTAGTGGCACCATAGGGAAAAGTGGCTGGTGCCGAGACCGCAGCCATTTTTACTGTTGGGTCAATCAAAATGTGCCTTCCAGCCGACATAAATAGCAGCTAAACCTCCACACCTGGGTTGGCATATTGGGAGGTATGTAAGCACGAAACATACTTTTTTTTCAAGTTTTCTCATTCCTTGCTACCATGAAACTGATTGTGCAAGTCCTACCCTTGCTACTGCCACTGGACCACAATGAAAACCAACCCTGACGTTGGCGGAACCGAAGATAAGTGACTGAGTTACCTATTATGATTGGGATTGTATGTGTACATTAGCTATGGACTTGTGCATGTTTAAAAATATTTGCAAGCAATAGTAAAATGATGAGCAGTACATATATGTGTAATGTGGTATTTAAAAAAATAAAGAAATACTTCCCTATATATTATTCACACGGTACTAACTGCCTTCATGCCAATGGACACCTACAAAAAAAGTGACATCAATCCCTAATTCAAAATGTGTCCATACAGGTGTGTGTAATCATTTTCCATAGCTACCATGTCATATACATAAACACATAAACAGTGCACATCAATGTAAATACATACATCTAATATAATGTAGTAATTGCACTACACAGTGCAACAAGTGGGTTAACACAAAATTAACAACCAATGTCACCTGTAAACTTGAAACATGTCATAGATGTATTAATGTCACATTTCACCATTGTCTTGTTAGATTTAATTTAATGCCAAAGTGTAATTTACCATGTGTAATGCACAAGTGTTTATTATGAACACATCATCGATTTAAAATAAACACACCTGCATTCACAAGTTACAAAAATATAAACATTTTTAATCTTGTTGTAAGTCTTCAGTATAATCATGACTACTTGCACCAAAATTAATATGTCCTTCTCTAATATATACACCAAACACATATATGAAATATAAAAGCTGTGTTTATCACTGTCAGAAATGAAAATAAGTTAATGTGATGCACATTTGCAACAACAACATTGTCAGCAACCAATTAACAATAATTTCAAAATAATGCTAGGACAAAGTTATTGAAAATAAATGAAATGTAATAAAATAATGAGATACATCTCTCATGAGAATGAAAAGAAATCATAATAAAAATGAATCCACCAAATTGTTTATTATGGATCCAGGGGGCTTCAGACCCAAAATTTGCCTTCTAAGTGTACAACCTCCTCAGGAAGGGGTATCTAGTGGGCAGAACAGACATGAACAAAGCAGGCACTTCAATCATCTTTCTTATGAGGGGTGGGTTTGGGTCTGACAGGTGTCACAGACAGGTCAAGAGCAAGAGCATCAGGAGAAGAAGGGGTAGAAAGCATGGCAGAGGATAGGGTTTGGGAGGTAGAGGGAGCTGGAGTGGGTGTTGTGTGTGTGTCTGTCTATTGTACAGGTGCATGTGGGTCTGGCGTATGTGGTGCATGTTTGGGTGTGCATGTCTTGGAATGTGTGTGGTGTTTGGGTGAGTGTGTGCATTGGCATTTGGTGTGTGCTGAGGTATGTGTGTATCTTTCTGTGAGTGTATATGTTTGAAAGTGTGTTCTTTGGTAGGTGTACTGTGTTCAGGTGATTGTGAGTGTATGTATCTAGGGGTGTTGTCTTGAAAGCAGATGTGTGTGTGCATGACTGTGTGTGTTTGGATGAGTGAAATGGGGTGGATGTTGTGGTAGTGGTACTTGTGGGTGTGCTGGTGGATGTGGGTGTGGTGGTGGTTAAGGTTGTGGTGGTTGTGGTGCATGTGTCTGTGATCGTGGGTGTTGTGGTATGTGTGTGGTGGTTGTGTCTGTGGTGGTGGGTGTTGTGGTTGTGGTTGTGGGTGAGGTGGCTGTGTGTTTGGTGGTGAGTGGTGTGGTTATGGGTTAGGTGGTTATGTCTGTGGTGGAGGGTGTTGTAGTGGTTGTGGATGTGGTGGAGGGTATTGTGCTGCCTGTGGATGTAGTGTCAGTAGTGTTTGTCTGTTGGATGGGTGTATGCTCATGTTTCTTGCTGTGTTTATATGTGTGTGCTGCTTTTGTTTTTTGGAGTGCAAGGTAGTGAGTTTGCTTGGGACTTGGGTGGAAGATGAGAGGCGGTGTTTGAGATGAGGAAGGGACAGGAGTAGGGGCACAAGGTGGGGCTTGCTGGGGGGCTTAAGTCATTGCAGAGGCTATTTTTGCAAGCGATCTCTGCATGCCAAATCTGGCATCCAGGAATGCAACCATTTGTTGCATTTCGGAACTATGCCCCTGGATGCCATTCACAATTGCTGTCTGATTTACAGAGATGCTGTGTAAGAGGTCAAAAGCCTCTTCACTGAGCGCAGCCAGGGGTACAGGGGCGGGAGGGCACCAGTGGCAAAGGAGATGCCAAGCCTTTTAGCGGGTGGGTTTGGCTAACTGGGGAGAGGGAGGAAGAAGGAGGGTGAAGATGGGAATGTGGGTAGTGGACAGGGATGCAGATGGTAAATGGTCCAATGTGTCCAACCTTGTCTGATGTTTCTGCACCTGAAACACAGCAGCCAGCTGCTTCCCTGCCTTCATGGCCAAGGTCTCCTTCCCTTGATCCTGATGATGCTGAAAAGACACAGACAGCTTTTTTAGTATATTTGTGCAAATAATAATTTTATTGTGGTTCATTGAGAAAACATTAAACACCTTTATTGTTTCACCTGCTTACATATACTTTACCATAACCCCATGCCTATTGGGAACATATTATGGAACTATTTGCCCACAGTTTTGAATAGTGAACTCATGCTATAAAATTAAATATCAAGCAAGAAAACAAAGTATCCAGCAAGGATAAATATGTATTAATTATCTAAGCAAAAACCTTAATTTTTTACTGAGAAATAATTTCTTTATTCCAAATAATTAGATTAGATCCTAAAGTCCAAATATCGCCTGTACATAACCATAACACATATAAAAACAAATACAAGAACAAAAACAAGAGCACTGTGATACATAAAAAGAAAGAAAAACTGCTGAACCATCTAGTGGTAAGCAGTCATATTTCCAGGTGGTGGCTGTTGTGGGAAGGAAATGTCTATATCAAACGAAGGAGTAGCTCTTGGAATTTTGAATAAGACTGAATAATTTGGGGAATGGATTGATCTTTCATCTCAGTGAATAATTGTCTTCACTATATAGGACATTAATACATATTTATCTTTGCTGGATACTTTGTTTTCTTGCTTTACTTTTGTCCCTTATCCAGTCGGGTTACAGGGACCGCCCCTCTTTTGGTGTATAAAATTAAATATCAAGCAGGAAAGCTTTGTAACTTGTACATTGTCCATCTGCAGAAATCCCTTTCAATAACCACTTTCCTTCAATGTTGATTCATCAACTGGACATAGCAAAGGTCACAAAATGTTTGTTTTGGGTACATGTAACTCTGACACCAATGTGTACACTTTCCTGTCTGTTTCAGTTAAAAATACTTGCTCACCAAATTCATGTTTGATGAAAAATACTGGTCTACATGCACATTTGTGTAGGAGTAAGGCTTCATGCCAGTCTGCTACTGTCAACATGAATTGACTTGAATCTTGAACTGAAAGCATTTTCAACAAATGTCTTTGTTAAAAAATATAGCCATTGTACTCACGTACCTAGTCATTTTGACCAGATTCTAAATAGTGATTCGTCATCATAACAGCTCACCAGTGTGAAGTCAGAAACATATACTGCATCATAAGTGCATTGTATGCCATATCACCTGTAATAGGGCCAACATTTCCTATTCACAATTGTGATGGAACATTGCACCTTACAGAATCCTTGACTGGGGCTTGAGTGGTACAGTTGTCCCTCAAAACATAGACAAAAAACTAGTACTTTTTTGTACTTAGGGAAGAATGTGTCTGCTCAAAACAGTTTTTCGTTGTGATAAGGAATCTAGTAGCATCCTTTAATGCAAACCAATACACAAAACACATCATCACACATCTTATGCAAAACTTACACCTTCCAGTAATCTTCTTGTGCCTTGGATGTGTGTCAGCCTTTATGTTGATCCCATAAATCATTGCTGTAACAAAAAGTAGTGAAGTAACAATAAGAAGTCAATGAACTTACTTACCCCCTTGATATTGGTTCTCAACTGCAAGTATGCAGGCCATTAGAGGGGTCAGGGTGCGGTACACGTGCTTCCCACATGGGAGGACTGGCTGAGCTGGACTTCAGTTGACCTGCAGATCCAGCATCGCAGGTACTCCCACCTATTGCTACAATGAAGACTGCACCACTTGTAGACCCCCAGGGTATGCACCTTCCTGACAATGGCCTCCCAGATCTTCTTTTTCTGATGGCGTTGGATTGTATGGATACAAGAAAGGAAAGAATACTATTTTTTGTGAGGTTTTAGTTTGTCTGTATTGTTGTGACACAATTTTGTAAACTCACATTCAAGCATTTCTAAAAAGATAGTACAGAATGTTTACCAACATTTCAATTTTCCTTGGAAATAATAATTTGTAGAGACTACTCTCAACAATTTCAATGTCCTCATGTTACAAATCCAGGCCACAAATATCATCTAGGCCAAGGGACTGAAACATTTCCCATATTGGGAGCTACTTCTGAGCAGTACGAATCATTGTGAGCTACTGAAGTCTAAACAACTTGTACATTATTACCACACACTCCTGCACACAGCTATATTGGCTTAATACCTAATGTTTTAGAGTCAGATACTATGGTTTGAACCACATACAATGAATAAGGGCAGAACGGAAGGTCTGCCATGTGTGTCAGTGATAGCATGGTTTTTGGTGTTGTATGAACAAGTGTGTGTAGTAAAGGAACATACTTATATCTGTAATTGAGGGACTGTGTCATATGTAGATGCAGCACAGGATATTTTCCCATATGTGGCACCATTTAGTGGGTAAAACATACAGATACTCATTGTTTTGAAAATGGGATGAAAATAAAGTGAAAAAATATTCTGAAAAGTCTGTAACTTGAAAGTTTTTTCTTGCACTTTCTATTTCTGTCATGTCAACATATAGCTGTGTTCTTCACTTATACTTATGATACAGTGTCTACTGGCCACTGGAAGTAAGGGGCATGCAGTGTGTAAATTGAAATCCTTATGTTATCAGAAATGAAAAGTCACCTCTTTCTTTTAGACAACTGTTTATTTTAATTTACAGACATTTCAAACATTGTTAAACAACATTATGTCCCTGCCAAATTATATAGTTGACTAGACCCCAATCACACCATTTCACCCAGGAACTTAAAGGGGCAAATCAGCCTGTGCGTTTAAAAAGCAAATTACTTAGAAATACATTTTCCATTCAAACATGTACTTGTACCTCTGTGTTCCCCTGCAGCTGGCTGAACAGGAACAGGGCCTCCATGGTAAGGAGTTCCAAATCCTCAGGGGAGACGTTAGGGGCCCTGTCACCTGCTTTGCCTGGCATCCTGGCTCCCTGAGATCAATAACAGCAGCACAAATGGAGAAGGTGTTGTTGGATGCAGTGTTAGGGGGTAAGTGAGCTTTTTTCCTAATGTCCCGAAAATGTAAACGATGTAAGGGATCCACAACAGAGATGGACACAGCCATTGGCTTTCGTACATTGCTGTTACACACGTCAGCATATGGCTCTGTCTGTTGTGGACTATTACACCTACTATGCCGTCAACTTCCGCCGATGGCTGTGGGATTGCCAAGGTCAGGCAGCCACCATTTTAGGATGTGAACCAGTATATTTTTAAATGTGAAGAGCATCATCACCACTAAAAATGGTGGCAAGTTTGTTTACCAACGTGAAATACGTACAACACTGTTTTTTGAAACATTTAACATATTATAATATAATGAGTCACTATCTTCAAAATCAATAGTAATGCAGTGTATTTTATACGTCCATTTACAGAATTTTAGAAATACGACATAAAAAATAATGTGTAAATAACACATTTCAAATGAATCATTTACACCTTATTTTTCAAAACATATGACATGTAAAAATCATAAATCTAAGTTGCAACATCAATAAAAAATTGATGTGTACATATTTGTTACAAAAAAAAAAGTTATGTAATTTCAGATTGACAAGATGTGTGTTGATTATCAAAGTATTGTTTGCCCATTTAAAGTGATATTTCTCTTTTTTTTAAATGCAGACATATGAACCCAGGTAAAGGTATAAGATGACAGCCTCAAGGGTTCAGACCATTTCCAGACCTTGCCAATATGGAAGACAGTTACATTATAAAAATTCAGAGTGAATAGGCAAACAATCCTGGATTTATGTCATTGGCTGGAGCCAAATCTTCTGCGTCACAACAGAAATCCCACAACAATAACACCAATAGTGAAACTTACAGCTCTATTCCATTTTGTGGCCTCAGGATCCTTCCATTACACTGTGGCAACTTTTAGTGGTGTGCTACAAGACTTCCTTTCTTCAATGAAGGGGCACATCAACAGCTTCATCCAGTTTCCGTGACATGAGGATTCCACATATGTGAAGGGAGATTTTTATGCTTTGAGTGGCTTACTACATGTGGTTGGAGCAATGGATGGCACACATATTGCCTTGGTGCCACCACACACCAGGGAACAGGTCTACCAAAATGAGAAGAACTTCCATTCAATAAATATGCAAGTTGTTGGCTTACCAGATGTGTACAGCTCAAGTTTTTGTGCCCATTTCCCAGGGTCAACACATGATTTGTTTTTACTATGGAATAGCAGCATAGCCCTACAAATGTCAGAATTTGGATCTGAGAGGTCCTGGCCTGTTGGTAAGTACAATGTGATAATAGGATAATTTTTATAGTTTAGGAATGTTCAATGGGATGAGAATTTATTGCTCAATATATTTTTTGCTTTCATATAGGAGAGTCAGCGTATCCTAACCAACCATGGTTGTTAGCAGCGCTGAAGAATCCAACAAACTCAGGGGAAGTCTGCTTCAATGAGGCCCATGGAAGAACATGGAGGCCAGTGGAGCATGCGTTTCAGTCTCCTGAAAGCCAGATTTCGCTGTCTGGACAAGACTGATGGAGCTACTCACCTGAAAAGGTGTGCCAAATTACTGTTGCCTGCTGCATGTTGCACAACATAGCCCTGTAACAGAACATCCCATACATCGCAGACGATGGAGACCAAAAAGAGCCACTGGGTGAGGATGTTGAAATGGCAATGACAGTGATGAAGAGGAAGGAATTAATGTACATAAACATGTCATTGACCACTTTTTTGCATGAGTGCAAATATATATTTACATAATGTTAGATTCACTGTCAGAACAACTTCTAATGTGATAAGCATATCAGTCTGTACTGGATTTTTTTTAGGAATGGGATGGCCTTGCAAATTCCTGGGCAAGGATGTTTGTTGATCAAAGGTTTGATACATTGACTACTGTGTCAATGTGCATTGATTATCTTTGATTGATCTATGTGATAGTGTTTTGATTTATTATTATTTGCAAGGTGTCTATTTTGTCAGCAAAATTAATTAATTTGTGCTTGCTCTTCGATATTAGGAATCTTCACCATGCCATCTTCATTTGGACATTTAAAAGGTATGACATTTGCTGTTATATGTGTTGTTGCCAAGTGCAAATGGAACATGTGGTGAACCTGCGAAAGACACACATACTTTGGATGTACAAATCTATCTTGTACAAAGACAGCTTGCACATTGATTTTCTAGGAGTTTTGGGTATTGCATTAGGCTTGTGTTCTGTTGTTTGTTGCCACCAAAGCAATATGTGTTGCAACCACATGTGTGATTTGAACCATAACATACTCATCTTTATTCACATTTACTAAATCCTCATTCTGCGTTAAGTGTATGAGGCTGTTGATGTGCCTCATCATTATTGGGTGAACTTCTTGTAGCAAACCAATTTAAGATGGTTGTGACATTTCACCAGATACTGCCACCATGCATTGGATTGATCCTGTGTCCACAAAAGGTAGATCTGACACTGCAGCAGTAACCGCCAACAGCCAGGCGAAAGACAATGTACTGCCCACAGCATTACAACAGGCCTATCCGCCACCTTTTCCGGGGTGGTACCAATGGCATCAAAAGCATGGCGGAAACAGTACACTGAAAGGAAACGACTCACCTCTCGACACTCAAGGAAGAACCACGACGCCATGGAGCCAGAGCTGCACTGTTTTCCAATGCTGGTGTACCTTCTTATACACCAGGAACATGAACTCCAGCGAAGACGATCACAGTGAGCACTGCACCTAGCACACAAGGGAGGGGGGAGGAAAAAGAGAGTGACACACACGCAACACCCCCACCCCCAACACCATACACACAAACAGATGCAACAACATTACATATCCACCCCGTGTCCCTCAGGAATAAAGCAAGGACAAAAGGAATGGATTAAAATTAGTGTAATAGTACAGTTTTAGAAAAATACGTCCTTAAACAAAAAACAGTATGTACAATATATACAAAAGGAGGGACAATGCCCACTCCAAAAGGTCCGTGGACCACGGGGCCATAACACATAGGCCACGGCCACACTTAACTCCTACCTCAATACGGAGAGAACACTGCAGGGGCATCAGGTCAAAAAAACACAGGCACCTCAGGGGGACGGGGAATGGGACACAGGCACCTCAGCCGGAAGATGGTACAATGCCACTGGCCTGGAGGGGGCTCCATGCACACTGCTTGGTCCTGGGGAGTGCAAAGCCACAGTCTCTCCAGTGGGTGATTTGTCCACTGCTTAGTCCTGGGGAGTGCAAAGCCACAGTCTCTCAAGAGGGTGGCTTTTCCACTGGTTCTGGAGGGGGCTTTGTGCCCAGTGTGCTTCATCCTGCCATGGAGTGGGTGAGTGGATGCCTTCTTCCACTGGTTCTGGAGGGGGCTTTGTGCCCAGTGTGCTTCATCCTGCCAAGGAGGGGGTGAGCGGAGGCCTTCTTCCACTGGTTCTGGAGGGGGCTTGGTGCCCATTGTGCTTCATCCTGGATGGGTCAAGGTCACAGTCATCCACCTGGGTGTCACACCGACAGGTGTTGCAGGGGCCAGGACGCACTGCAGCCCATGTAGTCACTACTACACACTGCTCGCCGGCGGTGACGGCTGCTCAGTGGATGGCAGTTGCGCTGCAGATGGCGGTGCTGTCAGTGGTGTTGGTAGGCTCCACCCATTCACCTGCAGCCTCGGACGGCTGCCCACTGGGGCTGCTGCTGCTGGCGGCAGGGCAGGTGGCGGTGCTGGCCACGGTGCAGGTAGCAGTGCTGGCCGCGGTGGTGGTAGGCTACATCCCTGCAGCCTCGGAAGGCTGCCCACTGGGGTTGCTGCTGCTGGCAGTGGTGCTGCTGACGGTGGGGCAGGTGGCGGTGCTGGCCGCAGTGCAGGTAGCGGTGCTGACTGCGGTGGTGGTAGGCTCCAGCCCTTCACCTGCAGCCTCAGACGGCTGAAGTGCCATGGCTGGTGTTGTGTGCCCCTTCCTGCCCTTGGCAGATGGAGGTGCCTCCTTGCTTCTGTCAGCTTTTGTTTTTTTCTTGCCCTTGCTGGCTGGTGGTGCCTCCTTCCCCTTGCTGGCTGGTGTCCCGTTCTTGCCCTTGCTAGGTGGCGGACCCTTCTTGGCCTTGGCAGGTGGTGCTGGCACACTGGCTGTGCTGACGGGTGCCTCCTTGGAGCCTCTTGCACCTGTAGTAGCTGCAGAAACCACAGTGCCCGTGGACTGGGTGGCTGAGGTGCTGGCTGGGTTCTGGCCACCCTGGTCCGAAGTGAAGGACGGGGGGAAGGGTAGGGAATAGGTCAATTGTGGAGAGGAAAAGCTTCTTAGGGACAACAGGGTGGGAAGAGTGGGAAGCTTTGGGAGTGGAGGAAGAGGGAGTGGTTGTAGGAGGTATCAGTCTGCTGTGTTTGGGTGCAGGTGCATGGGCTGGATGCTGTTGTGAGGTGGATTGCTATTGGGTGTCTGTGTGCTTGCGTTTGTATTCTTTGGGAGGAGGGGACACAGACACAGTGGGAGAGGACATAGGGGACTTGTGCATGGATGTGGGGGTGGTGACTGCCAGTGAGGGGCGTGTAGTGATAGGCATGCTGGTAATGGAGGTAGTGGATGAGGATGTAGTGCATGCAGGTGTGAGTGGAGACGGTACTGGGAGGGAGGTGGATGACGAGAAGGAGGGGGACACAGTGGAGGCACTAGATGTCGGTGTGTCCGCATGAGGATGGTGCTTGTGTGAGTGCCTGTGAGATGAAGTGTGGTGCTTGTGTTTGCCTGAGCCACTTCTGCCTGGCAGGGTCCCCATGACACA
Organism: Pleurodeles waltl; assembly: GCF_031143425.1. Taxonomy (NCBI): domain Eukaryota; kingdom Metazoa; phylum Chordata; class Amphibia; order Caudata; family Salamandridae; genus Pleurodeles; species Pleurodeles waltl. The sequence continues at coordinate 404,307,197 of NC_090450.1, read as the reverse complement.
AGGACTAAAACAACATACATACAGTGAAATATGGGGGTAACATGCCAGGCAAGATGGTAGTTTCCTACACAACCCCCCCCCCCCCCCAAATGAAGGACAGTAAGACTAGCCATGACCTGATGAGTCTTCATTGTCTAAGTGGAAATATCTGGAGAGTCCATCTGCATTGGAGTGGGTACTCCCAGGTCTATGTTCCACTGTATAGTCCATTCCCAGTAGAGATATGGACCACCTCAACAATTTAGGGTTTTCACCTTTCATTTGTTTTAGCCAAAGTAGAGGTTTGTGGTCTGTCTGAACAATAAAGTGAGTGCCAAACAGGTATGGTCTCAACTTTTTCACAGCCCAGACCACAGCAAAGGCCTCCTTCTCTATGGCAGACCAACCGCTTTTCTCTAGGGGTCAACCTTCTGCTGATAAAAGCAACTGGTTGATCCTGGCCCTCAGAATTCAGTTGTGATAAGACTGCCTCTACCCCTAATTCAGATGCATCAGTTTGAACAATGAATTTCTTGGAGTAACATGGGCTTTTTTGGACAGGTGCAGAGCACATGGCCTGTTTGAGCTCCTCAAAAGCTTTCTGACAGCTAGCTCTCCATAATACCTTTTTAGGCATTTTCTAACTTGCGAGATCATTAAGAGGGGCTGCTATGGAGCCATAGTTTTTAATGAATCTCCTGTAATACCCTGTGAGGCCTAAAAAGGCTCTCACCTGGGTCTGAGTTGTAGGGGGAATCCAATCCAGGATTGTCTGGATTTTCCCCTGTAGTGGTGCAATCTGTTCCCCACCTACCAGGTAAACCACTTTTCTCTGACCTATCTGGCACTTTGAGGCCTTGATAGTGAGGCCTGCTTTTTGCAGGGCCTCCAAAACTTTGCAAAGGTGGACTAGGTGCTCATCCCAGAATGAGCTAAAGACAGCAACATCATCAAGATATGCTGCACTGAAAGCCTCCAACACTTGCAGGACTGTGTTCACCAACCTCTGAAAAGTGGCAGGTGCATTTTTCAAACCAAAGGGCATCACTGTGAATTGGTAGTGCCCTCCTATAGTTGAAAATGCAGTCTTTGGTTTAGCATCTTCTGCCAATTTGATCTGCCAATACCCTGCAGTCAAATCAAAAGTGCTAATATACTTGGCAGTGTATCAATGAGCTCATTTGCCCTGGGTATAGGGTGAGCATCAGTTTTTGTTACCTGATTGAGACCTCTGTAGTCTACACAAAACCTCATCTCCCTCTTTCCATCTTTGGTGTGAGGCTTTGGTACAAGCACCACTGGGCTAGCCCATGGGCTTTAAGAAGGCTCAATCACTGCCAGATCCAACATTTTCTATACCTCTTGTTTGATGCGGTCTCTAACATGGTCAGGCTGCCTATAAATTTAACTTTTGACAGGCAGGCTGTCTCCAGTGTCAATTTTGTGTTCACATCAGGATGTTGTACCTGGCACAAATGAAAAGAGGTCAGAAAATTGTCCTAGGAGATTGATGCAGTTGTCTTTCTGTTCTGCAGTCAGTCAATCTGCCAAAACTACTCCCTCCACTAAGAAATCTGCTTCAGTGGTGGAGAAGAAATCAGGTAGAGGGTCACTCTCTTCTTCCTGTCCCTCATCTGTTGCCATGAGCAGGGTGAGGTCAGCCCTATCATAGTAGGGTTTCAGGCGGTTGACATGAATCACCCTAAGGGGACTCCTGGCAGTGCCTAGGTCTACCAAATAGGTAACCTCACCCTTTTTCTCAACAATCTGATGGGGTCCACTCCATTTGTCTTGGAGTGCTCTTTGGGCCACAGGCTCCAATACCCACACCTTCTGTCCTGGTTGGTACTGGATCAGAACAGCCTTCTGGTCATGCCATTGCTTTTGGCTGGCCTGAAGGTTTTTGCTGGCCTTTTTCATGTACTCAGCCATTCTGGATCTTAGGCCAAGTGAATATTCCACTATGTCCTGTTTAGGAGCTTTTAAAGGTTGTTCCCAACCCTCCTTCACAAGAGTGATTGGACCTCTTACAGGGTGCCCAAAGAGGAGTTCAAAGGGGCTGAAGCCCACTCCTTTCTGGGGTACCTCCCTGTAAGCAAAAAGGAGGCAAGGTAACAGGACATACCATCTCCTCCTGAGTTTCTCAGGGATTCCCATTATCATACCTTTGAGAGTTTTATTAAACCTCTCCACCAGTCCATTAGTCTGTGGATTGTAAGGAGTGGTGAACTTGTAGGTAACACCACACTCCTTCCACATTGCTTTCAAGTCTGTCTGATACTACCTCTTTAGGGAAACCCACCCTGGAAAAGATTCCCAGGAGGGCCTTTGCCACTGCAGTGGCTGTAGTGGCCCTTAGAGGAATTGCTTCAGGATATCTTGTGCCATGGTCCACGACCACCAAGATAAACCTATTGCCTGAAGCAGTAGGAGGGTCAAGGGGGCCAACTATGTCAACCCCTACCCTTTCAAAGGGCACCCCAACCACTGGTAGTGGAATTAGAGGGGCCTTTGGAGTGCCACCAGTCTTGCCACTGGCTTGACAGGTCACACAAGACTTGCAAAAATCTTTAGTGTCCTCTGACATCCCAGTCCATTGAAACAAGGGGACAAGTCTTTCCCAAGTTTTGATCTGGCCCAAATGCCCAGCCAAAGGAATGTCATGTGCAAGAATTAGGAGAAACTCTCTGTACTGCAGGGGAATGACCAATCTCCTGGCTACTCCAGGTTTTGGGTCCCTTGCCTCTGTGTACAAGAGGTTATCCTCCCAGTAAACTCTATGGCTGTCAGTGACATCCCCATTTTGCTGTTTGACAGCTTGCTGTCTGAGACCTTCTGATGCGGGACAGGTTTGCTGTGCCACACTCAGCTCTTCCCTGGGAGGCCCCGCTCCACCCAAAAGCTCAGCAGTGTCTGCTGCCAGCTCATCTGGTGAAGGTTCTGTACAGGGAGGAAATTCCTGTTCCTCAGAAGGGGAATCATCTGTAGAAGGAGGGATAGTGGGTAGGGATTTACCCTTGCTACCCCTAGCTTTAGGGAGCACTTGGTCCATTGTTCCAGGATCCAAGTTACCCTGTCCTTTTTGCTTTTTGGCGTGAGACCTGGTTAAAGAAAGAATATGCCCAGGAATGCCCAGCATTGCTGCATGAGCCTCCAACTACACTTCTGCCCAAGCTGATGTCTCTAAATCATTCCCCAATAGACAGTCTACAGGTAAATCTGAGGCAACCACAACTTTCTTTGGACCAGTAAGCCCCACCCCAGTTGAGATTCACAACAGCCATGGGGTGGCTAAGAGTGTTGTTATGAGCGTCTGTCACTTGGTACTGCTGACCAAGTAGGTGTTGTTCAGGGTGGACCAGTTTTTCTATGACCATAGTTACACTGGCTCCTGTGGCCCTGGAGGCCTGAACCTCAACACCATTTATTAGGGGAAGTTGCTTGTACTTATCCATATTAAGGGGACAAGCAACCAAGGTGGCCAAATCAATGGCACCTTCAGAGACTAAAACAGCCTCTGTGGTCTCCCTAACAAGACCAACCCCAACTACATTGCCAATAGTGAGCCCAGCTACACCCTTGGATTGGCTATTAGTGGGTTTCCCACCACCACTGCTATTAATAGGGGAACTAGCATTTGCAGCAGGGGTTGTGGTGGTGGGAGGTTTGGTGTTTTTCTTTGGACAACTGGAATCAGTTGCCCAATGGCCTTTGACTTTACACAAATAACACCAAGGCTTTTTAGGTTGATTATTGGAAGAGGATTTGGACCCACCACCCCCAGAGGATCTTTATGGGCCTGATGAAGACTCAGTATGTTTACTTTTGTCCCCACCCTTGTCAGAAGTCTTACCATCCTTCTTCTTGCCATCCTTGTCGCCCCCTGTATGAACATTTCTGTTCACCCTTGTTCTGACCCACTTGTCTGCCTTCTTTCCCAATTCTTGAGGAGAGGTCAGATCCGAGTCCACTAGATATTGGTACAACAAGTCAGACACACAGTTGTTCAGAATATGCTCTCTCAGAATAAGATTATACAGGCTTTCATAGTCAGATACCTTACTGCCATGTAACCACCCTTCCAAGGCCTTCACTGAACAGTCCACAAAATATGTCCAGTCTTGAGAGGACTCTTTTCTGGTGTTTCTGAACTTAATCCTGTATTGTTCAGTGGTTAAGCCAAATCCATCCAAGAGTGCATCCTTCAATACTGTGTAGTTGTTAGCTTCACTTTCTCTAACAGTAAGGAGCCTATCCCTACCCTTTCCAGTGAAAGATAGCCACAATATAGCAGCCCACTGCCTTTGAGGGACCCCCTGTACCATACAGGCCCTCTCAAGTGCAGCAAACCACTTGTTGATGTCATCCCCCTCCTTGTAAGGGGGGACTATCTTGTGCAGATTCCTGGAATCATGCTCTCTAACAGGATTACTATCAGGAATACTGCTGCTGCCACCATGGGGTCCTAACCCCAACCTCTGTCTTTCCTTCTCAATGTCTAGGGATTCCCTATCTAAGGCCAGCTGTTGCTGTTTAAGCTTCAGTCTGGTCTCTTCAACCCTCAACTTTTTGAGTTCCCTTTCTAACAAGTTATCCTCAGGGTGGGTGGGTTGGGAATGCTTTGAAACAGATGACAAATTGGAAACTTCAGAGGGGGACCTGTCCCTAACTGTCTGGAGTCTGGTAACCTGGCCTCTAGGAATAAAGGATGCCCTACTGTGATGGGAGCCTCTATCACTATCAGCATTACTAGGTGCCCTACCAGGGGGCAGACCCTGATCAGAAACCTCCCCATCTTCCTTAGGGGGTTCTTCTGAATCAGACTGGGAAGCTTCTACTAACCTCTCATTGGATGGGCCAGAATGGTTCTGGTCATCCACCATAAGCATGTTAAACAGAAACTCTTTTGTAGGGTTCTTTCCTATAACTAAACCTCTATCTAAGCGGAGACTCCTTAAGCTCTTGTAATTCAAAATGTCATAAGTAGCATTGATAGTTTTGGGAGCAGAATCTACCACAGACATGATAGCAAAAGGTTTAGAGATAGGGAGAGGAAAGAAAAAGTTTTAGAACTTTTGAAAACACAGAGAAAAAAACTTTTTCTAACTGTTAGAAAACTTTAGAAGTTTTAAGAAACTTTTCAGAACTTTGTAAAAAGTTTTAGAGTAGAAAAGCAAACTTTTGTTTTAAGTGTACATACACTAAACTGTTTATTATCTTATGAAAAGTACAAAGTGACAAAGTGGTAAAGTATTTGCCAGTACCTATCCCACCGCTGCACCACCAATGTAGGAGGCTGGCCTGGCTTGTAGTGGGTACCAAAGGTACTTACACCCTGTGGCAGTTTCGGTTATCCCTTATTAGTAGAATAGAGGTGTTTCTAGCAGCTTAGGCCGATAAAAGGTAGCTATGGCAAAGCAGCTTAGGCTGAACTAGGAGACATGCAAAGCTCCTACTATACCACTTATATCATTTGCGCAATATCATAAGAAAACACAATACTCAGAGTTACTAAAAAATAAAGGTACTTTATTTTTATGACAATATGCCACAAGTATCTCAGTGAGTACCGTCAGTAGGAAGGTAAGTAATATACACAAGTTATATGTACACAAACCAAAATCAGGTAAGTAAGAGTTAGAAAAGTAATGCAAACAGTGTAGAATAACAATAGGTTGCAATAGGCAAGCATAGGTATAGGGGCAACACAAACCATATACTCCAAAAGTGGAATGCGAATCACGAATGGACCCCAGACCTATGTGAGCTTGTAGAGGGTCACTGGGATTGTAAGAAAACAGTCAGGGTGTCCTAGATACCCCACCACAAGACCCTGAAAAGTAGGAGTAAAGTACACCTACTATCCCAAAAGAGCACAATAGTCGTGATGTGATAGGGGGATTCTGCAAGAACAACAAACACCAGCAGTGCCCTGACAACGGATTTCTGGACCTGAGGACCTGCAAGGCAAGGGGACCAGGTCCAATAGTCGCAACAGTGTCCAGAGGGGGCATGAGCCCAGGAAACCCCGGATGAAGGTGCAAGGAAGCTGTCTCCGGATGGAAGAAGCTTGGAGTTCTGCAAGAAAGAAGAGGACTAGGAACTTCTCCTTTGGAAGACAGATTTCCCACATCATGATGAAGCTTGCAGATGTATTCCCACGCAGAAATACCACAAACAAGTCTTGCTAGCTGCAAGGGTTGCTGTAGAGGTTTTTGGGTGTTGCTGAGGACCAAGAAGGAGCAGGATGTCGCCTTTTGGGAGGAGGAGACAGAGGGGGCGCTCAGCAACTCAGAGAGCCCTCACAGAAGCAGGCAGCACCTGCAGAAGTACCCCAACAGGCACTTAGAAGAAGAGTGAACTGGAGACCATGCGAAGTTACAAAGAAGGGTCCCACGACGTCGGAGGACAACTCAGAGGGTTGTGTACTGCAGGACGGAATGCTGGGGACTGTAGGAAAGTACCATCTTGCCTGGCATGTTACCCCCATTTTTCACTGTATATATGTTGTTTTAGTAGTATGTGTCACTGGGACCCTGCTAGTCAGGGCCCCAGTGCTCATAAGTGTGCCTGAATGTGTTACCTGTGTTATGACTAACTGTCTCACTGAGGCTCTGCTAACCAGAACCTCAGTGGTTATGCTCTCTCATTTCTTTCAAATTGTCACTAACAGGCTAGTGACCAATTTTACCAATTTACATTGGCTTACTGGAACACCCTTATAATTCCCTAGTATATGGTACTGAGGTACCCAGGGTATTGGGGTTCCAGGAGATCCCTATGGGCTGCAGCATTTCTTTTGCCACCCATAGGGAGCTCTGACAGTTCTTACACAGGCAGCAATGCTGGGCATCCCAGGGCATATTTTTGCTTTAACCAGGGCTCAGGCCAAAAAGCAAAATGGACAGGGTGACTTGTATCCTGGAACAATGGACCAAGTGCTCCCTAAAGCTAGGGCTAGTAGAAGTAAAGCACTACCTACTATCCCTCCCTCTACAGTGGATTCTACTTCTGAGGAAGAAGAATTTCCACCCTGTGCAGAACCTACACCAGAGGAGCTGGAAGCAGACACTGCTGAGCTTTTGGGTGAAGGGGGGCCTGCCAGGGAGGAGCTGAGTGTGGCACAGCATACCTGTCCCACACTAGAGGGTCTAAGACAGCAAGCTGTCAAACAAGCTAATGGGGATGTCAGTGACTCTCACAGAGTTTACTGGGAGGACAACCTCTTGTACACTGAAGCAAGGGATCCTAAACCTGGAACTGCCAGGAGGTTAGTGATTCCTCAGGAGTACAGAAAGTTCCTCCTAACTCTAGCCCACGACATTCCCCTAGCTGGACATTTGGGACAAATGAAAACTTGGGACAGACTTGTTCCCTTGTTTCAATGGCCTAGAATGTCAGAGGACACAAAATAATTTTGCAAGTCCTGTGAAACCTGTCAAGCCAGTGGCAAGACAGGTGGCACTCCAAAGGCACCCCTTATACCTGCCTGTGGTTGGGGTTCCCTTTGAAAGGGTAGGGGTTGACATAGTTGGCCCCCTTGACCCTCCTACTGCTTCAGGCAATAGGTTTATCTTGGTGGTAGTGGACCATGCCACAAGATATCCTAAAGCTATTCCTCTAAGGACCACTACAGCACCTGCAGTGGCAAAGGCCCTCCTGGGAATATTTTCCAGGGTGGGCTTCCCAAAAGAGGTGGTATCAGACAGAGGAAGTAATTTCATGTCTGCTTACTTAAAGGCCATGTGGAAGGAGTGTGGTGTGACCTACAAGTTCACTACACCCTATCATCCACAAACAAATGGACTGGTAGAGAGATTTAACAAAACTCTCAAAGGCATGATTATGGGACTCCCAGAAAAACCCCGCAGGAGATGGGATATCCTTTCACCATGCCTCCTTTTTGCCTACAGGGAGGTACCCCAAAAAGGAGTGGGCTTCAGCCCCTTTGAACTCCTCTTTGGACACCCTGTGAGGGGTCCACTAACACTTGTCAAGGAGGGTTGGGAACAACCTTTAAAAGCTCCAAAGCAAGATATAGTGGATTATGTACTTGGCCTCAGATCAAGGATGGCTGAGTACATGAAAAAGGCCAGTAAAAACCTTCAGGCCAGCCAAGAGCTCCAAAAGCAATGGCATGACCAGAACGCTGTTTTGGTTCAGTACCAACCAGGGCAGAAAGTGTGGGTCTTGGAGCCTGTGGCCCCAAGAGCACTCCAAGATAAATGGAGTGGACCCCATATAATTGTTAAAAAGAAGGGTGAAGTCACCTACTTAGTTGACTTAGGCACTGCCAGGAGTCCCCTTAGGGTGCTCCATGCCAATCGCCTTAAACCCTACTATGACAGGGCTGATCTCACCCTGCTCATGGCAACTGATGAGGGACAGGAAGAAGAGAGTGACCCTCTCCCTGATCTCTTCTCTTCCACAGAGCAAGATGCTCTAGTGGAAGGTGTAGTTTTGGCTGATTGTCTCACTGCTGAGCAGAGAGACCATTGCATAAATCTCCTGGGTCAGTTTTCTGAACTCTTCTCTACTGTGCCAGGTACCACTTCTTGGTGTGAGCACACTATAGATACTGGAGACAGCTTGCCTGTCAAAAGTAAAATCTATAGGCAGCCTGACCATGTCAGAGACTGCATAAAGCAAGAGGTGCAAAAAATGTTAGAACTAGGAGTGGTTGAGCACTCTGAAAGTCCATGGGCTTCTCCTGTGGTACTTGTACCAAAACCTCATTCCAAAGATGGAAAGAAGGAAATGCGGTTTTGTGTTGACTACAGAGGTCTCAACCAGGTAACCAAAACTGATGCTCACCCTATACCCAGGGCAGATGAGCTCATAGATACACTGGCATCTGCCAAGTATCTAAGCACTTTTGACTTGACTGCAGGGTATTGGCAGATCAAATTATCAGAAGATGCAAAAGCAAAAACTGCATTTTCAACCATTGGAGGACATTACCAATTCACAGTAATGCCTTTTGGGTTGAAAAATGCACCTGCCACTTTTCAGAGGTTGGTGAATACAGTCCTGCAAGGGCTGTAAGCTTTTAGTGCAGCATATCTGGACGATATAGCTGTTTTTAGCTCCAGTTGGGATGATCACCTAGTCCACCTATGGAAAGTTTTGGAGGCCCTGCAAAAGGCAGGCCTCACTATCAAGGCTTCAAAGTGCCAGATAGGGCAGGGGAAGGTGGTTTATCTGGGACACCTGGTTGGTGGAGACCAGATTGCACCACTTCAGGGGAAAATCCAAGCTATTATAGATTGGGTTCCCCCTACCACTCAGACCCAGGTGAGAGCCTTTTTAGGCCTCACTGGGTATTACAGGAGGTTCATTAAGAACTATGGCTCCATTGCAGCCCCTCTTAATGACCTCACATCCAAGAAAATGCCTAAAAAGGTATTGTGGACAGCTAGCTGTCAGAAAGCTTTTGAGGAGCTGAAGCAGGCCATGTGCTCTGCACCTGTCCTGAAAAGCCCTTGTTACTCTAAAACATTCTATGTCCAGACTGATGCATCTGAATTAGGAGTAGGGGCAGTCCTATCACAACTTAATTCTGAGGGCCAGGATCAACCTGTTGCTTTTATTAGTAGAAGGTTGACCCCTAGAGAAAAGCGTTGGTCTGCCATTGAGAGGGAGGCCTTTGCTGTGGTCTGGGCACTGAAGAAGTTGAGGCCATACCTGTTTGGCACTCACTTCATTGTTCAGACAGACCACAAACCTCTACTTTGGCTAAAACAAATGAAAGGTGAAAATCCTAAATTATTGAGGTGGTCCATATCCCTACATGGAATGGACTATACAGTGGAACATAGACCTGGGACTAGCCACTCCAATGCAGATGGACTCTCCAGATATTTCCACTTAGACAATGAAGACTCATCAGGTCATGGCTAGTCTTATTGTCCTTCGTTTGGGGGGGGGGGGGGGTTGTGTAGGAAAGTACCATCTTGCCTGGCATGTTACCCCCATTTTTCACTGTATATATGTTGTTTTAGTTGTATGTGTCACTGGGACCCTGCTAGTCAGGGCCCCAGTGCTCATAAGTGTGCCTGAATGTGTTACCTGTGTTATGACTAACTGTCTCACTGAGGCTCTGCTAATCAGAACCTCAGTGGTTATGCTCTCTCATTTCTTTCAAATTGTCACTAACAGGCTAGTGACCAATTTTACCAATTTACATTGGCTTACTGGAACACCCTTATAATTCCCTAGTATATGGTACTGAGGTACCCAGGGTATTGGGGTTCCAGGAGATCCCTATGGGCTGCAGCATTTCTTTTGCTACCCATAGGGAGCTCTGACAGTTCTTACACAGGCCTGCCACTGCAGCCTGAGTGAAATAATGTCCACGTTATTTCACAGCCATTTTACACTGCACTTAAGTAACTTATAAGTCACCTATATGTCTAACCTTTACCTGGTAAAGGTTGGGTGCTAAGTTACTTAGTGTGAGGGCACCCTGGCACTAGCCAAGGTGCCCCCACATTGTTCAGGGCCGATTCCCCGGACTTTGTGAGTGCGGGGACACCATTACAAGCGTGCACTACATATAGGTCACTACCTATATGTAGCTTCACAATGGTAACTCCGAATATGGCCATGTAACATGTCTATGATCATGGAATTGCCCCCTCTATGCCATCCTGGCATAGTTGGCACAATCCCATGATCCCACAGGTCTGTAGCTCAGACCTGGGTACTGCCAAACTGCCTTTCCCGGGGTTTCACTGCAGCTGCTGCTGCTGCCAACCCCTCAGACAGGCTTCTGCCCTCCTGGGGTCCAGCCAGGCCTGGCCCAGGATGGCAGAACAAAGGACTTCCTCTGAGAGAGGGTGTTACACCCTCTCCCTTTGGAAAATGGTGTGAAGGCAGGGGAGGAGTAGCCTCCCCCAGCCTCTGGAAATGCTTTCATGGGCACACATGTTGCCCTTTTCTGCATAAGCCAGTCTACACCGGTTCAGGGACCCCTCAGCCCTGCTCTGGCACGAAACTGGACAAAGGAAAGGGAGGTGACGTCAGAGACTCCTTCTGATAGGCTCCTTCAGGTGTTGCTAGCCTATCTTCTCTCCTAAGTAGCCAAACCCTCTTTTCTGGGTATTTAGGGTCTCTGTCTTTGGGGATTCCTGAGATAATGAATGCAAGAGCTCATCCGAGTTCCTCTGCATCTCTCTCTTCACCTTCTGCCAAGGAATCGACTGCTGACCGCGCTGGAAGCCTTCAAAACTGCAACAAAGTAGCGAAGACGACTACTGCAACTCTAACGCTGATCCTGCCGCCTTCTCGACTGTTTTCCTGGTGGTGCATGCTGTGGGGGTAGTCTGCCTCCTCTCTGCACTAGAAGCTCCGAAGAAATCTCTCGTGGGTCGACGGAATCGTCCCCCTGCAACCGCAGGCACCAAAGAACTGCATCACTGGTACCCTGGGTCTCCTCTCAGCACGACGAGCGAGGTCCCTTGAATCCAGCACCTCTGTCCAAGTGACTCACTCAGTCCAGTGACTCTTCAGTCCAAGTTTGGTGGAGGTAAGTCCTTGCCTCCCCACGCCAGACTGCTTTGCTGTGAACCGCGACTTTTGCAGCTACTCCGGCCTCCGTGCACTTCCGGCGGAAATCCTTTGTGCACAGTCCAGCCTGGGTCCACGTCACTCTAACCTGCATTGCATGACCTCCTAAGTTGTCCTCCGGCGACGTGGGACTCCTTTGTGCGACTTCGGGTGAGCACCATTTCACGCATCTTCGTAGTGCCTGTTCTGGCACTTCTGCGGGTGCTGCCTGCTTCTGAGAGGGCTCTTTGTCTTGCTCGATGCCCCCTCTGTCCCCAGACGCAATTGGCGACATCCTGGTCCCTCCTGGGCCACAGCAGCATCCAAAAACCTTAACTGCACGATTTGCAGCTAGCAAGGCTTGTTGGCAGTCTTTCTTCAGGAAAACACTTTTGCACAACTCTCCACGGCGTGCGGGATACGTCCTCTAAAGGGGAAGTTCCTAGCACTTGTTGTTCCTGCAGAAACCTCAGCTTCTACTGTCCAGTAGCAGCTTCTTTGCACCCACAGCTGGCATTTCCTGGGCATCTGCCCATCTCCGACTTGCTTGTGACTTTTGGACTTGGTCCCCTTGTTCCACAGGTACCCTCGACTGGAAATCCATCATTGTTGCATTGCTGGTTTGTGTCTTTCCTGCAGAATTCCCCTATCACGACTTCTATGTCCTTTGGGGAACTTTAGTGCACTTTGCACTTACTTTTCAGGGTCTTGGGGTGGGCTATTTTTCTAACCCTTACTATTTTCTAATAGTCTCAGCGACCCTCTACAAGGTCACATAGGTTTGGGGTCCATTCGTGGTTCGCATTCCACTTTTGGAGTATATGGTTTGTGTTGCCCCTATCCCTATGTGTCCCCATTGCATCCTATTGTAACTATACATTGTTTGCACTGTTTTCTAATACTATTACTGCATATTTTGGTATTGTGTACATATATCTTGTGTATATTTGCTATCCTCATACTGAGGGTACTCACTGAGATACTTTTGGCATATTGTCATAAAAGTAAAGTACCTTTATTTTTAGTATATCTGTGTATTGTGTTTTCTTATGATATTGTGCATATGACACTAGTGGTACTGTAGGAGCTTCACTCGTCTCCTAGTTCAGCCTAAGCTGCTCTGCTAAGCTACCATTATCTATCAGCCTAAGCTGCTAGACACCATATACACTAATAAGGGATACCTGGGCCTGGTGCAAGGTGTAAGAACCCCTTGGTACTCACTACAAGCCAGTCCAGCCTCCTACATTGGTTGTGCAGTGGTGGGATAAGTGCTCTGTAACTACTTACCACTTTTGTCATTGTACTTTTCATAAGAGAAAAATATACAAAACAAGTTCAGTGTATGTACACCTAACCAAAAAGTTTTGCATTTCTTTTCTCACCTCTTTTCTAAAGTGCTGAAAAGTACATCTAAACTTTCTAAAAAGTTCTTAAAAAGTTTAAAAAGTTTTTTTCTGTCTTTCTAAAAGTTCAGAAAAACTTTTTCTTCACTTTTTCTATCACTTAAACACTGTCTAAAATGTCTGGCACAGGCCAAACTGTTGATCTGTCCAAACTTGCCTATGATAACCTTAGCTGGAAAGAAGCAAGGAGTCTCTGCATAGATAGAGGTTTAAGTGTTAGGAAGAATCCTTCTAGAGAACTGTTAGTGAATATGCTTATTGAACAGGATAAGGCCAGAGCTGGCACAACTGTTGAAAAGTTAGCTGATGGTTCCCACTCTGATTCTGGGGCACCCCTAGCTAAAGAAGTGGGAGGGAAACTTCCAAGCCTGCCCCCTAGCAGACAACCTAGCATAGTTGGAACTAATGTTGAGTCACATCATACAGATAGTGTGGTCTCACATCTCAGTAAGAGTATTGCTTCTCACCATAGTAGAAGTGATGTCTCTGTGAGCCAAGCTGTTAGGGTGCCTTCTGTTAGGGACAGGTCTCCTTCTGTCCTTTCACATCATACTTCTGTTTCTAGACATGTCCCTCCCACCCACCCTGATGATAGATTGTTAGAAAGGGAGCTCAATAAATTGAGACTGGAACAAACCAGACTGAAGCTCAAGAAGCAACAGCTGGATTTGGATAGACAGTCCTTAGAACTAGAGAAGGAAAGACAGAAGCTGGGTTTTGAAACCCATGGTGGCAGCAGCAGTATTCCCCATAGTCATCCTGCAAAAGAGCATGATTCCAGGAATCTGCACAAGATAGTTCCCCCTTATAAGGAGGGGGATGACATTAACAAGTGGTTTGCTGCACTTGAGAGGGCCTGTGTTGTACAGGATGTCCCTCAAAGGCAGTGGGCTGCTATCCTATGGCTATCATTTAGTGGAAAGGGTAGGGATAGGCTCCTTACTGTAAAAGAAAGTGATGCCAATAATTTTGCAGTTCTTAAGAATGTACTCCTGGATGGTTATGGCTTAACCACTGAACAGTACAGGATGAAGTTCAGAGAGACCAAAAAGGAGTCTTCACAAGACTGGGTTGATTTTATAGACCATTCAGTGAAGGCCTTGGAGGGGTGGTTACATGGCAGTAAAGTTACTGATTATGAAAGCCTGTATAACTTGATCCTGAGAGAGCATATACTTAATAACTGTGTGTCTGATTTGTTACACCAGTACCTGGTGGACACTGATCTGACCTCTCCCCAAGAATTGGGAAAGAAGGCAGACAAATGGGTCAGAACAAGGGTGAACAGAAAAGTTGATACAGGGGGTGACAAAGATGGCAACAAGAAGAAGGATGGTAAGTCTTCTGACAAGGGTGGGGACAAATCTAAAAATGAGTCTTCATCAGGCCCACAAAAACACTCTGTTGGGGGTGGTGGGCCCAAATCCTCTTCTAATCAAAACAAAGAAAAGAAACCATGGTGCTATTTATGTAAAATAAAAGGCCATTGGACAACAGATCCCAGTTGTCCAAAGAAAAGCACCAAGCCTCCTACCACTACAACCCCTACTGCTACACCTAGTGTCCCTACTAATAGCAGTGGTGGTGGGAGCAAGCCTACTAATAGCCAATCCAAGGGAGTAGCTGGGCTCACTTTTGGTAACTTAGTTGGGGTTGGTCTTGTTAGGGAGACCACAGAGGCTGTGTTAGTCTCTGAGGGGGCTATTGATTTAGCCACCTTAGTTGCTTGTCCCCTTAACATGGATAAGTACAAGCAGCTACCCCTAATAAATGGTGTTGAGGTTCAGGCCTACAGGGACACTGGTGCCAGTGTTACAATGGTAATAGAGAAACTGGTCCACCCTGAACAACACCTACTTGGTCACCAGTACCAAGTAACCGATGCTCACAACAACACACTTAGCCACCCCATGGCAGTTGTAAATCTCAACTGGGGGCGGGGGGTTACTGGTCCAAAGAAAGTTGTGGTAGCCTCAGATTTACCTGTAGACTGTCTACTAGGAAATGATTTGGAGACATCAGCATGGTCAGAAGTGGAGTTGGAGGCCCATGCAGCAATGCTGGGCATCCCAGGGCATATTTTTGCTTTAACCAGGGCTCAGGCCAAAAAGCAAAAAGGACAGGGTGACTTGTATCCTGGAACAATGGACCAAGTGCTCCCTAAAGCTAGGGCTAGTAGAAGTAAAGCACTACCTACTATCCCTCCCTCTACAGTGGATTCTACTTCTGAGGAAGAAGAATTTCCACCCTGTGCAGAACCTACACCAGAGGAGCTGGAAGCAGACACTGCTGAGCTTTTGGGTGAAGGGGGGCCTGCCAGAGAGGAGCTGAGTGTGGCACAGCATACCTGTCCCACACTAGAGGGTCTAAGACAGCAAGCTGTCAAACAAGCTAATGGGGATGTCAGTGACTCTCACAGAGTTTACTGGGAGGACAACCTCTTGTACACTGAAGCAAGGGATCCTAAACCTGGAACTGCCAGGAGGTTAGTGATTCCTCAGGAGTACAGAAAGTTCCTCCTAACTCTAGCCCACGACATTCCCCTAGCTGGACATTTGGGACAAATGAAAACTTGGGACAGACTTGTTCCCTTGTTTCAATGGCCTAGAATGTCAGAGGACACAAAATAATTTTGCAAGTCCTGTGAAACCTGTCAAGCCAGTGGCAAGACAGGTGGCACTCCAAAGGCACCCCTTATTCCACTGCCTGTGGTTGGGGTTCCCTTTGAAAGGGTAGGGGTTGACATAGTTGGCCCCCTTGACCCTCCTACTGCTTTAGGCAATAGGTTTATCTTGGTGGTAGTGGACCATGCCACAAGATATCCTGAAGCTATTCCTCTAAGGACCACTACAGCACCTGCAGTGGCAAAGGCCCTCCTGGGAATATTTTCCAGGGTGGGCTTCCCAAAAGAGGTGGTATCAGACAGAGGAAGTAATTTCATGTCTGCTTACTTAAAGGCCATGTGGAAGGAGTGTGGTGTGACCTACAAGTTCACTACACCCTATCATCCACAAACAAATGGACTGGTAGAGAGATTTAACAAAACTCTCAAAGGCATGATTATGGGACTCCCTGAAAAACTCCGCAGGAGATGGGATATCCTTTTACCATGCCTCCTTTTTGCCTACAGGGAGGTACCCCAAAAAGGAGTGGGCTTCAGCCCCTTTGAACTCCTCTTTGGACACCCTGTGAGGGGTCCACTAACACTTGTCAAGGAAGGTTGGGAACAACCTTTAAAAGCTCCAAAGCAAGATATAGTGGATTATGTACTTGGCCTCAGATCAAGGATGGCTGAGTACATGAAAAAGGCCAGTAAAAACCTTCAGGCCAGCCAAGAGCTCCAAAAGCAATGGCATGACCAGAACGCTGTTTTGGTTCAGTACCAACCAGGGCAGAAAGTGTGGGTCTTGGAGCCTGTGGCCCCAAGAGCACTCCAAGATAAATGGAGTGGACCCCACATAATTGTTGAAAAGAAGGGTGAAGTCACCTACTTAGTTGACTTAGGCACTGCCAGGAGTCCCCTTAGGGTGCTCCATGTCAATCGCCTTAAACCCTACTATGACAGGGCCGATCTCACCCTGCTCATGGCAACTGATGAGGGACAGGAAGAAGAGAGTGACCCTCTCCCTGATCTCTTCTCTTCCACAGAGGAAGATGCTCTAGTGGAAGGTGTAGTTTTGGCTGATTGTCTCACTGCTGAGCAGAGAGACCATTGCATAAATCTCCTGGGTCAGTTTTCTGAACTCTTCTCTACTGTGCCAGGTACCACTTCTTGGTGTGAGCACACTATAGATACTGGAGACAGCTTGCCTGTCAAAAGTAAAATCTATAGGCAGCCTGACCATGTCAGAGACTGCATAAAGCAAGAGGTGCAAAAAATGTTAGAACTAGGAGTGGTTGAGCACTCTGAAAGTCCATGGGCTTCTCCTGTGGTACTTGTACCAAAACCTCATTCCAAAGATGGAAAGAAGGAAATGCGGTTTTGTGTTGACTACAGAGGTCTCAACCAGGTAACCAAAACTGATGCTCACCCTATACCCAGGGCAGATGAGCTCATAGATACACTGGCATCTGCCAAGTATCTAAGCACTTTTGACTTGACTGCAGGGTATTGGCAGATCAAATTATCAGAAGATGCAAAAGCAAAAACTGCATTTTCAACCATTGGAGGACATTACCAATTCACAGTAATGCCTTTTGGGTTGAAAAATGCACCTGCCACTTTTCAGAGGTTGGTGAATACAGTCCTGCAAGGGCTGTAAGCTTTTAGTGCAGCATATCTGGACGATATAGCTGTCTTTAGCTCCAGTTGGGATGATCACCTAGTCCACCTATGGAAAGTTTTGGAGGCCCTGCAAAAGGCAGGCCTCACTATCAAGGCTTCAAAGTGCCAGATAGGGCAGGGGAAGGTGGTTTATCTGGGACACCTGGTTGGTGGAGACCAGATTGCACCACTTCAGGGGAAAATCCAAGCTATTATAGATTGGGTTCCCCCTACCACTCAGACCCAGGTGAGATCCTTTTTAGGCCTCACTGGGTATTACAGGAGGTTCATTAAGAACTATGGCTCCATTGCAGCCCCTCTTAATTACCTCACATCCAAGAAAATGCCTAAAAAGGTATTGTGGACAGCTAGCTGTCAGAAAGCTTTTGAGGAGCTGAAGCAGGCCATGTGCTCTGCACCTGTCCCGAAAAGCCCTTGTTAATCTAAAACATTCTATGTCCAGACTGATGCATCTGAATTAGGAGTAGGGGCAGTCCTATCACAACTTAATTCTGAGGGCCAGGATCAACCTGTTGCTTTTATTAGTAGAAGGTTGACCCCTAGAGAAAAGCGTTGGTCTGCCATTGAGAGGGAGGCCTTTGCTGTGGTCTGGGCACTGAAGAAGTTGAGGCCATACCTGTTTGGCACTCACTTCATTGTTCAGACAGACCACAAACCTCTACTTTGGCTAAAACAAATGAAAGGTGAAAATCTTAAATTATTGAGGTGGTCCATATCCCTACATGGAATGGACTATACAGTGGAACATAGACCTGGGACTAGCCACTCCAATGCAGATGGACTCTCCAGATATTTCCACTTAGACAATGAAGACACATCAGGTCATGGCTAGTCTTATTGTCCTTCGTTTGGGGGGGGGGGGTTGTGTAGGAAAGTACCATCTTGCCTGGCATGTTACCCCCATTTTTCATTGTATATATGTTGTTTTAGTTGTATGTGTCACTGGGACCCTGCTAGTCAGGGCCCCAGTGCTCATAAGTGTGCCTGAATGTGTTACCTGTGTTATGACTAACTGTCTCACTGAGGCTCTGCTAATCAGAACCTCAGTGGTTATGCTCTCTCATTTCTTTCAAATTGTCACTAACAGGCTAGTGACCAATTTTACCAATTTACATTGGCTTACTGGAACACCCTTATAATTCCCTAGTATATGGTACTGAGGTACCCAGGGTATTGGGGTTCCAGGAGATCCCTATGGGCTGCAGCATTTCTTTTGCTACCCATAGGGAGCTCTGACAGTTCTTACACAGGCCTGCCACTGCAGCCTGAGTGAAATAATGTCCACGTTATTTCACAGCCATTTTACACTGCACTTAAGTAACTTATAAGTCACCTATATGTCTAACCTTTACCTGGTAAAGGTTGGGTGGTAAGTTACTCAGTGTGAGGGCACCCTGGCACTAGCCAAGGTGCCCCCACTTTGTTCAGGGCCGATTCCCCGGACTTTGTGAGTGCGGGGACACCATTACACGCGTGCACTACATATAGGTCACTACCTATATGTAGCTTCACAATGGTAACTCCGAATATGGCCATGTAACATGTCTATGATCATGGAATTGCCCCCTCTATGCCATCCTGGCATAGTTGGCACAATCCCATGATCCCACAGGTCTGTAGCTCAGACCTGGGTACTGCCAAACTGCCTTTCCCGGGGTTTCACTGCAGCTGCTGCTGCTGCCAACCCCTCAGACAGGCTTCTGCCCTCCTGGGGTCCAGCCAGGCCTGGCCCAGGATGGCAGAACAAAGGACTTCCTCTGAGAGAGGGTGTTACACCCTCTCCCTTTGGAAAATGGTGTGAAGGCAGGGGAGGAGTAGCCTCCCCCAGCCTCTGGAAATGCTTTCATGGGCACACATGTTGCCCTTTTCTGCATAAGCCAGTCTACACCGGTTCAGGGACCCCTCAGCCCTGCTCTGGCACGAAACTGGACAAAGGAAAGGGGAGTGACCACTCCCCTGACCTGTACCTCCCCTGGGAGGTGCCCAGGGCTCCTCCAGTGTGCTCCAGACCTCTTCCATCTTGGAAACAGAGGTGCTGCTGGCACACTGGACTGCTCTGAGTGGCCAGTGCCACCAGGTGACGTCAGAGACTCCTTCTGATAGGCTCCTTCAGGTGTTGCTAGCCTATCTTCTCTCCTAAGTAGCCAAACCCTCTTTTCTGGCTATTTAGGGTCTCTGTCTTTGGGGATTCCTGAGATAACGAATGCAAGAGCTCATCCGAGTTCCTCTGCATCTCTCTCTTCACCTTCTGCCAAGGAATCGACTGCTGACCGCGTGTAGGAGGCTGGACTGGCTTGTAGTGAGTACCAAGGGGTACTTGCACCTTGCACCAGGCCCAGTTATCCCTTATTAGTGTATAGGGTGTCTAGCAGCTTAGGCTGATAGATAATGGTAGCTTAGCAGAGCAGCTTAGGCTGAACTAGGAGACGTGTGAAGCTACTACAGTACCACTTAGTGTCATATGCACAATACCATAAGAAAACACAATACACAGTTATACTAAAAATAAAGGTACTTTATTTTTATGACAATATGCCAAAGTATCTTAGAGCGTACCCTCAGTGAGAGGATAGGAAATATACACAGGATATATATACACAATAGCAAAAATATGCAGTATAGTCTTAGAAAACAGTGCAAACAATGTATAGTTACAATAGGATGCAATGGGGAAACATAGGGATAGGGGCAACACAAACCATATACTCCAAAAGTGGAATGCGAACCACGAATGGACCCCAAACCTATGTGACCTTGTAGAGGGTCGCTGGGACTATTAGAAAATAGTGAGAGTTAGAAAAATAACCCTCCCCAAGACCCTGAAAAGTGAGTGCAAAGTGCACTAAAGTTCCCCTAAGGACAAAGAAGTTGTGTTAGAGGAATAATGCAGGAAAGACACAAACCAGCAATGCAACAACTGTGGAATTCCAATCTAGGGTACCTGTGGAACAAGGGGACCAAGTCCAAAAGTCACAAGCAAGTCGGAGATGGGCAGATGCCCAGGAAATGCCAGCTGCGGGTGCAAAGAAGCTTCTACTGGACAGAAGAAGCTGAGGTTTCTGCAGGAACAAAAAGGACTAGAGACTTCCCCTTTGGTGGACGGATACCTCTTGCCTTGGAGAGTTGTGCAGAAGTGTTTTCCCGCCGGAAGGACGCCAACAAGCCTTGCTAGTCGCAAATCGTGTGTTTGGCGTTTTTGGACGCTGCTGGGGCCCAGGAGGAACCAGGAGGTCGCAAATTGGAACTGAAGAGAGAAGGGACGTCGAGCAAGAGAAGGAGCCCTCACTGAAGCAGGTAGCACCCGGAGAAGTGCCAGAAACAGGCACTAAAAGGATGCGTGGAACGGTGCTCGCCGAAGTTGCACAAAGGAGTCCCACGTCGCCGGAGACCAACTTAGAAAGTCGTGCAATGCAGGTTAGAGTGCCGTGGACCCAGGCTTGGCTGTGCACAAAGGATTTCCGCCGGAAGTGCACAGGGGCCGGAGTAGCTGCAAAGTCGCGGTTCCCAGCAATGCAGCCCAGCGAGGTGAGGCAAGGACTTACCTCCACCAAACTTGGACTGAAGAGTCACTGGACTGTGGGGGTCACTTGGACAGAGTCGCTGGATTTGAGGGACCTCGCTCGTCGTGCTGAGAGGAGACCCAAGGGACCGGTAATGCAGCTTTTTGGTGCCTGCGGTTGCAGGGGGAAGATTCCGTCGACCCACGGGAGATTTCTTCGGAGCTTCTGGTGCAGAGAGGAGGCAGACTACCCCCACAGCATGCACAAGCAGGAAAACAGTCGAGAAGGCGGCAGGATCAGCGTTACAGAGTTGCAGTAGTCGTCTTTGCTACTATGTTGCAGGTTTGCAGGCTTCCAGCGCGGTCAGCAGTCGATTCCTTATCAGAAGGTGAAGAGAGAGATGCAGAGGAACTCGGCTGAGCTCATGCATTCGTTATCTAAAGTTTCCCCAGAGACAGAGACCCTAAATAGCCAGAAAAGAGGGTTTGGCTACCTAGGAGAGAGGATAGGCTACTAACACCTGAAGGAGCCTATTAGCAGGAGTCTCTGACGTCACCTGGTGGCACTGGCCACTCAGAGCAGTCCAGTGTGCCAGCAGCACCTTTGTTTCCAAGATGGCAGAGGTCTGGAGCACACTGGAGGAGCTCTGGACACCTCCCAGGGGAGGTGCAGGTCAGGGGAGTGGTCACTCCCCTTTCCTTTGTCCAGTTTCGCGCCAGAGCAGGGGCTAAGGGGTCCCTGAACCGGTGTAGACTGGCTTATGCAGAATTGGGCACATCTGTGCCCAAGAAAGCATTTCCAGAGGCTGGGGGAGGCTACTCCTCCCCTGCCTTCACACCATTTTCCAAAGGGAGAGGGTGTCACACCCTCTCTCAGAGGAAGTTCTTTGTTCTGCCATCCTGGGCCAGGCCTGGCTGGACCCCAGGAGGGCAGATGCCTGTCTGAGGGGTTGGCAGCAGCAGCAGCTGCAGTGAAACCCCAGGAAGGGCAGTTTGGCAGTACCAGGGTCTGTGCTACAGACCACTGGGATCATGGGATTGTGCCAACTATGCCAGGATGGCATAGAGGGGGCAATTCCATGATCATAGACATGTTACATGGCCATATTCGGAGTTACCATTGTGAAGCTACATATAGGTAGTGACCTATATGTAGTGCACGCGTGTAATGGTGTCCCCGCACTCACAAAGTTCAGGGAATTGGCTCTGAACAATGTGGGGGCACCTTGGCTAGTGCCAGGGTGCCCTCACACTAAGTAACTTTGCACCTAACCTTTACCAGGTAAAGGTTAGACATATAGGTGACTTATAAGTTACTTAAGTGCAGTGTAAAATGGCTGTGAAATAACGTGGACATTATTTCACTCAGGCTGCAGTGGCAGGCCTGTGTAAGGATTGTCAGAGCTCCCTATGGGTGGCAAAAGAAATGCTGCAGCCCATAGGGATCTCTTGGAACCCCAATACCCTGGGTACCTCAGTACCATATACTAGGGAATTATAAGGGTGTTCCAGTAAGCCAATGTAAATTGGTAAAAATGGTCACTAGCCTGTTAGTGACACTTTGGAAAGAAATGAGAGAGCATAACCACTGAGGTTCTGATTAGCAGAGCCTCAGTGAGACAGTTAGTCACTACACAGGTAACACATTCAGGCACACTTATGAGCACTGGGGCCCTGGGTTACCAGGGTCCCAGTGACACATACAACTAAAACAACATATATACAGTGAAAAATGGGGGTAACATGCCAGGCAAGATGGTACTTTCCTACACAACCCCCCCCCCCAAACGAAGGACAATAAGACTAGCCATGACCTGATGAGTCTTCATTGTCTAAGTGGAAATATCTGGAGAGTCCATCTGCATTGGAGTGGCTACTCCCAGGTCTATGTTCCACTGTATAGTCCATTCCCTGTAGGGATATGGACCACCTCAACAATTTAGGATTTTCACCTTTCATTTGTTTTAGCCAAAGTAGAGGTTTGTGGTCTGTCTGAACAATGAAGTGAGTGCCAAACAGGTATGGCCTCAA